>NC_040915.2:47592769-47893811 GCF_004126475.2 Phyllostomus discolor
TCCTAAAGCCCGTCCTTATGCCGCTGGGGTCGGTGGGGCGGGGGATTCCGACGGGGCCTGGAGGGGTCGACTGCTCTCCACGCCGCGGTGCCCAGAGCGGGGAGCACAACGCCCGGCAGGCTCTTCTCTGACACATCCAGGGTGGGGGCGGGCTTTCGGCGGGCGGGGGGGGGGGGGGGCTTCAGCCTCGTCCACATGGGCTCTCCTGGGGGCTTCCCTCACAGCGCGGCGGCTGATTTCAAGAGTGAGTGTCCGGTGCAAGGGAGAGTTAGTTACACGGAACTGGTATGACCTTGAGAGGTTTTCTGACGGAGAGGTCACACCACCTGTCCCCCAACCCGGGCCTGACCTGTTTTTAGCTGAGCCCTTAGTTCTGGGAACGTTAACCACACACACCCCCAATTGCACACACGCACACGCACACACACATTCTACTTGCCACAAGGGAGCCCCTAGGTCCAGCCCATGGTCAAGGGCGAGGATCAGACTCCGCCTCTTGATGGGAGAGGCAGCACGGTTCTGGACACAATACAGGACAACATCATCGCCACGGCCACTTGGAGAAAAGCAAGCTGCCACATAAGACCCACGGAATTCACTGACACGGCCTCGTCACTCTCGGCTTTGTTGTGCTGTCAATGGCATGTGGCTTGCACGTGCTTTGCCCGCCTGAGATTCTTTCTGGAACGCGACAGGAGGTGGACGACATCCGTGACCGATGCCGCGTCTGCTGAGTGTGTGTTGCCTGCCTGGTGCTGCGCACAGAGGTCCTTCCTCACGCCTTCCCCAGGCGAAGTCACAAATATCCCCTCTTAGCAGTGTGTCACAGGCCGGGGAACGCAGCGCAGGAGGTTGAAGACATTTACCAGACTTGGCACAGTGAAGGAAGAGTCAGAGGTGGGGTTCCCTTAGGCCAACTGACTAGGATCAGCCACCCATCAAGGCCCCCACCCCCGTTCTCCTCCTCGGAGCCTCACCTCCGCGCGGAACCCTGGCCTGGAGGCTTGTAAAGGAAGGCGATCCCAGATGTGACCCTCTCCTCCCCAAATATCTCCTCTGACCATGAGGGCATTCACAGCCCTCTCCGTGTCTATCAAAGTCAACATTCTCTCCCACGCTTAGGTCAGCCGGCCGGCCGGAATCGGGGAATTTGGCAGAAAAGTTTCGGAGCACCCACTTCTGCCAGGTCCGCGCTAGCACTCAGGAATCTGGACACAAGACGCAGAAGGTACATGGGCCTGAGATCTGCGTGAGGGCAGGGACTAGGCCGTGCTGGCCTTGTGGTTGGGCGCCCTCGAAGTGCCCAGCCCCGTGAATGGGGAAAGCGACAGGGTTTGTTATTGTGCAATGACACCTAGGGCCAGTGGGGACCCTGTGAGACTCCGCTTGCTCACCTGTAACACGGGGGTAGGCACGCTTCCCGCACACCCTCACGGGAATCTTGTCACTGGGTAGGTCCCCCTGTTTGCATTGACTCCAAAAGTTCAAAGTCAAGTGTTGGGGCCCTACCGCAGGGTAACATGGAAAGTGCTTAGCATGCCATCAGCCCTCAGGAAACAGGGTGACAAAAGCACGCTGGGTCTGGAACTCAAGTTCAACTGAAGTGTTGATAGCAAGGGGAGAAAAAGGAGAGAAAAAGCCACTGGTCTTCCCCCTTCCTTCTTTGCAGAAGGTAGCTTTGATGCCATGGGGTGGCCGTGTGAGGAGCTGGTGCCGCTGGTGTCTCCAGAACAAATGGAAATCTCCTAAAATCTTTTGTTTTGTTTTTTGGTAAACCCTTGACCTCCAAAACAAGGTTTCTGGCTAGACAGCTGAGTGTGGCGGCTCCAACCACATACAGGTAATGACCCTCAGAGGTGGCAGCTCCATCGGCGCACCCGGGAGAGTACAACGAGAACTTAGCCCAGTGGCCAGGTGAGGCGTCCTCCCTCTCGGCCCAATGAGTGCCACTCTGTTTCTGTTTTTGATGTAGGACGTGGCTGGTGAGTCGGGGAGAGAGGAGATTTGCATTATTTGCTCTTGGAAATAGCAAGAATAGTTGGCCCTCAAGACAAACCCCAGCCCTGGCCTAAAAGCTAAGTCCAGATATGTTATATATTTATTCAAGGCAGCAATTGGCCAGGAAACGACTATAAAACACACATTTTGAATAAAAGGGAGATTTATGGTGCATTTGCGAATCTGAGTCATATCTCTCTGGCTCCCCAGGCCGGGATCCCTGTAATCACTAACATACCCCCAGCTTGTACACTCGGTGGGCACGGAATTGCTTCCTTCTGGGCCCGTCCCCGTTAAAGATGTGATGGGGATTGCGCTACTTTATCTGACAGTCGGCAAATGAATTGCCGATTCATTCCGAGCGTAGACGGGGGCTGGTTTTTGCCTTGGGAAGAAAAAAAAAGTGGGGTCCTTTCATATGTATCTTTGATCAGTCGAGACTTGACAAATTATTTTCCCAGGAATTTCTCTATCCTTAATGCCATGGGGAAAAAATGGATTTACTCTAAAAGAATAGCTTTTATGTTTCAGAAATTAGAGCAATGTAAAAGTTTTCTTGGGTCTCTCTCTCTCTCTCTCTCTCTCTCTCTCTCTCTCTCTTCTCCCTCCCTCCCCCTTCTCCTTTCTTTCCCTTCAATTGTATTTTTTCCAGGAAAGGAGGCAGGTAGCTGAGAGAGTTGGGAAAGGCTGGACCTCTGTTTTAGGGACAAACTTCGACCTGAAGAATAGACGAATTGTGTTCTGGCGGGATTTAGCTACACACCACAGCTACCCACACCCATGGTTCCAGAGGTGTCCAACCTTTTGGCGTCTCTGGGTCACGCTGGAAGAAGAAGAGAGTTGTCTTAGGCCACACGTCAAATACAAACACTAACAAAAACTGATGAGCAAGAGAAGGTTTTAGGTACATGTACGATTTTTGTGTTGGGTCACATTCATAGCCAGCCTGGGCCGCAGGTGGCCTGCAGGCCGAGGGTGGGACACCCCTGGGACCTTCTGGAGGTCTGGGTCATGAGATCTCCAAGTGCTTCCCATGTCAAGGTTTCGATCAGCTGTGGGGCAGCCCCCAGGGAAAGGTGCCCTGGAAGTATCGATGGTCCGGGGCTGCCGTGGGCAGCGGGCAGGCTGTGTCCTGCTCAGCTCCATTCAGATAAACCATCCGCATAAGCGACGTGCTCTGGGGGTCGTGCCGCACGCAACCCACGCACCCGCGGCAGCTTTGAAAGGGAACTGGCAGAGGTGAAGGAAAGCTCAAGAGCCATGATTATAATAAAGGGACAATCTTGGGGATCTTGGTGGAAGGCACTAAAAAAAAAAGTTTGGTGACAGACTAGGCTCATGTGCACTAGCGGTTTCACTCTGGTTATTTTCGCGAGATTCTCTCTCTGGGGAGAAAGACCAGATACGGAGAGAGAGAGAAACAGAGACAGAGATTACAAACCTTTCTCAGGTCAAGCGCCCCTGCCCTGTAGTCTAAAGGGGAACAGCTCTGGGGTTCACAGTTTCACTCTCTCAGTTTAGGTTTTTCTCAAAGCACACCCTAACGCATATGGGTTTGGCTGCCGCGTCTCACCTGGGCAAGCAGGTGAGACGTGAGATGAGGAAGGGGAGAAACAACACTGTGGGTAGTAATCATAACGATAAATGCTAATTCGTCTCTTTCTCAGCCAGCAGCCCCCAAGCCCATCTTCTGTACCAGACAACGTGCTGGGGCTCGTTACCCTCATGGTCTCCCAGAACCCTGCTAGAGCGACTCCCCGGGGTGAGTACTCGCAGTGTCCTCATTCCATAGATGATTCGTGGAAGGTTAGAGAGGTTCAGTGGCTTGCCCACGGTCACAGAAGCGGTCAGTGGCACAGTGACCTGTATAAGCCGGGCCAGTGAGAGGACAAGGTCAGATCCTTACAACTGCCTGGCTCTGTGTGTGTGTGTGTGTGTGTGTGTGTGTGCGCGCGTGTGCATGTGCGTGTGTGATGCATTTGTTAACGGGGGAATAATAGTTTACCCCAGGACAGCAGCCTAACCCCACAGGCGGTGCAGGAGCGGAAGCAGCCGGCCCAGGGAGTGGGGACAGAGAGCAGCCTCAGGCATCCCCGGGCTGGGAGGTGGGACACCCAGCCATCAGCACTCGGCCGACTCGTCCTGGCACGCAGCTCTGTCGCTGACCGGGCCGATGCCACTCCTGGGCAGAGCACTGGCCCTTGACCCTCAAAGTAGAACAGGGTGCGCCCCCTTCCTCGGATGCTTGGTTGGACCAATGACCAAACAATGAACTGGATGTTATCCTAGTAATTAATCCTATTCTGAACCACCAAGATAATCCATCTTCACCATCACCCATACACAAAGGAGAAAGGCCCCATAAAACAAAGAAAACTTAAACATCACAGTCCCGGCCCTGACTGGTGTGGCTCAGTGGGTTGGGTGTCATCCCGCAGGCCAAAAGGTGGTCCGGTCGATTTCCGGTCAGGGCACACGCTGGGGTTGCAGGCCGGGTCCCTGGTTACAGGTTTGCTGGAGGCAACTGGTCAGTGTCTCTCTCCCTTTCTCCCTCCCTTCCCCTCTCTCTAAAAATAAATAAATAAATCTTTAAAAGCAAAAAGCCTCACAGTCCCACCACTGGTATTTGTAGTACATCCTGGTTTTCCCCCTGAGAATGCAGGTGCGTTTAGTAAAACTGAGGGACTGCATGTAACCACCTTCTTTACTTACAATGTATGTTAAATACGGTCTTTAAGTCATCTTCATGTGTTTTCCGAGGGCCCTGGGCTACGCCATCGTGTGAGTGTGCACCGCTCTTTAACCAACCCCACGTTATGGGATGAGAAGGCTGTCTCCGGTTTTTTACATTAAGAAAACTTCACAATGGACTTCACAGAAAAGAAATACTTGTGGGCATTCCTGATTACTTGAGTCCGTCTCGCACCAGCTGTGCCACGCTGGGGGTGCTCCCAGCGTCTCTGGGCCCAGGAGTACTGCTGATCTGAAACTCAAAGTGCTGGCGATCCTCCTGCCCGTAACTGTGAGTCCCACCCCACCCAAGTGCTCAGTCGGACCAGGGGGCGGGAAGGTGCCGTGACACTCTCCTCCCGAGTACCAAGCAGCCGACCCACTCGCAAATCCAGTCTGCGCTCTGCCACTGGGGGGACCGACACCATCAGTAGGTCTTCAGCAAGTACAGGTGTCTACCATACAAGTAGGACCTTAACACGTGCTTATGGAATAAATGAGCGATGCAGACTAGGTGAACACTACACATTCCTGAACCAGTACCCCATTTTCCCATCACCATTTCTGCCTCAGGACCTTTGCACAAGCTGTTCCCTCCGCCTAAAATGCTGTTACAATTTTTCACCTGGCTAATTCCTACGCATCATTTAGAGCTCAGCTCAAAAGTCCCCTCCTGCAAAGCAGGTCAGGACCCTCCTCTTATCCGATTACAGCATCGTGAGCTCACTCTGTCTTTGTGGTTCTTCCTGCACGTGTGGCCCCTGGATTATTCAATGACCTAAGAGCTGCTTTCTCTCGCTGAGCCATACGGGCCAGGAGGATACCACCTCTACCCCTCGTTCACCCCCGTGTCCCCAGTACTTAGGACGTGTCTGGTCCACAGCAAGCATCCACGGAACAGGCTACAGAAATAGAGCAATTTGTGTTCTGCCCCTGGGACACCCACACAATGGCAAAACTACGGGGACATTTGAGCACCACATCCTTACACCTTTATCTCCATTGTCTGGAGCCCAAAGAGGTCGCCCCGCCTGTGTTACGGAATGATGAGCGTGTCCCCCTGCTGATTTTTTGAAACTCGCCGAGAACGTTGTTTTGAATGATTTTCCAAGGGGGACAACTGTTTTGAGGGCTGGGGTGGGGGGGGGACGTTAATTCGGAATTCTTGTCCTGTTCTTATGAAAGAGTGAGACTGGTGGCCTTGTGTCGTTGGTAAGGGCATTTGGAAGGCGATCTTTTCAAGTCGCTTTTGTATCTGTGTGTGTGTGTGTGTGTGTGTGTGTGTGTGTATGCTCGCGCCCATCAAAATAAATACCTCTTAGAGGACCGTCAGAACTTGGTGGGTGAGACTGTACTAATTCATTCTCTGTGGGGACGAAAATGCCGTTGACCAAGGTTCTCCACCGCACATGAAAAAGGCGGAATTGTCCTGTCTTTATAACGAATCCACATTTCCTGGGAATTCTCCCCCTAGGAAACGTGCGGAAGGATCTGATTAAATGAAGAATTTGTCATCGACATGATGCCCGTTATTCCTGTTTCAATGGGATGTGACACTGCGGCCAACTGAGATGAAAAACATTCTGTGGGACTAATTTACTTACCAGTTTGCTGCTCTGCACAGCCTGCATATGTCATATAGGACCAATTCACAAACCTAAAATGTGTGTCTTAAATAAATTTTGTGACGGTCCGTCACGTTGCGTGCATTGGGACCTCCAAGATACTCAGCACCGGCAATGAATTCAAAGAGAGAGATCCTTCAGAAAACCAAGTAGTGGTGGGTGTGACCTACAGCACGGCGATACCATTTATTGATCAGTTGGAATTCCTGATGGTTTTTCTTTTCCAATGCTGACACAAATTCAATGAAAACGAATACCCCCATTCCAGGGATAGAAACCAGTGGATACATGGATTCAGTTCCATCACACTCAAGTTCAAGACCCTAAATACCTTGAAATGAGCGAGAGAGGGCAGGTGGGGTGACAACGTCACCTGGAAGACAGCAACTCCTTACTTCCTCTACCTGAGTTCGTTGCTATGCAGTCGGTAGAAAGAACAGGGGGAAAAAATGGGTGTTCAAGTCCCTTGTATTTTGAAGCACATAGTATTTATTAGGCATTACTTGGCACACAAAAATACGAAATGAGTACTTAATTCTCACCCTCCCCCGTAGCAACATAAAAAGACAAAATCGCCTGAAGCACACGCACATACAAACAAACTCACACACTCTCACGTACTGGGACATACTCGGCCTCTCATATTACCCTGTTCTTTTTATTAGGGTCAGTTAAAAAAAATTTTTTTTAATCAAGAAAGCAAAGCACATTCGAAAGGAGGAAAAAAAAAAAGAACGCAAACTTGGTTTTGAGTATCAATAAAATTAAAAGCTCTTGGCCAGCTCCCATGCTGGATTTCATGTTATTACTTAATTAGAACTCCTATTTATAAATAAATAGTACCAGTAAAATATTACATCTGAAGAACCCTGCAATAACGTTTTACTTACACACTTTCTTTTTTTTTTTTAATACCGTTTTCTGCTTTCCATAACCACAGTTTGGCGTCGGCATCTGGCGTGATCTCTGTGGCGAGAACTGGTCGGTGGGCACGTCTTGCCTCTTCGCGAGGAATTGTGGGTTTTGCTTTTGCATCCAGTTGGGTCGCCGAGAGGTTTGGAGGCTGGGGCTGGCTTTGTTTTTTCTTTTTTTTTTTTATCAGGACGAATATTTATTTTGGCTCTCTCGCCACTCTTGTCAGCACGGGGCTTGCCCCTTTTTTATCACAGTTCTGCCCGCATGTAAACCAGGGCTCCTTAAGTTTTTCAAAGCCAGCTTTCTGGCCCAGGAAGCTGGAAGCCACGCTTGGGCGACAGATGGCTTGGAAAGCCCCGGCGCTGGGAAGACGGGAGAACAGAGTAAGAGATGGCGCCGCGTGGAGTCCAAGGTCATCCTGCCTCCCCCAGAAATCAAACCGGGCTCCGTGACGATGGGGAAGGTAGGACACAATCAGAGAAGAGCTGGGCACGTAGGGGACCTTTTCAGAACAGTACACGGCGGAGGTAGGTCACTTCTTCGTCAAGGGGAAGGCGGCAAATTTAGATTTTAGGGGGTGGTTCACGGGAGGGGTCCCCACAAGTACAGACTTGGAAACGTACTTGCCGCGGACCTCCCCCAAAATAAGGGACTGGGTCCCGTTAAGAAAGTTGAAAGAAAAAAAATATATTATTATTTATTATATAACAATGTCAACATTAACACCAAGGCAGGAAAAGGACTCCAACTCCACGTTAGGGTGCGATGCTCGATGAGGCAAGACTTTCTGGGGACCAAATGAAGAAATCAGGGAGGACCCCTGGCGGCGGCATGGACACGGCCCAGGGTCAAGTGTGTGGTGGCTGCGGCGGGGGCGGGCCTCATCCTGTTTCGTGTTTGGTTTTGAAGTTTTGAGATGAAACAACAAAGTCACACTTTTTGAACTGTGGTTTCGGGGATACTGATTAGATCAGTGTCTGGGGGGGTCTCGAGTGCAGGCGTGAACATGGGGTACAATGGAGAGTCTTGTCCGTGGGGTTTCTCTGCTGCTGCCTCTCTCCTCTCTCCCGCACGCTCTCCCTCTCTCTCTCCCTCTCTCCTTCTCTCTCTCTAGCAAACATCTGTGAGGACGCGGGCCGCCCTTAGCTATTCTCGCTCCACTCCGGCACCATGCCGACCCCGTGCACAGAGTGGTACTGGTGTGGGGACAGGGTCCTCGGCACACCGTGGGAGTAGAGGAACTCCGACGGCTGCAGGCTGCCGGGGGACTGCAGGCCAGTCTGAGGCCCACACTGCCTGACCACAGGCTGGTGGGCCACGGAGGTCTGGTGCTGGAACATGCCCTCTCCGAGCTGCGGGGAGCCGTGGTTGGCGATGCCGGCCAGCCGGGGGACCAGGGGCCCCGAGGTGAAGTGGGCGGAGAAGTGCTGGTAGGGCAGCCTGTCCATGGGTTGCACGGTGGTCACCGTGCAGCTGCTGTAGGAGGGCATGCTGGGCCACGTGTTGCAGCTGATGTCCTCCAGGCTGGGCACCGGCTCGCTGGGCGGCGCGGAGCTGGCGTACATGCAGGCCTGCCGCTGGGCCGACTCTGTCCGGTAGGAGGCGCTCAGGCCCTGCTGCTGGGGGTAGCTGGGGCGGTAGAACGGGTCCTCTTCGCTGGGCGAGGTGTCCATGTAGGGCTTCTTGTAGGGGTGGTCTGCGGTGGAGCACTCTTCATCTGCTGAGACAGGGGGAGAGAGGGCCGTGAGGCCAGGGCCGGCCGCCTGGCCCTACAGGCAGGGACACCGGAAGTCACGTGTCCTAGGACTGGCAGCCCAGGCTCCATTCTGCTGCAAAGGGGGGGACTGCCATGGTGAGGACCTTGGCCATGGAGTTCTAAGCAAACACTCTGACCTTTCTGGGCTCGGTCTCTTGGTTGCAAAACGGAAAGGGTCCTAACAGCATTTTGCTACCCGGGGAACGTTGAGACCGAAACGAGAGAACATGGATTCATCCAGAGCTTGGCACAATGGAACACTCAAGACATAAGAGTTATCATTATTTAAATTATCCCCCTTCAGCCCTGGCTGGCGTAGCTCAGTGGGTTGAGCGCAGGCTGGGAACCAAAGTGTCCAGGTTCGATTCCCAGCCAGGGTACATTCCTGGGTTGCAGGCCATAACCCCCAGCAACTGCACATTGATGTTTCTTTCTCTCTCTCTCTCTCTCCCCTTCCCTCTCTAAAAATAAATAAATAAAATTTTAAAATAAATAAATAAATTATCCCCCTTCCCCCCAGCCTAAATTTGCATACATTCCACAAAGGCAGGGCACTTCCAGAGCCTGATTCATCCCTAGTAACAAAAATATAATAATAAACCAACAATAGCAGTAAAAACAACGCACAGTGTTTTAAGCACTCCCCGTGAGGTGACACGGTTAATCTTCACAACCCCTATGAGATGAGTCCTATCATTATCCCCATTCTACTGCCGAGGACAGAAGGGAGACCAGAGAGGTTAACAAGCTTGCCCCAGCCTTACAGAGCGGAGTAGTAACAGTGGGTTTAGGCAGGATCGGGATCCAAAGTCTCTGCTCTCCGATACCACGCAACACGGAGAGGGCGTGCCGTGCCTGTCTGTGCAAAGGGCGGAAGGAGGGATGGGCAAACGCACGGGAGCTCGAATGAATGCGTGTCCACACCCTGTCCTGATGCCTCGCGCCAGCAAGCGCCTGGTGCGGATCTGCTGAGTCAGCACAAACGGCCGAGACCCCATGTGGCGGCTGAGCCAGCCCCTTGGGTGCTCTGGGGCAGGCATTCCCTAGCGTGGGGCAGCGGATGCGGTCCGACCCCTCTGTGCTCACCGACCACTTTGGGAACTCACAAGAGGGCTGGGCTCTCTGCTAGAAAAATGCATTGTCATGCAAAGTTCAGGGGGTGGTGCATGCACACCACTTCCGGGGGCTCGAGGACCCCCTCCTATCCAGACTCCGGGTTCAGACGTCTGGACCTGTCTGGGGCGGAACCTGGCTTTTCCACCTCCTTCTGCGCGTGTCAGCACCTGCCCCGAGAGAAACTCGGACGTTCCCTGTGTCCGAGTCAGAGTCGGTCATCCTTACTCCACGGGGGGCTGAGGATGCAGTGAGCTGGAGCATGAAAGTCTCCTGACAGGGTGTTTCCAAGGGCGGCTCCTGAGCCAGGGTGACCCCATCAATCGGCCCCGTGGCAGGTCCCGTCTGTAAAGACGCACCTCCAGGTGTTTCCCTCGGGGAAACCGTACTTGGGGCTTCCTACCGAGGTGCAAACCTCAACTCGAGATTCATTCTGAGCTGCGGCTCTACCCCGAAACCGTAGATTTTTCTTTCCTCATCTTCCAATTGCTTTCTAATCAACAGATGTTAAGAACTGCATCTGTGGTTAGGGGGCGTGAAGAAAAACGAAATGCCGGGACATCCCTGCCACTCCTGGTGGGGTGGGGGCATGAGGGAGGAACACAGGACTCGGCGATGAGGGGACACAGGAGCTGTCACTGAGGGGGCAGCTACTGAGGGACCTTCCTCTCCTCTCCCAGCCACTCCTCCAGGTGCCTGCTCTCACTCCTGTCTCACAGGCAGAAAGGGAGCCTCCGGAAGTGACTGACCCGAGGTCCCGCACTGGGAAGGACACAGGCTGGAGTCAAAGCCAGGTCGGACCGGCTCTCCCTACCGCACCTTGCCGCTTGCTCTCTGGATCTCTACTAGCCCAACGCCACTCGCCCCGTCATTCCACAGGCGTTCCTGTGGCCCTACCAAGGGCTCAGGTCCTGTGCCAGGTGCTGCAGACAGACCGGTAACAGGTAGTGACGGTCCTGCTCTTGGCACACATCCGTGGCCCCTCTGCACTCTTCCCTGGGCACTGAGGGCGGGAGGCTGACCTCTGTGACCAGAGGGGGTCCTCACATATAAAGTCCCAGCCAGTCATTCCCCCCGACACTAGATCCTCAGACTTCCGACTGCATTACCAAACAGCTCCCCAGCTGGGGCGAGGGAGCCTGGGCGTGGCTTCCACCCCACATCTCCTCCTGCCTCCTTCTCCCAGCGCCTCCCACAGAGGGTCAAACATCTCCCAGACAAAACACAGCTACGCTGGGGTTGTACCCACGGAGCAGCCAGCAAACTTATTTCAGCCAGACTCTCTCTCTGGGACACATCTGGGGCCCATAGGACGCCCAAAGATTTGTCCAGAAAAAAATGAAGAGGGCAGCCACCCTCCCAGGTGCTCTGTCTACATCACGCCAGATGTGTGGAGACGTCCACATTTTTCACTTTTCAGCTGGGCGTTCTTTTGGCATCTTGAAGACACGGCTACACTCAACTTTTTTTTTTTTTGTCTTGGTCGCTTCCTCCCTTGATTTCTTCCCTCCATTCTTGCTTCCACCCCCAGATCCATAAATCGGAATGTTTCCATTGTCGCTGGATTCAGAACCCTCGGGTTTTCCGTTTAACCAGGGCGTTCCCCTTCGCAATAATAAAAAGTGCAGCTGCTACAGGGTACCCTTGGCAAAGGAGAGAAAAAAAAAAAACAACAAAAAAAAAACCCAAGGCAAAACTAACCGTTCCCAAGTTTCTGATCCCCTTCCAGATTTGTTACAAGTAAAAAAAAAAAAAAAAGGAAGAATAATATGAAAAAGGCTGGAGCTCATTTTGGAAAATCATAAAATTACACATTCCAGGCTTTAATACCCCAAAGGTCTGGTGCAGAGACCTAAGGAAAGTTCGGGGCTGGCTCATCGATGAAAGCGGGTCCGGAGTGCTCTCAAATTCCTCCTGAGCCTCACCACATTGCAAAGACGCTCCAAAGCAAGCATCCAAATTTCAGGTTGTGATAAATGCTTTGGATGTAATCTCGCCTTTATTTTGGTTATGGGTTGCTTTCTGTGTTTTTTGGGGGGAGGGGGAGCCTGGTAACCGATCAACAGCAAAGACCCCTCTTGCCAGCCAAGTCATGTTTCGCTTCTACAGCGAGGGGAGGGGGCTGCCGTCGAGGGTCCAGTCCTGGGCGAGTCAGGCCCCAGCTCGGCTTCGGACAGCCGTGTGAAAAGAGCGGTCCCGAGCCCGACAGTGGATCTCGGAAGAGCAATAAAGCTCTTCCCGGTTCTGACCGCCGATCGCTGCAGAGCCCTGGGGGAAACCCCGGTCCCTTGCATTTTTTCTCTGGATGCTATTGCTTCTGGGGAAAAGTGGCTTTAATGATGAATCCAGAACAGAGGTTTTAGGGCACGGAGTTATGTCTTTGGCTCTCACTGGCTCTGTGACCTTGGATGAACCACTAGGACGACTCCAATCTCAGCTCTTGACTGTACATGATGATAGTACAGAAATTTCATGTAGGAACTGAGATAATCAGAAGTGCGGTCTAGTTTCTGTCCATCTTCCTTGCACGTAAGGCAAGTGTGTAAGTCTTATCTGTCTGAATAATGGGGGGCTACTCTCTTTCACCTCTTTTCTCTCTTAGAAGAGTGGACAGATGGCTTGTGAAGGTCATCCAGTACTGGAAGGTATTTGGGCGGATTCCAGAGCCAGGAAACACACAGCTGCTTTCAACTCACTTTCAAATCACTAATCCCATTGAACAAATATCACCGCCATTCCCACATGGGTCATTTCCCTTGGCAGCTGAGTTCATCTGGGCTGAGACCAGAGCGGTAGAGTGGGGAGCAGCCACTGTTGCTGAGTGACCTTCAGCAACACAGAAGTGGAACTATCATCCAGGCCTCTGACTCACTGCACAGTGCTCTTTAGGCTACAGAGTCTTAGCCTCTCGGCTTTCATGATGCTCACGTTCAAAGAAGATGAAAGGTGGTAACCTTGGACCAGATGGATGGACAGATGGATGGATGGGTAGAAGGAAGGAAGGAAGGAAGGAAGGAAGGGAGGGAGGGAGGGAGGGATGGAGGAATATAGATGAGTGGATGGATGGATGAATGTGGGGTAGATGTAAGGATGGATGGAGGATGGATGGACCGATGGATTGGTGGGTATATGGATAGATAGATGGATACATGGATGAATGGATGGATGGATGAATGGATGGATGAATGGGTGAGTAGATGGAAGGATGGGCAGATGGAAGGATGGATGGATGAATGGATGGGTGGGTGGGTGGGCAGTTGGGTAGATGGAAGGAAGGAAGGATAGATGGACCGATGGACTGGTGGGTAGATGGATGAATGGGTGGATTTTAGTTCTTAGCTTAAAGTAGAAAGGACTGCAATGGTCTTGTAAGAACGTCCTTGATTAGGAATCAAAAGACTCCAGTTCAGATCTCAGCCACTAGCCGAAGCCACTGAATTTATTCACTTGCTTACTGTCTGTCTCCCCCAGTGAGACACAAGTCCCACGAGAGCAGGAAGCTCTGTCATCTTGCTCTCATCCCGAGCACCCGGCACAGTGTGCAGTACGAAGGAAAGGCTTGATCACATATATCTGACGAATGCATCCCTGGTCTGCCCTCGCCAGTCACGTAACGTTGGCAGTTTAACCCAACCCCTTCGTCCTCCGCTCGCCCCTGCAGAACGGGGAAGAAGGGCAGCCCCCTGGCTCAGAGACCTCGGTGAGGCTCCAGGGAGGGAAGCCACGTGAAATTGCTCTAGAAGGCACACAGCGCTGAGAAAATGCACCGTGCAAAGCCCTTTACTGTATGCACTTCCCCTTTCCCTCCCGCCTCTGACCCCCCCGCCCTTCGAATATCCAGTGCCATTAAAGGGCTTGCCTAAAACTTTTATTTGGGTTGCCTTCGGTTTCTAAAGGGGTGGGGGCTTGCCAGGGTGGGATGGGGGAAGGAAGACAGACAAGCGTGCTCCCAGGCCCCGGGGTCCCAGCTGCGGTCGAGTGGCATTGATAAAAGACCTTCCCGGCTCCATCCATCGGGATAGATAGTTTGGAGACAGCTGGGCCCAAACACAGGGAGCCCTCTGGCCTGCCTGGCCCTTTGACATTTCATTCCGGCCTCCTGGGCTCATTGGAAAGGAGACAGACAATGGGGGGAAGTCAGATAGTGAGCGGGGCGGCCAGGGGCCAGGGGAAAGCCACCCATGGAGTTATCACTTAACGGGAATCCCGAACTGGAAGGAAACCTCCGCTGATTCCTTATCACTTTACAATGGGAGGCTGATGATGAATTGCTTTCTCTGTCTCGTGGGTGTCTCGCAGGCAGGCAGGACAGACAGCACTTGGCTGGAATGTTCCCTGCCCTGGGAGCTTTCTTTTGGGGGTGGAGGGAGGTGAGAAGGGCAGAGGTTTCTGGAAGGGTGAAGGGACGGCGGCGGGGTGCCCGTCCCAGGCGCTCCCGGGGCACGGATCACGGGGTGGGTATCGGGCGGGGGCACTCACTAGGTGGGTGACGCTGGGCCGGTTACTCAACCTCCTGGCCTCAGTTTCCGCATCCGTGAAAAAGGGGCAATTCTTCACCTCGTTATCTCTGCCCGTCACCGAGTCCTGATGCCACCCACATCTCCGGCTCTGCTCCCACACCCCGGTCTGAGTGACCATCAGCTCATGCCCCCAGGCTCCCGACAGCCTCTCCCAGAGCTCTGAACATCAACTCTCATCCCCTCCTGTCATAGCCAAGGGACTGCTCCAAGACAAAATCCAAATCCTGTCACTCACGGGTTTAAACCCTCTGAGGCCTGCCTGCCGTGTTAGGATGAAATCTAAAGTCCTTAGGACAGCTCACAAGGGCTGACTTCGCGCTGTACCCCGGCTTCCCCTACCCTGGCCTTCTGTTCACTACCCAAGGTGGGGGGCAGAGTCCCCACCTTCCCAGGGGCTATGCACCTGTGCCTAGATGCCCACTATCTCCCCCTTCCCCTCTCCCACGACAACTCCAAGCTTAAATTCCTTCCCGATCCCCTCCCCGAGTCTGATACCCACTTTCACGTGTATCTCCTTCACGGCATTCGATCACCATTCGCACCAGACAGTCGTATAGTTATAGTGTCTGATCTGCTTGTGACAACGTGAGCTGCGCGAGGGCTGGGCGGTGCCCAGGTAACGTTCACCAAGCACTTATGAGCCAGGCCCTGCTCTGGGCCCTTCACACGGATGCTCTCATGTCATCCCCTAACCAGCCCACAGGGGCAGGACCACCGTTACCCCCAGTTTGCAGAAAAGACAGCTGAGGCTCAGAAAGTCAAAGCAACAACTTGCCTGGGGCCACACAACTGGAGAATGTCTACTATGGGGGTATCTTGCCGTGGACCAGCCATCAACTCCAGCCTCCCCAGCGGCCACCTGGAGTTGACCTCCGGTTCACGCAAAGATCCCACGAAGTTCCCCCTCAAAGTCAATGGCTCCCACAATGGAAAGCGGTTCACCGGCCTCCCGTTCAAAGCCTCCCCACTGCATCCTCCAGGAATGCACGTATAAGATGCTGCTATAAATATTGAACCTAAAAAAGCGCCTTGATTCTTTTTAACTTCTTCCTCCTCTTCTTTTGGTCTGGCATTAATTTAATAGACAGAGCTCCTAATTCAAACCTGGTGAGCTCTTAATCAGCCCGCTTGACCCAGTCTCGAGAGCAAGTCTCCCGTGGAGGACGAAATTTGGAGACTGTAGCTGATAAGCAAAGGGGACAGGACAGAGTGGTGGTTCGGGGCCCAGGAGGAGTCTGCAGACCAGGCGAGGGATCAAATTCCAGCTTCAAGAACTGCCAGCATGTGAGTTTGCCTTTCTGAGCCTCAGTTTCCCCATGGGTAAAGTTGGTTCATCGAAGCACCTTCTTAATAGTGTTCTTGAAAAGGCTGCGGTCTGGAACCCAGGCAGGGCACCCCTACATATAATAGGAAACAGAATTGCCAGGCAGGGACCTGTGCTCCGTGAGACATTCATAATCCCCGCTCGTGCCTGAGGAGGCAGACATGTTTGCAGGCATCTGGTCCCCAGCCCATCCGGCAGCGGGCTTGCTGGGAGTCGGGCCAGGGGGCCTGGTGGGGTGATGCTGCTCAGGCCTTTGAGATCCAGGGAGCTTGGACGGGCTTCAGGTAAGTCTGGAGAACTCAGCCTCCCCCAGGTCAGCTCCCCAGCCCAGGCTTGGACCAAAGACAGGTCTCCCCTCCTTCAAAATGCAAGACGAGTAAATGTCAGACAGTCAAACTGCGAGTTTCCTCGCGTAACCCCAGCTCCAGAGAAAGCCACCAGAGCTCCGTGTCCATTGGTTCTTATTACTGAGTTTGCTTGTGAGGGCCGGACACTGGGCACTGGACTTCCCAAGGTGCGGTGTTGGCTACTGAGGCTTTGAGACACAACGGGCCGCTCTAAAGACCCAGATGCTGGCCTGTCCGAGCGAAGCACTGAGTCCACCCTGTGCCCAGTACAATCATAATTTCACAACATCTTCACGCCAAGCCTGCGGGACAGGTCCAATCATAAGCCCCAGTGCACAGATTTTTTTTTTAAAAAATTGAGGCACAGAGGCCCTGATTGATGTGGCTCAGTGGGTTGGAGCATCATCTCATAAACCTAAGGGTCGCAGGTTCGATTCCCAGTCAGGGTGCATGCAAGAGGCAACCGATTGATGTTTTTCTCTCACAGGAATGTTTCGGTCCCTCTCTCTCTCCTTCCCTTTTCCTCTCTCTAAGATCAACAAGCATGTCCTTGGGTGAGTTTTTTTTAAAAATGAGTAGAGGAGTTAAGTAACTGATTCTTAATCATAAAAATTTGCAAACGGCAAAGACAGGATTCAACCCAATGATCTGATTCTGAAGACCATGAGCATAACCACTAGGCTACATGGTCCCTCCCCCTGTATCTGATTCCCAAGCCTTCACCAGGTGAGCAGAGTTTCTCTTTGCTTCCTTCAGGGACCTGCTTTCTGGAGCAATGTGTGCCACTTACACCATCACAGCTGCCACCAAGCTCTGTGCTTATAGGTATCTGGTGCTCTACAAAACTTAGCGCCATTTACAGAGCAGGAAACTAAGGCACAGAGGGGCTAGGATACCCTGCCTGAGGTCACACAAGAAGCTGGTGGCAGAGGTGAGACTCGAACCAGCGTTTCTGGGCCCCATTACTCTTACCATGCCTGTCTGCAGCTCACACCTCGCCATGGTTCTAGTAAAGCTGAACTCAGCCACACTGCCCATGCCACCTGCGTCAATTCTGGTTCAGGAAACGGGCCACCAGGAATGTCCTCCCTTCATCTAGTCCCTTTGGACTCAAATGACCAAGGAAAAGTCATCCATTTGTTATTTGGCAAAGGAAACTATGAATATCTTAGACACCAGCTTAGTAGATTGGAAAAAAAAAAAGGATGCACAGAAGAGAAAATCAGTTGTGACCCTCCCTCCTTCCCCTCCCCTCCCCTCTCTTCTTGTTTTAATGCTGGAAAGGAAAGAAGAGCTAAGAACCCACCCGGGAGAAACTCTGGCGCGTGAGCTAAAGAGACGCAGCCAATTAGAAGGACACTCTCCACAGCACAGCTCGTGATACAGCCAGCAACGCTGGAAGCGACCTTCCAGTCTGCTAGCGAGAGTGACAGCATGCACTCACTTCATCTTTTTGAGGCAATACTTCCTCTTCATCAGTTAAAAAAAAAAAAAAAAAAAAGAAGAAGCAGCTCCAGGTTCAGATATCTACAACAGACTCTGAAGTTTAAAAAAAAACCCTGCAAGTTGCAAAACACACAGTTTGATGCCTGGCTGGCATAGCTCAGTGGATTGAGCGCAGGCTGGGAACCAAAGTGTCCCAGGTTCAATTCCCAGTCAGGGTACGTGCCTGGGTTGCAGGCCACGGCCCCCAGCAACCGCACATTGATGTTTCTCTCTCTCTCTCTCTCTCTCCCTCCTTTCCCTCTAAAAATAAATAAATAAAATATTTTTTTTAAAAAAGAATATAAAAAAAAAACATAAAAGCAACACTTCTTGTGTGTGTGTGTGTGTGTGAGTGTGTGTCAGTGAAGAAGACAGATCTGGACCTTTCACGTGAGTTTTCCCCACGGAAGGGGCTGGCACTGGGGGAGGAGTGTGTGACTGGTATGGTTTGAATTCTCACCGTCTTTCTGTACTTTTGGATCGTTTACATTTTTTAATGAATAAATGTAGTCCTGTGCCCGTTTTCCCCCCACAAGGAAAGAAAAGAGGTAGAGAAAGAGGCACGTTGGGTGCGGGCTGTCACACTCACCTTTCCTCTTGGTGCAGTGGTAGATCTGGCCGTGCTCCTGGGGCAGCGGGTACGGGTTGGGCGGGGGCAGGAGGTCCTGGGAGGGTCCGGACACACCATTCTCACACTGGTACTGGGACCCCAAGTTGGATGAGGTGGAGAGAGCTCGAGGCTCACTGCTGAAAGGGCTGTGGTTGGAAGCCACTTTTTGTCTCACCGTGCTCCTAGGAACCACCGGATACTCTTTACTGAAAGAGAAAAGGTGGGAAACAACATCAATCGGTGCCCTCCTATAGATCCCCCTCCCCACTGGCTGAGCCACGGGGTCAAAGAATCCACCAGAAAAGTCGCAGAGAAGGAAACAAAGGGGTCTTTGATGAGCAGAGTGATCCGATTATACTCAAGTGCACCATATGCCTTGGATGTACACATTCGGGCACTCACTTTTCGTGCCTTATGCATTAGGCAAGTAGGTGTATCAATAGTCCAATATGTATGGAGAAAGGTAAATGAGTCAAGAATGGCAGCTGACCACTGGGTTAGTCAGGGAGGATCCACACAGGTGGCTGCTGGCGCATTAGAAGTTCCTTTGGAGCTGCTCTAAAAGGAAATTCTGAGATTTTGTTACCACTGACAAAGAATAACAAAGACTCCCAGTTCAAAGGGGTGTTGAGAGAAGCCGTGAGCAAATACATGTGAAAAACCGAATGAGAATGAGCACTCAACAAATGGCAACTGTCATCATTATGTCACTGTTAATATACTTGGTTTCCTTTGCTATCTGCGCATTTTATTTTGTGCATTCCATCGGGTTATTCTAAGCATTAATCCACGGTTGTCACTGGACTTGCAGTGAGCTCCATGGTAGGGAATGGGTTCCGAATCCCTGCCCCGAAGAAACTCGTATCAGTAAATCCCAAACATGGTTGTGATTTTTGCCATGACCCAGAACCAACTTTCTTTAACTTACTGCATTTCCTAAATTAGCTTCTTAAAAGATTTTACTTATTTATTTTTAGAGGAAAGGGAGGGAAAAAGAGAGGGAGAGAAATATCAATGTGTGGTTGTCTCTCACATGGCTCCCACTGGGGACCTGGCCTGCAACCCGGGCATGTGCCCTGACTGGGAATCGAACCAGCGACCCTTTGGTTCACAGCCTGAGCTCAATCCATTGAGCTATACCAGCCAGGGCCTAATTCAGTTTTTATCCAAATAGTTTAGCCTGACTCTGAGCAATAATATCTGTGAAATTATGGGCTTGTGATGCTAATTATAGCTTCTCTAATGCTATTAAAATAAATCCTTATCTATTAAAATCGAAGAGGACACCTGAAATCATCTCCTGTAAAAACAAACACTACACCTCACCCATTTTGAAGGATGCTGCAATGGCCCATTTTATCCTCTCCATAACCACAGGAAGTGGGCATGTTCTTGTCTGCATCTTACAGCTTAGGGAACTGAGGCCCAGAGAGATGAAGCAACTTGCCCATGGTCACAGGGCTGGGCAGAGACACACTGGGAATCTGACCCAACAGCCCCTGCTGACTTCTGGGCAATCACCTAATGACTTCTGTCACTATTTAGAACACAATGTGCTTTCAGGGGAACGGGGGTTTGGGGTGCACGATTTCCACCCCTCAGAGGTGTGACAGCCTTCCCTCTGGGCCACTGCCTCTGTTTGTCACGCGGAGCGTGTCAGAGCAGCCAGGCAGGGGATGCCAAGTGTCTGCCAAGTTTCCGTGAGGCTCCAGACACGCTGAGGACACCCAGGGGTCCCCCAGCCGAGTGTTCCCGTGGCATGCGCCATCTCAGAACCGAAGCTGGGGCCATCCTGAGCAGCCACGCCGCCACTCAGCACCTCCCCCCTGGGGCCGGGAGGCTGCAAGGAATGGAGCTAGCTTCAGAATCCTCGCTCTGCGGCTCCAGCGACGTCATGGAAAATGAAGAAGAATTAGAGTCATAATAAAAGCTGTCAGACCTCGCCGGCAATCCCGTTTGGGTCTGCTGAGTGGAAGCGCTGGGCTGCCTGAGCTCCCACAAAAGGGGGAGGATCTCTTTTCTAGCTTTTATACTCTTAACGGAGACGGCGATTCTGTTTTAATTAAAGAAAACTCCCAAAAATGTTGGCTGCGGGAGTTTACAAGAGAACATATCGATGGGCTCCAAGGAATTCTCCGTGCCAGTGTTGCCAAATTGCACAATCCCTCTCTGGAAAGGGCGAGCCCTGCCTTTGATGACTGGCACTCAGAGAAACGGGAAAGCCGCCTCACCCCCATAACCGCTTGTCCCTCGCGGCTGGCTGCTCTCCAAGGAGCCGGAAACAGCCCCACCGCCAGCCATGCGCATCTCCTCTGGTGCCTGAAATACGACGTCGGCAAGCTCATCTGACAGGTGTCGAAACAGGGTATGAACGGGTGAGGCGGCTTCCCAGTCAGTAGGAGATGAGAGAGGCAGTGAGGAAAGATGCTACAATCCAATGGCATGTGGGTGACTTTCACAAAGCTCTTCAGAGAGCCAAGCGAAAGGGCCGGATTAGGAGCAACAGAGCAATGATCTCTCACGTCCTCGGATGAGCAGATCAACTGCAGAATCCAGAGCATGAAAGAATTAAAGTGGAAGCTGAAAAGCTCTTGTGTGTCTGGAAAGAAAGGCGGCAACAGAGGGCTGGTGTCTTATCACCCTCATCACTACACCACCACCACAACACCATCATCGCTATCATCACCATCACTATCACCACCATCAACAGCAGCGTCATCACTGTCACCATCCTCATCCTCATCTTCCTCTCCATCATCCACATTGTTCTGTAAGTGTCTCCTCACGTCCCAGCCACTGTATTGGTTGGCTTCTACACTTTCTCTCGCTTGATCCTGGCAACAACTCTATTTTAGGGTATGATCGGATGTACTTTAGCAGTGAAGAAATGAAGTCTCAGAGATGTTCAGCAACTGGCCCCAGACCACACAGCTCAGAAGAGGTAACAGTGGAGCTTCCGCCCAGGTCAGCGATATTCCAAAGCTCTTGCCAACTCACCCTTTTTTTTTAAAGATTTTATTTATTTATTTTTAGACAGGGAAGGGAGAGAGAAAGAGAGAGAGAAACATCAATGTGCGGTTGCTGGGAGCCATGGCCTGCAACCCAGGCACGTGCCCTGACTGGGAATCGAACCTGCGATGCCTGGTTCGCAGCCGGAGCTCAATCCACTGAGCTACGCCAGCCAGGGCCTAACTCACCCTTGATAGTAGGAAATTGCTGCCTTCGCACTAACTGCTTGGGCAACACAACTGTCCTGTGATCAAAAGCTTCCTGGTGGTAACAGCGCTGGGCATTGGCTACACCCAGGCAATGTCAAGTTCCACCGGCCAATCTGCTGAGCCTACCGTTTGAAGAACCTTTGGTTTACCATGAAATCCCACTGTTCTCGGCCATGTCAACAGCCGTACGCATGTCCTGCCGACTCGCTCTGCACAGTCTGGGCTCACAGGACACCCACGGGGGGTCCCGAGCACCTCGTTTCGCCCTGGGTGTCGGAGCTCGGGGCCCGCAGACCGGCCTCTCGCGGGCTCTCACATTCTGTTCCACGTGAGCGAGTGCCATGAATGACGCCATTGTCGCCGGGCCTGGGTTGTAAAACGTTACAAGGGAATATTGAAACCCGTGGCCAAGCTGCACCCACAGCATGCCGCCAGCTAACGAACGCCCCTGAGAACCTTTTTCCACTGCAGCGGTCTGAATTGGCCTTTTCACGGCGGCAGGTGGCCGGGCCGCTGGCGCGCTGGGAGACGGTGTTGCTGTTGTGCCCTGCGATGCTTACTCAGTTTCTGGCAGCCTCTCCCAAACAACCAGAGCAGCACAGCGGGGCAAGGCCAGGGACTGTAGCATTCCTGTTCTCCGGGAGCAGATTCCCTCTGGCTAGCACCCCGATCTGCGATTAAAATTCACGAGGGGCCCCACCATCCGGAGGCAGCGTTCGCCGTTTGTTAACCCTCCGATACGCTGGGGGGGCGGGGGTTATTCTGATGTAACGTGTGTGGACACGCAAAGAACCGGGGACGGTGCACCCCAGGTGGGATTTAGCTCAGTGCTAATAATAACCGCCCTCTCCTTCACATCTACAACCGCTTTATTACTCTGTTCGCACCACGCCCGCGAGCTGGGGAAGGGATGCTGAGCTCTGGCCGCTCCTGCAGGCTGGGGAGGGCAGGGGGACACAAGAAGTTACCTGGATTTCCCACCACTGACTCAACCAGGGCCCTGTGTTTGGAGGGGCACCGAGAAATGCACCGAGAAATGCAAAGACAGCTCCCTCTCTGTCCCTGAGCGGCCAAAGCTTAGCTTCAGTTTGAGATTGTGGGGCTCCCTTCTTAAACCTCTAGCTGTCAGGGTGGGCGTTTCAGGCTGGGGCTCTGAAGTCAGGCTGGGTGGCTACGGCTTACTTCAGCCCCCAGGAACCTTGGCCATGTGGGACTGGCTAGATTCGTCCTCTCGCTGAGCCTCAGTGTTCTGTCTATAAAATGGGGATAACGAGAAACAGCACCTCTTGGGGTTGTAAAATAATACGGTACAGAGGCAACTTAGCATATATTTGGGTCACACCGCTCAATAAACACCAGCTTATAGATCACACATTGTTATATTTTGTTTTTAATGTGATTACGTTTTGAAGCAGAAGTTCTTATCTTACAAGGGATGTCCAGTGGTCTATGAACATCCCCCCACCCCCCACACCATCAATTATCACCAATTATCAGATACTTAGAGCTTGTCAGTTTGCTAGGGAGTGGTCCATAATTGCATCAGCTACTCAGAAGGGGTCTTGGATTTAAAAAAAAGTGTGGGGTGATACTATGGAGCTGGCTCTGACGTCACAAGGGAAGTCACGGACCAGCTCTGTGGATGACAATTCATCACATGTCCCTTTGCCTCAGTTTCTCCCCTTGCAGAACGGAGCGATCAGACCCACGTCCCATATCAACAGTTGAGATCCCCCGAAGTAAAAGGTAGATGTGAAGCCACAGATAGAAAGGTCAATGCCAACTACACCTCCGATGGGCTCACGGTGTTGCCAGGCACCTCGCATTGCATCAAGAAGCTCACTATTTTAGTCCCGTCCCATACAACAAACAGCTTTAACAACTTGAACCGTGTTCAGCAGTAATAGTTTTTCTCAGCGATTTGGGGGGGGAAGCTGGAAAGGAGTGGTTGGTTGGAGGCTAAGCCTTGGTCCTTCCGGAAGCCGGAAGGCCAGAGGGGCCAAGTCTAACCGACCTTCATCGAACGGCTTCCTGTACCCAAGGGCAGCGTGGGGAGGCCTGCTCTGCTCTGACAGGAATCACATGCAGAGGTAAGGCAAGGACTTCTCGGTGACCTTCAGGGCAAATGGTGACCTTGGCAACGTCCCCCCAAAGCAACAACCCTGCAGGAATGCTACATGTCCTGTGTGCCGATCCAAAAGTCTGCCTGCCCTCATAGGAAAGAAAAAAGAAGAACACCTAGAAGGGAATGGGTCTCTAAAAAAAAGTTGTCCAATGTGGGTACATTCATGATTGGGATGGGGTGGCTGAGACACAGGCCTGTGAGTGGGGAGGAGCAGGGCTGGGGAAATCTCCTGGGGAGTGGGTTTCCAACTGGACTGCATGCTGTGATGGCCTGGGAACTCTTCTTCTAAACCGTGACTCCTGATCCCACCCCCCATGCCCCCATCCGCATCCAGAGACTCTGATCTTTCCACACTGCCTGGACGTCAGGAGTCCTTAAAGTTCCCCAGGGGGCCTTATGCAACAGAGCACACTGAATGAGTCAAGGTACACTAAGTCCTGAGACAGGCAAAACCAACCTGCCATGAAAGAAAACCAGAACACTGGCCACTGGGGGCGGTGCAGGTGGGGATTCCCCGGGCAGGGCGAGTGTGGGGTAAGGACGTCCCAGGGGATGGAGGCTGGGGTCCTTCCAGGACGTGCATTTGTCGGAAAGGGAACGGTGCCCTTGAAATGTGTCTTTCACTGCATGTCAGTTTTACCTGAGGCATCATAAACAATCAATCCTAGTTCATGACCAGCATGCTGAATGAAGTACGTAAGGGTGGAATGTACTCAGGTCTGCAACTTCGACTGAAATGTATCAGAAAAAAGGTGGACAGATGGACTGGTGGGTGGGTGGATGGATAATGGATGGATGGTGGATGGATGATGGATGGATGGGTGGGTGGATGATGGGTGGATGGGGGGTGGATGATGGGTGGATGGGTGGGTGGGTGGATGGACTGGTGAACGGATGTCTGACAGACCAAACGCATGGCCAGATATTACCTGAAGAACCTAAACAGGGGTTCACGTGTGCTCACTGTGCAGTTCTTCCATGTTTCCTGTAAGTCTTACATGTTTCGTAACAAAACCGTGGTGCACACTCCAGGTGCTACTAATGTTCCACCAGAGTGGAGCACCGAGTAGAGAAAAGGGTCCTTTCACATGAACAGCACGGGGGGCTCTATTTCCAGAAAATAAGGTCACATGTTACCTGGGTGTGTCCTTGCTCATTCGGACAGGGCCCCGGGATTACCCTGGTGTGGCCAGGGGACACCTCCACCCGAGACCTAGTCCAAGGGCAGTGTCTGGCCCCTCCCTTGGGCCACTGATTCTGACCCCTGAGGGCGAGCCCCAGAGACATGCTTTTTAAAATAAGCCCCCCACCTCCCAACCCCAGGCAATTGCGACATCTGCCTGAAGTGTGAGAGACACTGTTCCCACGGGGACGAGTGAGTGATCTGCCCACAGCCGGTGTCCCCGAAGAGCAGGCACATCCGGGCAGGGGGCGGGAAGAAGACAGTGGGGACGAGGGTGGATGAACAGGGAAAGGGGAGGCGGACCACTCTGAGCATCCATCCCCTCGGGACAGCCGTGAGCCCATGGGGCCCCTTGGGACAAGCCTGTTTCACAACGGGGCCAGCTCTGCTTCCCTAACACAAGGCCCCCCTGTTTTGTATAAACCGACGCTTCCCTGGGGGAAGCCATGTGGCTAGCCAAAAATACAGCGGGAAGCGAGGAGGCAGGGCCCTCTCCAGAACCTTGCTGGAATCACTCCTCATCCACTGGGCCCTGTACAGGAGGAAGGGCTGGAGAAGCAGGGAAGGCTCCCTTGGACGAACTGTCATGTTTTAGGGGTCCCATGAAGCCTACGAAGTTGTTGGATATTTTTTTGTACTTGTCTACTGAGGCTGTCATAGAGTGCCTTGCTTGACTTGAATGTTCAGAAGGGGTCTGAGACCCCCGAGGGCGGAGGTGAGTGTAAGCATCACAGAGGCCGGGGAGAACGACCCATTCCAATGCAGGTGAGCAGAGGTGTCCCTGGACCCAGGGTGACCAAGCAGCCTATTCGGTCCAGCTGGGGCATCGTGGGCTGCACGTTCTCCTACCTGAGGCCCCCGTCCCCCCCCATGCACAGGTGCCCACACAAAGACGAAGGAACAGAGGCAACCTCAGCTCTTCCGTGAGGACCCCCGAAGCCACCACCCGCTCCTGAGGGACACGGCCCCACCTGCTAGCCCCGGGAACCTTCCACAAAGACGGCCTGGGGCAGAAAGGCCAGGCATTGCTCACGGCCACGCCGTGTGGGGCAGAGCACGAAGCGCCTGCTGCCTGTTCCTGTTCTGGCCTTTGTTACAAGCGGACCAAGGGCGGAAGGGGGATTCGCTCCACTGGAGGAAGCCAGGCCCGTCGCCAGGCCTCTCTCCGCACCTTGACTGACCGTGTGATCCTGGGCAAGCCAACCTGGCCTCTGGCTTTGCAAGGCCACAGACCCTATCTCACACTTGACATTGGTCCGGCATTGCTCTGGGCAGACACCACGCCGAGGGCTCCCGTGCCTACTGGGACAGTGTCATGACTCTCCTTCCAGCTAGAGCAGGGCTCGCTACACCTCCCCCTTGAATCCGGGCCCATCAAGTGAGTCCCTGGGACCGCTCTATGAGCAGGATGCAGCGGAAGTGACTGCACACGTGAGCAAAGGCCACGCGGCTCCTGCCTGCCTCTTAGGGGCGGCCAGCCAGCCACGAAGGAGCCCAGCTCCCTTAAGTCCACCATGCTGGACGGGCCACGTGCATGCGCTCCAGGTGGCAGCCCAGCTGAGGTCCCGGCTGGAAGCCAGCCTCACCGGTGGGCCATGGGACCGTGCCATCCCGGATGCCCAGCTTTGTCATGCTTCCGGACACCTGGCAGCCCTGCCGACATCTGGCTGCGAGCAAGAGCCTCCCAGGTGAGTCCCTGCCAAGTCCCCAACCCATAAATCATGAATGAAACAGAAATGCGTCCCTGTTATGTCGTGCTTCACCTCCACACGAGCCACACCTGGTCTTCTCACCGTGAGTAGCGTTTACAGGACACTCCCGGAGGCTGGCGGATTGGCGGAAGTCGGCAGTGCTGTGATGGCCTCTGAGCTCTTCCCGCTGCACTGGGGTAGCCTATACTCCCTTGTCCCCTTAGCGGCCATAAATGCATGGCAGGGGTGTGGTCTCTGGAGCTTTGGCTGTCCGGGGGCACAGCTTAGAGCCCAGGCCTTGCCAGCCAGCCCAACGGAAGCTTGGGAGTATTTCCTTAGGTAGCAATAGTGGTCAGAACACATACAGCATCTCATTTCACCCGTGCCACAGCCCTGCGGGTAGGTTCCATCCCTACCCCCAGTTTACAGAGAGGAATCAGAGGCTCAGTGGATTCAGGGAGCCTGGAGCTACTCCGAGTGGTCACCTGGACCCCAAGTCCAAAGCCTGCTTCTCATCTATGGAGCCTGTTCCCTGGCATGTTGATTCACCTTTGCACCCCAGTGTCTGGCATGCAGTAGGAGTTTAATAAATGCATGTTAGCTGAACAACAAATCAACGGAACAAAAACTAACTAAATGAATGAATCCCCAGGCCTCAGTTTACCTTTCTGCAAAAGGGTTTGGAAGGCTAGACCAGACGCGCTCTCCTGTGGTCCCTTCTACTTCTAGAATGCCAGGGTCACCCTGTCACAGTGCCAGTCCAGGTGGCCTTCAGAGAGCTTCAGAATCCCACCCCTACTTCACACGCCAAGGCCACTATCTCCCTGCCCACATCCTCTCTGCTCGAACCCAGAAAACCCTTCTTCCCAACAGATTCAAACCCCCTTCTTCCCACAAAGCCTAGGGCCCCCTCTCCACAATGGCGTCTCTCTGTCCACCCCCACCTCCCCCCCCCGCCCTCCCTGGCATCGGTGACTCTCCGGAAGTTCAGAACCTGTCGGAGCACATCTTAGAGACTGCAGCCAAGCGCACAGGAAGCAGAGCTCTGTGCAAACTCAGGGTCTAGATCATTTCCAACGTGAGTGAAGCCCACACACCGTTCCGATGAGGGTGAGCCATTGGGTGCATTTCCCAAATGTCCGCCAGTTTGCATAGCACCCTGACAAGGTCCGCCACACCTCGACACCAGCTCCGCTGCCATGCAGCTAGTATTTTTCCTGAAATAATCAGCCTTTCAGTTAGTTCCTCTCTCTCCTTCCTTCCTACCCTTCCTCTGAACGTACTCTCATCCTAAGCGATGATGTCTACGAACCCAGTGTATGTGCCTCTCTGTGCGCCCGATACCATCCAGCTACCTCGTCACGGTGGTAGAGGCACTGCCTGTTTGGGATTATCTGGTTCTAGGAGTAGACGTTTTTTTAAGTCACAGATAACTCGCAAAATCACCTTGGTGCCTATTTTCATTCAGCCGTAGAGGCAGGATTTTTCAACAATTTCAGATCCTTTAACATGATTCTGTGCCCTCGATTTTTATCATCAGCGGTTGTAACTAGAAACTCTAAATGAGTGCTGGACGCTCACTGAGACACACCTGTAACTTTCCAACACGGAGAGGCAGGTGAGGAGGAGAGAGTGGGCGAGTGCCCAGAACGCGGGCCAAGCCGATCCAAAAGTGACTCCCGTGGGATGACTTCGCGTGGCACGCGCCGGCCCCTCACTTCCAGTGGCCGGGCTGAGAGGAAACATCACCCCTCCTGCTTTTCTCCCCAGCAGCTGTCACAGGGTGTGAGGCGAACAGGAAACAGGATTAGAAGATTAAACAGGGAGCCTGCCGTTCCAAGCCCAGCTGTTATCGCGCGCGACTCTGGACAGCCACCTTCTCGGGACACCTTGTCACTACCTGCTGCACCTGAGAGTGGGACCACAGCCCAGAATAAATTCAGAACGAGAGTGCAACTGGGAGTACGGGGGGTCTCGCCCCAAATCGGATACATTGTATTGAGCCTGGACTAGGCACCACGCTCTCTCTGGGCAAGTCCTCACATCATCTTGTAAGAACCCGGGAATTGGGAAGCTACGTTATTTATGCCCATTGTACAGACGAGGAATCTGAGGCTCTGTGAGGGTCAAATCACTGGCCTAAGGTCACAGGCAGAGGTAAGGGCTGCACCCCAGGTGTGTCTGACTCCCAGGTTTTCTCTTGGAGCCACCTCGGCTTGGTTTTCTGTCCTCCCACCCCTGGGGCCATCTCCAGGGAACTGGGCACAGGACCCTGCCCACCCCACGGCCCCAACCCGGCCCTGGCTAGCCCTCTTGCTCCTCAGTGCAGCTCCTGACACAGCCACGAAGGACACACGTGGCCTCGGGCTGGGAGGTTTGATCCTGCATGTCCATGACTGAACTCCCTAATTACCGGAGAGTAATCACCAGCTGCCCTCTCCGCCCTCCACTGCAGCGCCTACCCGGGAAAGTCACCTGATCAAACGCCCCCCAAGCTACAACCACGAGGGGGTGGTTAGGACGGCCAATTCTGCGGACGGCGCAGAAACAGCTGCCTAAAGACCTAACCACCGTGTCTAGAACTTTAGGAGAGAGGCCCGGGATCACTGACACCTGAGCTCTTAGGCTCCTTACCTCCCACCTGGGTCTCCTCCCACGTCTACCCGTCTGTCCAATCAGCTTCCGAGGTGCTGGGCCCTGGCCTGACCCCGGGGAGCAGCTACGGGTCCTGGGAGCAGACAAGACTATGTGCGCGGTGTGTGGCCAACGGAAGCTTCTTGGAGGAAAGAAAAGCTACAAGGTGACCCTCGCGATGGGCAGGGAATGGCCCAGTGCAGTGACGAGAGGACAAAGCCTGAGGCAGACCAATCGTATTCACAGGGCCAAAACTGCGGAAAGAATTACGATAAGTTTGGAACCCTGTCGACGCAGGTGGGCGGCACCAAAGAGGGGCAGAACTAGGGGGCGTGGCCCATGACGTGTTGGCGTCTGGGCTTGATATTGAAAGCCACGGGCTCAGAGTGTTCTAGGTGTGGAGTAAGCTTGTCTGATTTGTGGTTTACACAAGTGTCTTTAGCGGCTGCCTGGAGAATGTCCTGGAAGGGAACTGGACCGAAGTCAGGCGGGGATGGTGGTGACTAGAACAGACTGGCTGACCCTGGCTGGTGTGGCTCAGTGGATTGAGCGCCAGCCTGCAAACTGAAAGGTCGCTGGTTTGAGTCCCGGTCTGGGCACAAGCCTGGGTTGCAGGCCAGGTTCCCCACTTAGGGGCATGCAAGAGGCAACACACACTGATGTTTCTCTCTCCCTCTCCCTTCCTCTCTCTCTCTTCCTCTCTCTCTCTCTCTCTCCTCTTTCTCTCTCTCCCCCTGCTTTCCCCTCTCCCTAAAATAAATTTAAAAATATATTTTTTAAAAAGAGAATAGACGGGCTGGAAGGAGAAAGGGAGGTTGAATTCTGAGATACATTAAGAAAGCAGAATCGGCAGGCCCTGGTAACTGATTAAGTCTGAGGGGGTGATTCTCAACACCTTAAATCCATGACCCTGTTTGCTCCTGGCTGTGTGGGAAGGAGGGGAGAAGTGGGGGCTGGGAGAAGCCCTTCATCTGAGAGCTGGAACTGGTGGCTTCATCCAGCCCCCACCTGCGCAACCTGGACCTTCACCTGCGGGAGCGGAGACCCTGTGGATGGCTAAGCTGCCCGAATGGCAGGTAATAGTCCGGACTGGAAGTATGAACACGACAGAAATACGAACTTGGCACTTGAGCCCAGGGCCACGGAGAGTTTGACCCCTCTCCGCTATCTGTCGTCAGCGTTGTCACTGGCCACAGAACGAAATCCAACTCCAATTTCAAAATGCAGACTTAACGCCAAAACTTTTTAAAATAATAATTTAAGAATGTGGCTATTTTAGCCACAAAAACATCTTACTATCCACAGTTACGAAGAAACCCAGTTATGACCGAAGAAATGTATATGAGCGTGGTATATGTGTGTACACCTGAGGATCATGACACTTATTTTTATTAAGATATAGTTCCCATACAATATTATATTAGTTTCAGGTGTGCAATAGTTAGTTGACACTAACACACCTGATGAAGGGATCCCCACACTAAATCTGGTCACCATCACACAAGGTATTACTGACAACATCCCCTACGGTGAACCTTACACCCCCCTGCCCCCCCGACTTACTGCTTTTGTAACTGGACATTTGTGCCTCTCATTCCCTTTCACCTTTTTGCCCTTGAGTTTTTAAAGTGTGCCAAATTAGAAGTGGTACGCCCGCTATCTAAAGACAGTTTCCATGGCATGCATTTCTTCCCAGAGCTGATGTTAAAGCCACAAAGCTGGGACACCTTTTCTCTCTCTCTCCTCTCCCCTCTCTCTCCCCCTCCCCCTCTCCCTCTCTCATCTTCCTTTGAACAAGCATGTCTGTCCCGTCTTCCCGACTGTCCCTTTCTGTGCCTTCCAGAAAGGATAAGGAAAAGCTTCCTAAGTGACCTCATTTTATTTTGAAACACGAAACCCACCCAGAGGGGAAGAAGAAAAAAACCAACTTTCTTGGTCAAAGGGATCAAGATGCATTTCTAATTCTCTCGCCATATGGTAACTTATTTTGGAAGCATAGCAAGAGGTAGAGAGAGTGTTTGACGAAATTGGCAATGCTCGTGCAATCCCTTGAAATCAGACCAAATTCCCACTGTAGACATTTGCCACGGCCCCTGCCATTCATCATATCAGCGACTGTGACCACAGGATATGTAAAAATATGGAGCAATTTTTATCACCATCTCCCAGTCCCCCGGTGCCCTGGACACCGCGTGGTGGCAAATTTGTCTGTATTTCATCCTCAGAACATGGAGTCATTAACTTCCCTTCGCATGCACCGAGAGAGCTATTACCAGTCAAGGAGTCACTCGGCGGCAGTGACCGTATGGGGAGAAAGAGCGAGGACTTCCCTAGAGGGAGAGGGGCAGGCAGCAAAGGAAGAGGAGACGAGGGATGTCAAAGTCTCGTGGACCTCTCTTCCCACGCCTGTGGGACACACGCTCCAGCTCGCCCAAGAGAGGGAACCACACGGGGGGACGAGAGACAGTGGGGCTCAAGGAGGCTCTCACTCTGGTTTCTTGTTTGCTCATGGGGGCCCCGTCTCTCTGTACCTGGTTGGCTGGGGGAGGCTCGGCTTGCCTGGGCTTTTGGGGGTGTCCACGGTGAGGAGGGAGCCCACGAACCCCTCTTTCTTACCTTTGCATCCTTGACATTCTGTGGAGTTCCATGTCATCGCTGCCCCGGAATCCTTTGGCAAACGGGTTATTCTCAATCTTCAACTGGGTGATCTAAAAGAAGGAGAAAGTTGGTTTACAGGACCTCAGGACACGAGCTGAGCCTGTGCTGCAGAAATGCAGCCTTCAGCAGCCAGAAAAAAAGGGGGGGGGGACGTGCACATTAAGACAATGCTGTCAAGGAGACCCATCACCTGAGTCAGGCCAAAGCTTTGAAAAAAAAAAAGTCCTAGCCCTGGCTGGCGTAGCTCAGTGGATTGAGCGCGGGCTGGGAACCAAAGTGTCCCAGGTTCCATTCCCAGCCAGGGTACATTCCTGGGTTGCAGGCCATAACCCCCAGCAACCGCACATTGATGTTTCTCTCTCTCTCTCTCTCCCTCCCTAAAAATAAATAAATAAAATCTTAAAAAGAGAGAGAAAAAAGAAAAAAAAAAGTCCTAGATCAGACTGCTTAGGAACAAAGAAAAAAAACTGGGTTTGATTTGCCCATTAATTAAAGTCATATTCTGCATCATTCTAGCTGGTCTGTTATTGCTGTTGACTTTAATCATAGCATTTTGGGTGCCAAACGCCAACCAGGCCTCATCCGTGGGTCCCCACCTCCCCTCTGAAAAGTCATGCATGGGGACAGACGGCATCACACTCCCCAGTGGCGTCATAACCTCCATCTGGGAGGCACTGACGACGGCTTCCCAAGTCCTGGTGCCTCGTGTCAGGTTCCCGTCCCAGTTTCACAGACAGCCTGTGCTGGCTCAGGTGGAACACGGTGTCTGATTAAATAAATACCAACCGATAGAGGTCTAACATAGATAATGGCTGTCCAACAGCTTCCCGACCGCTTTCATTTTTTCTTGGATATCTTTGTTGCCATGCACAAAATCTAGCAATGGAACAGGGTCTCTGGTGCAAGGCCTGGAACTTTCATCTACACCATTAATACATATTCTATTGGCGTGCGTGAACAGCAACAGACACGGACGAGAGAGGGCTTCTATAGAGCATATGCCAGCACGACTTCCCAAGAGCTGTGTGGAATTACACTTTTCTGTACCGCATCACTCTGCAGACTGCCAAGGCAGCACCCAGCAAGGCTCGGCGGGTCAGGGCTCGCCTTCGCCAGCACTGTCACATCTCGACAGCACCTGCACGCTGGTCTGCTGCATCTTCCCGCTTAAACTGAATCCCCTTTCACTTACATGCATTCCACCAGAGACATTCTATCACTTCTCTCTATGTCAAGCCAGACTATCCCCTGCTATTCAGCACAAAGGGAACAAGGGTGTCAAGTTCTCTCCCCTGGTGCCCACAGAGAGCGCGGACCCCCAGGCCTGCCTTCCCTTTGTCGCAAGGGGCGGGGGGTGTCCCACACTTTCAGAACAGCACGTGACACAGCGGCACCGACTGCACGGAGCCCGTCTCCCTGATCGTCCGATGGAAAGATCAGTCCAGAGAGAACAAGATGCTGGGGTCTATCACAGTTAAGGAACCGCCCCCCCATCATCCCATCCACCCCCAGGAGGACAGGTCTGGACCTTCAGGGACTCCGTACTGGGGGTGATTAACGAAGCTGCCCTCTAATTTGTCCGTTCGGGGGCAGGCATTCCGGTATGTTCTGTCTTCTAACAGAGATGGCTTATTCAGGTCTTCTACCTGCAACGCTCTAGAATGAGCATAAAACTACTCCATGTGTACACGCAGGTGGGTGTGTTCCTGATGAAAAATCGTGTCAATTTACCACTCACAAACCGTGATCCACGACTCCGATCACGGGACGCTTCAGAAAGGACCAGACTGTGGGGACAGTGGGGAGAGGAGTGGTGGGCGGGACGGGGCGGGAGGCGGGAAGGATGGAGCAGAGGAGTTTCAGGGCAGAGACGCTGTTCCGTGTGCCACCGGAATGTCCTTAAACCTTCGTCCAAACCCACAGGACGGACGCCACCGAGGGTGAGCCCTTGGGCAGACTGGACTTTGGGCGACTGTGGACGTGTCAGTGTCGGTTCACCGATCGTAACCAAGGGTCCCACTCGGGCGCGGGTGTCGATCGTGGGGGAGGTGGGGGAGGGTGAGGGAGGGTGGGGGTGGGGCAGGGGGTACGTAGCACATGTGTGTACCTTCCCGCTCACCTCTCCTGGGAACCTGACGCTGCTGTAAAAAGAAATATCTACTGAAAGTTTTTCTAATACAGGATGGGGCAAAAGTAGGTTTACAGTTGTTTGTAATGGAAAACAACACAATAGTTAATAAATCATAATACAAGTATAAACTCTGTGCTTTGCGTACTCACAATTATAAACTACTTTTGCCCTGCCCTGTATGTATGGGTGTTCATGTGTACACACATTCACTCCTCCCTCCCTTTTTAAAAAATTGTACCCTTTCCTGCGGCTTTCTGATTTCGACTGGACTCTTCAGAATGAGTCAAAAAGTCTACAACCCCCCCTTTAAAAATGGTCTTTAGCCCTGGCTGGTGTAGCTCAGTGGATTGAGCGCGGGCTGTGAACCAAAGCATCGCAGGTTCGATTCCCAGTCAGGGCACATGCCTGGGTTGCAGGCCATGGCCCCCAGCAACCACACAATGATGTTTCTCTCTCTCTCTCTTTCTCCCTCCCTTCCCTCTCTAAAAAATAAATAAATAAAATCATTAAAAAAGAGAGAAGTGTATTCTCCACATTTTAAAAAAATGGTCTTTAAAACGTGCACCCCAGAGTCCAGTTCTATGGTGAGTATAAAAGCCGGTCACCTAATGGGGCTTTCTGTCCCACACAAGTTTTCTCCCATAAAATGCAACCGACCTGACCATCAACCATTTCTTTTAAAAGGGTGGGGGGTGGGTTCTCAAAGTTCAGTACAAATTAGATCACGAAGATCAAATCAGAAAATGAGGTCTCGCCCCACTCCCCCGACCCCGTCCCCTGCAGTCCCTGAAGCCAGACCCTGAGAAATACTGCAGATAAACCGGACTGCTGCGTTGGGTCTGAATTAACACCCAGCCCATGAGGTTGTTCTTCCACCAAGAGCTCAGGACGGAAATGTTACCCGAGGAAGAAAAGAACAGAGTGGATTTTTGATACTTGATCAGATGAAAGCGCAAACCCATTTCTTGCTCCTCAGTCTACTTCTACCTCATTCTTCCCCTTACCACCGTAGCTTCCAGAAACATGACAGCACAGAATAAGCGTGACCTGCCATACAGGCACTTAGGTGTATTGACCAGACATATGTCTTGCTTTGGAAACTGTGTATAGATGCCGATCAGGCGTAAGAATTACCCTTGAGAAATGTGACCATACCAGCTTAGCTGTAGGTGAAAATGTCTATCTTATTTCTTAATAAAAATGCCTTCTTGCCCTGGCTGGCATAGCTCAGTGGATTGAGCGTGGGCTGGGAACCAAAGTGTCCCAGGTTCGATTCCCAGCCACGGTACATTCCTGGGTTGCAGGCCATAACCCCCAGCAACCGCACATTGATGTTTCTCTCTCTCTCTCTCCCTCCCCCACCCACCCTCCCTTCCCTCTCTAAAAATAAATAAATAAATAAAAATGCCTTCTTTATTTCAGTCCATGCAATAATCCTGTCCTTGAACTTCCCTTCTGATGCGCTGCATGTCAGCTCACTCATAGACACACAGACACACCAGCCGACACACGGTGATGTCTGAGTTCTAGCCAAAGGCCCCCCTGAAACAGACTCCCACCCGTCCTACCAGCGGACTCTCTCTGCCCAGAGCATAAAACCGGATATCCGGGGGAGGGGTGGGGGGGGGGGGAAAAATACGAATATAAATGCCAGCGCCAACCAGTGAGACAGAGGTTGTAAAAATTAATGAGAATAATTGTTGTGAATTCTTGCTTTTGAAAAAAAAAAAGAAAAAACCCTCACGAGGGCCAAAAATCTTAATTATGTCTCTCTATTAGGGGTTCATTTCCTGGTCCCAACCAGAAAGCTCATACCTCATAAATACAGGCTCCTTACACAATGATTTAAGCAGGAGGAAAATGCCTTTTAATGGCAGAGTAAGTTAATATCGGGGGATAGACATGCTCGCATACACAGCCATTGTTGCAAGAGCTGGGAAATGAAATGCCCACGTGACCTTTTTTTAACACCTAAATATTTCTAGGGATCGCTCCCGGAGCTGCTGACAACTCCAGCGAAAACCTCACAAAAACCTGTTTCACGGAGTGAACGTCGCTGGGGAAGATTCGTGTTTTTAAATATCTTTTTCAAGCTGTCGGCCATCTGGGGAAATAACTCCCAAATCCAGCCCGGGATCGCAGCTGGGCTGAGGAAACACGCTGTGCCATTAGCAGCCTGGGGCTCCCCGGTGAGTGGCTGCAGCGTCAGACGGGAACTCGGCCACGTCCCTGCCTCCCCCTGGTCCCGGCACCCACGCGGAGGTCACGGTCATCCACCAAGCCCCTTGCACCCCCAAATGGGTGGCTCCTCTTCTCCCAAACTGCCCTGGCAACCAAATCACACGGACGGCTGTTCTTTCCCTGCTCCCTTAACCATAGCAACGCGGGGCAAATAGTCCTGGAACTGGGACTCATGGACATGATCAGTGAACAAACTGAGTCCCGGAGGCTAACCTTTTGTGGCTTTGCAACCACGGGAATAAGAGCAGATTGAAAATCTCGGTCTTTCAGATTCTAAAACAGGGTAGCAAAGGGTTTTCCAGAGCCCACGTTTGGGATGGAGTTGCCCTGTTCATACACTGATCGGTCACCGAGTCAGCCAATGGAATCGTCACCAACATCCTGTGCCTGCTCCGTGCCAGGGTCCGCCAGACACCCGTCCACGGGTTATCTCATGGGATCTTCACCCCAGCAATAGCCAATGAGTCTTTTACTGCCCTCATCGTGCGGATGGGGGAAGCTGAGTGAAGCCGCTTCTTCAAGGTCCAATGGATTTGAGCCCAGGCAGGCAGCCTCCGCAGCCCCGACCTTACCCCTGCACTCAGGTGGCTCCTACCTGTACAGTCAGGGGTCTCCACGCCAGGTCCAGGCGGGACAATAAAGTAACACGGCAGAGTAAATCGCACCCCGGCTGGCCCACTGATTGAAGTCACACGTCATATATCCATGCGGGGAACGTGGGCAGCGCGGCCCTGAACTTGAACTGGCTTGAGACTTCCTCCTGACAAAGCCACTAGGTGTCTTGCGTGCTCACCACTGGAAAGTGGGGGAAACCTCACGGGGTGGGGGTTGGGGGGGAGAGTGATGGAAAGCCGTCTGCCCTGAAATCCCTCCTCCAGAAGGCAGGCTGGCTAGGGAGACCCGCACGTAGGTCTAGCTCAATGGGGTTCCCTGGACTGGCCAAGAAAGAAAAAAAGCGATTGCTGTGTGTGGTTATCAACCACGCAAAAACCCAAATGCATGTCTGGAGAGGCACATGTTCTAGACCCGGGAGCATTAAGACATGCGACGCTCCCCCCAAGACTCTGCTCAAAATTCACACGCCTGTGCCCCCCTGGGCGAGCATGCCTTTGTGCAGGGAGATTGCTAGACACACCCACTGGGGAGGACATTCTTTTCTTAAAGTAGAAATTTGATAGACTGAAATTCATATAATGTTAGTAACCAATGTTAGCCCAACGAATTAAAAAAAATTTTTTTAAGTGAGAAGGACTACTAGAAACGTGGGAGGGTGCTGGGTCCAGTCTCAAGCGGTGGGGGTGCTGGTTCCCTGGGTGAGTACGTGTTGAGCTAATCAAATCGGGCGCTTCCAAGCTGTAGTTTATTGTCTGACAATTATGACTCAATAAAGCTGTAAACAGAGCGGGAGAGGAACGCCCCCTGATCTACCCGTGCCCGAGGGACCCGAACACAGTAAACTACACAGAGCTGAGGAATTTCCCCCCAAGGATCTGACCCTCCCCACGTTTCTCGAGCAGGTCACTGGCCAGGGTCCACCGCTTCCTGTCCTTTCTGCAGGAACCTGGGCTTTCCTGGGGCGGAGGGAGGACTCAGCTTATTTTTGGAGCCTCCCTCTCTGGGCTGGGAATACATGTATGTATATATATATATATGGAAAGTAGCATCTTCGTTGCTATTTTTCCATGCTTCATCCTTCGCCACCACCACAAAGTTAAACATGGGTTTACAGCAGTGACAGGGAAGCAGGTTCCTAGCTGCCAGCCTCAAATGAGCCTGAAATGGTTTTGCAACTTGCGGGGCATTCGGTCTTCCTGGTTTTAGCTCTTGTCGGTTCAGCAAGGGCGGGTGGTGGGGGGGAACTCAGAAAAATCCTCTTGGCCCTTGAAAGAGTCACTGCGTTGGTGGGGGGTGTGGGGGAGCAGGTTTTCTTCTGGAGAGAAGCTTTCTCTCAGGACCTGGGTTCCCAGACAGGCCTTGTGGCCTAGAAGGGACCATCCATCACAGCGCGGCCTGGCCGCTGACAATCTGAATTTGGAGATGACTCCACAGCCTTTTGTAGCCACCCTGGCTTCACGGGGTGGGGTGGGGGCGCTTATCTGACACCCAGTCTGTACTGGAATGAGCTGCACTAGGTAAAACTGGAGGCTGCGGGGTGCTCTCACCCGGCCTGGCTCCACAGCCCTGCAACTTCCCTTATCTTGTAGGTGGTGATAGGCCCTGTGGAGGGGGAGGGGCGTCGCCATTCCCACATCCATCTCCCGGAGTTGTCCACGTGACCCGCCTTCCTCGATCCCATATGGAGTGCCCTACTTCCCTCTAGAACAGCCCTCTAACCCCAAATCACTGCTTAATACTCTTAACAGTCTACGACCCCACCGTGGCCGCGGCCCCTTCCCGGCGCCCATATCCTGCCTTTTCAGATTCCAGATCTTTTCATTACAAGCCTTAGAAACCCTTCCGCCCCTCCCTGCCCCCACCACAACGGATCCACGTGCCCTCGGGTTCCTCAAGAACAGACATCAACCGGGACAAGTCAAGACAAGCCCTGGCCTCCTGAGGACGAATAGGTGATGCTCCTCTAACCTGTGGTTATGGGGTGCTCTGTTCCAGTAGCATTGTCAGGCTTTGAAATGCTCAAACCAGAGGCTGGATCTCCAACAGGGTGGGATCTGACATTGACGCTATCGGCCTGGCAACGTCCCGCCCGCCTCTACCCCAAACTGCAGCCGCCTTCTCCCAAATGAAGCGTTGACCACATGCATGACCCCCGCCCCACCCCACCCCCACCTCACCAAGCTGTGGTTTTGCAGGATCCTATCTAAGTCCTGGCAGTGGTGGTCTAGGCTGCTGGTGGCCACGCTTGCTTCATTTTGTTTTTGTTTTTCTTTTCACAATGCAAAGCTCGCTTTAGCATGTGGTCTGGGGGCAGGCGAGGGGGAGGTCAGAAGTTGCTGAAACCAATTATAGACGCATCTGGAAAATCCAAGCCCAAGGTTTCCGGCGACTTTGCCACCTGCCCTGATGGGGGTGGAAATGCATCCAAAAGGCAGAGTGGAGGAGGAGAGAAGGAGCCACATCCCAAGAGGAAAGCCGCCCCAGGACGCTTAGCCCCAGGCTCCCACCCAAGAGCACGGAGTCAGGCGACGAAGCGACCTTTCTTCTCACGGACCATTTCCTGAGTGGAGTGGGACGCCTCCTGTTGTGTTTGAGTGTGCGGACACCTACAGTTGGATAAGCTTGTTCCTAACTGGAGTGCGTGCGTGTGAGTGCATGGGGTGAGGGTCTGCCAAGCTGGTGAATGTAGTTCAAAACAGCTACAATCCTTAGGCTGCAGCTCTGTCCCAGCTACGCGCGCAGCCCCATGGGGTGGGAGTCGGTTGTCCGTTGTGCAGACTGAAGCTGCCCTTAGCTTGAAGTCTCGGCGGGAGACTTCAAAGTCCTGCAAAAGAGCAGGCAGCCCCCGGCGCTCCGGTTCCTGGGTCCCGGCCTTACCTTGTGATTCTGGTAGGAAGTCACCGCGATAAAGGCCGTCTCAGGAAAGACGTGGGTGCAGAAGGCAGTGTTTTTTGAGCCAAATCCATTATTTTCGTCCGCTTTCACGATGTGTAATCTGGGCTGGTATTTGTGCATGGAATTTAGAATAATCTAAAAATAACAAAGAAAATGAGATTGTCAGAAAAAATGAAAAATCCCTTTGTTTCCAGATAAAACCTCACTCTCCACCCCCAAAATCAGCCTCTTCGTATAGGCTCTTGGAAAAAAAAAAATAGTCCGATTTTTTTCCCTCCTGTTTTGAAAAGGGTCCAGTGATTTCATTAAAAAGAAACATTTCAAAAATGACAATTTCCAACCGAAAAAGCCAGGGTAATATTCCAGGAATCTACCCAAAGCACACACGGCAGTAAATCAGAATTCTTAATAAAGTTTGCTTAATAAATTAACTCCCTACGCAGGGTACTTGCCGCCCCCAACGGGAGCGAGGCGAGTCAGGAGCAAGACAGTGGCGCCCCTGGGAAGCCTGGGTGACCGTGTGTGGAATCGAAGGGGAGAAGAAACAAACAAATAAACAATCAAACATACAGATGCCCCCCCCCCCGCAAAAGGAAAAAAATAAAAACCTCTGAGAGATGCAAACAAAGAGACCAAGCTGTGGCAGAACTGGAATAAAACTCACAGGCTCGGCCCTTTGTTTGGAAAATGTGTGCAAGTGAATGAGAAAAGAAAATAATGGGGTGTGGGGGGCACTAGGGATGGGGAGCTGATGAAGGAAGTGCCCCACCCCACCCCCTTCACCCCCAAACAAGGGCCTGGGGGGCCCTGAGATTCTTTCTCCAACTGCATCAACATGTCAGGACCCACAGCTTGGAATCATCTGCAGGCCTGGCCCCAGAGACCACTGCTGCCCCTGCTTTCTTGGGAATATTCTCTGCCTCCCGCATCTCTATCTTCTCCGTGTCCGGGGTGCTCCCAGGGGCAGGCGGGGTCCGAGGGGTGTGGCTGGGTGGCTATGATTACAACCACCAGAACCAGTCCCTGGCAGGGGTCTCCAGGCCCGTTCACAGGAGAGGAGCACCCTCACTAATACACTGGGGGTGTTGCTCTGAGGACGCCTGGGTGTGACATCTCCCCGAGCCTGCTGGCGCTAATACTTGTCAGCCCGATCTGATCTGTGCCCACCGAATGGGCGAATCGCCGCGTTTAAGGGGCTGAATATCTGGCCTGCGTTTTCCCTGGGACCACAGGCTGCAGCAGGGGAAGCTGTCTGGGTGTCTTTGATTGTTTGCATTGATGACCCTGGGGCAGGGTTCTTGGGCCAACCCCAGAGACCCGCCTGGAGGAGAGGGGGGAGGGCCCGCTGACTCCTCGGGATCCCGGCCTTGCGGCTCTAATCTCCGGCCTACGCAGCGCGCGGCCGCCTGCCCGGCCGATAGCCACGCCGGCTCTGGCGGCGTGGCGACAGAGAGACGCAGCGGGGCCCCCGCGGGCCGCCGCAGCCCCCAGGTCGGCGCGGCCATCGTCCCGGCTTAGCCAAATTGCTTTGACGGCCGGGGACAGTGTGGAGACGTCAGCGGAGGGCGATCTAATGGTTCCTAATTTCATTAGGACGGCTGGGGACTCCAAGTCTGGAGTTTGGTGTGGGATTGCGTGGCAGCTGCGGAGTCGGGAGCAGCTCTGAGCGCGCGCTCTCTTCCCGCGGCTCTAAGAGCCTGAAACCCGCCAGGGTGCCGGGATATCGGTGGTAGGACTGTGTGCCTCCCCCTCCCCCTCCCAGCGCGACCCCAACGGCGCGCCCAGAGCCCTACAGGGAAAGCTAGGAGCCCAGCTGGAGCTGGAGGGCGGTCCCGCTTGCTGCCATCAAGACCCCAAGCAGGACCCCACCATAGGGTCCCAGCCTCCAGGAGGACGCCAGCCAGCCGGAAGACGAATGAACGCCGGACCTTCGCAAAATAGTCCTCTCTCCCCCCAGCGCTTAACCTCAATGATCAGTTCAGTATCCGCAGGGACGACGCCCAGGCCACCCCGAAATCATTGATTCTGGGTGCACCAGCGCAAAGGGCTCTGCAGACAACACCTTGCTTTCAACGGAAAGGAGACTCGAGTTTTTTTTTTCCTGTAGAAACGGCCCCCTCTGCACCCTTCTGGGGACTCCTGACCCCACGGAAAGGGAACCCGCCTTCTCTCCGTCCTGCGACCAGGAGTTCAGCCTCCCCACCGCCCCCGTGTAGAGAGCAGCTTTAAACGCATCCGGTGGATGGCTCCGGGGTCCGCTTCCCACTGCAGCCCCTGCCCCTAAGGCCCCACAGCGGCAGATTTCTCATTTGGGCCTTCACAGACGGACCTCCGTGACCGTAAATCCACTCGCACCCAGTCCCCTCCTGTCCCCAAAGTGGGGACCATGTTTCTGTCCATTCTCTCTCTAAAGAGGCCATAGCAGGATAGAGAACACTTTTGGAATGGGAGACCTAGCCTCAAGTCCTGTTCCCAAACACAAGCTGTTTGACCTTGGGCAAGTCCCCTCCCCTGCCCTGGACGCCCATGTCCAAAGGCTGTGTGTTTCTGTCCCCCAGGCACCTCCCACCCCCACCCTAGGCTGCTGTGAGGGTCAGGGTGGCAGTGCCAATCCGAGCATTCCAAACACAGAGTTCAGAGACCGTGTTCCGGCCTGGTGATGAATTCTTTCCACCCAAGGGTTTGAGGGACACTCTCCTAAAAGTCAGTGTGCTGCTCTTCGTTTGTTGTTCTTTGGGGAAGAGAGGGTGACGCCCTCTGGAACACTTGCTAAACGCTGCACATCTCTGGGAGGGTGGGGGCTGCCCGCTCCACACCCCGTGTGTGGGTTCGGAGGCTTCCCCGGGCCCCTCTCTCTGGGGGCCGCTGGGACGCCAGGTTTAGGACCCTGGTCTAGATTTGCCAGCTCTGGGCATTGCTGGGAGAGAGGGAAAGATGGAAACTGGGAACAACAGGTCTGAGAGTATCAAGCTAAAAGGAGCAGGGTTCCAGAGGTCGCCTCCAGTGTGCTGGCATGCCCATCTGTAGAAGGGGCCAGGCGGCCCGGGGTCTTCCTCTCTGCGGGAACACCCCAGTCCCAAGGCAGGTTTTGGAAGTGGGTGGGGAAGGTGTACCGGCCCCCACCATGGTCTGGCCCCTGTGCTATGCCCACTGGGGGTGACAGTGTTTTTATATAGCAGGACTGAAACACATCCCCCCTCCGAGCCCTAACCACAGACGGGACAGCGGCACAGACCCGGTTCCCAGTCCCCAGGTCCACCTGGGACAGTGCAGCTGCAGTCACACCAGGATCCCTGCCCCAGGGCCACAGTGTGAGCCCCAGGTCGGGAGAACTGGGGCCCCACCTCCATCCACCCGGGGACATACAGTCCAGAGCGTGGGACAGTGGACCACAGGGAAGACTGCAGAGGGGCAAACCTCTCCGTGGGACAGAGCTGGACATGGAGAGGAAGGAGAGGAACCCAACAGCTGAATTAGAGGGGAGAGAAATAAGGGACAGGAGAGAGAAGAGAAAGGAAGGCCTGATCCAGAAAGAAGGGGGAGGGAAAGACCAAGGGCTGAAATAAATGGGGTAAGGAAAGGAGAAGTGTGGGTTCAAGGAGCAAGGAGAGGAGCTGGGAGGGAAGGAGGGAGGGAGGGAAGGAGGGAACCGGATGAACCTGAGGACCCAGGCTGGGCCGCTCCAGGTACTTACATGCCCGAACGGGTCCAGGTGGTTGTTGGTGAGCTTGAGTTTCTGGAAGGACACGAGCTGCCGCATCCAGTGCGCCCCCGTGGCCGGCGAGTCCGGGTGCACGTACAGCCGGCCCGGCATGGCCGGCTCCGCTTTCCCCGTCACGGACCTAGACCAAGGAGAGGCGGAAGGCCCAGCCAGCCTCAGCACCCCGTGGTGCGGCCGGTGCACAAGCCGGGCCTGGGCTGCTGAATGCGAGAATGCTCTGCCAATGGCCTGACCCTCAGGTCTCCCCGGCCCAGTGCTGGTATCAGGCAAGCTCCCCCCCCCCCACCCCAGCTCTTTTTTCTTCTATCTCATCCCTCACCTCCCCCCCCTGCCCCCACCAGCACCAGGGGCGTCCACAGGGCCTCGCAGCCCCTCACTGCCCACAATCAGCGGGTTCTGGGAGCCCGGGTGTGCAAAAAAAAGTCTCGGAAAACTCCTTGAGGGCTTTCGAAGGGGGCTTCCTCTTCAAGCCTCTGTAGTCTTGGCAGCGGGGGAAGCCACCTACCCAAGGAATGGGCCTCGCCTCTCCACTCTTTGCCTGTTTTACTCAAATACCACGGGCCGATTTTGCAATTTCATAAAAAGGCAGGTTCAAAGCGGGTAACTCATAAAAAGTAACTGTAAATCGTTTTATACCCCCAAATACCTCCAGTGCTTGGTAACAATACCCTTTTTAAGAAATCGACAACCCACGGGGGCAGCGGCAGACACCGGCCCTTCACGTCTTTGGAGCCTCAGTTTATGCACCTCTAAAATGGGGGCTAACAGCTGCTCTTTCTTCCTTTCAGGGCAAGGTCAAAGGGACGCAAGGAGACAGGCCAGGAAAAGCCTCTCCCTGAAGGGTAGGAACTCAAAAAAAAAAAAAACAAACATGGACTGGGTCTGTGAGGGGAGTCCCCGCCCCACCTGACACGCTGAGGCCTACCATTTATTATCTGCAAACTTGTATCTGTGGTCGTCGGCGGGGACGATGTCCATGAGGAGAATGTACTTCGTTTTGGGATTGAGGCCCGTCACCTTCACTTTGTAGCTGGGGAACATCCGCCTAGGAAGGTGCAGGAGGAAGGCATGAGGAGGAGGAGGAGGAGGGAGAGAGGGAGGCTTGAAGCTAATACTCTGAAGCTCACACCCACAGGTTCTATGGAGGGAGCCATTCCTGCGGAGACGGGGAAGACCACAGTGGCCCCCACTCCGCTCTGGCTAAGATCCATCCCGGGTTTCCCTTGAAGTTCTGGGGAGGAGAAAGGCCGAGAAACGAGGCAGGCCACTGAGTCCAGCTAGGAGGAAAATAGAAACCAGGAGGGAGGGCTCCTGGGGAGCCGGTTTTGAAGACAGCCTGCACGGGGACCCTCGTTTCGATTCCTGCTTAATGCTCTTTTCAGGGGCCAGACACCTACTTGTTTAAACTGGGGACAGAAGGAGGCTCCTTAGGTCAAAAGCTGGCCTCCCCCCCTCTGCCCGGCCAGCTGCTTGGGCGGATATGGGCAGCGCTGCCGGGTGCTGTGGACACCAAAGTGTGTGTGCCCCTAGGGACTGAGCACATGCGGGTGCCCACGCAGTCCCGGTCCTGGCTTCAGTCCTCACCCCCCCCCCTCCAGAGCATAGCGCGGTTGGTGACCTCCAACACAAATCTCTTGCAGGAAGTTACTCCTCAACGCCCCACGACTTCTCCAAGGCACTCTTCTTTGCGAAGTCTAAACTCTCTGGCCCTTAGCAAAGAAATTTCACAACCAACCACAGTTGGTTTCAGAGAGGGTCGGGGGTTTGCACAAGAATGGATGATCAGCTGGTTAGGAAACCAGTGCCCCCAAAACCGGGTGCACCGTGCCCACTCCCTCTGGGCACACAGCTGCACCCCACATTCCCATCCTGCCTCGGGAAGAGTGCGCCCTGAAAAACAAGGATATTCAAGGGGGGCCTGGGGTGGGAGGCCCAGCTGCTGGATCCCGGCTGGCTCCGGGGTGGCGGGAAGGGGTGAGCGCGGAGGCCTCTCCCTTCGAGCCCTGGAGTCGCTGGAAGCCTCGGTGTTTATCTGCCCGACTGAGCGCGCCCGGAGGCGGAGGCCCGGCACGCCGCGCGCAGGCCTTTTATAGTTAAATCCTCTCCGCTCAGGCGCGGGGAAAGGAGGCCCGGCCGCGGCTTTCCCTCCGCGGCGGAGTGGGAAGAAAACCTTCGTTCTTGGGTATAAACAGAACGCGCCTCCTGGTTCAGCCAGGCCGAGCGGGGGAGCAGACATTGTTTAATTTCAAATAATAATAAATGTCACTGTTGTCAGTTTATTGCGGGAGGCTTCGGGCCGGAGAGCCGGGAGCGTCTGGGGAAGCGGCTCCGCCCTCCCCCTTCACACACTCGGTGGCTCGGGCCTGTGGGCCTCTCCGGCTTCACACGCCCGCTCTGGGTCCACGCGGGGCTTTCTGCACCCCCGGCACGCAGGGGGACAGTCAATACGGGTAGCGACGTGGCCGGGATGTCTCCAGGCCTGGGCCCCCGTGAGCACACTCCTATACCGAGATACAGACTTGCACGGCTCTCCCGCCCCGTTCCCCAGAAGTCTAGCATTTCTAGCTAAAACTCGGCGAACTTGAGAAAGGAACCGCGGGGTGAGTGTCTTGGCGAAACTGCCGTGTTTATCGCTGTCTGTATATAGAGCCCGGACGAGCCCCGAGTCAGTTTCAAAGGCTTCGCCTGCTTTCTATAAACAATGAAAGAGGTAGCGCATACATTCAACGATTCAGACCTGGGCAATCGGGCGGAACTCTGGAACCACTCCAAGGTCAGGCAGGGTGGGAAGGAGGACGGGGGCGAGGGATCGAGTCTGAAACCCGGCTCATCTCTGGGTCCTCTCTGCTGCACCTCTCGGTTCTCCTCATTCTCTCTCCCCACCCCCTCCTCTCTCTTTTCTGGTTACGAATCTGTCCACATAGCACAGCTTCCCCAGCTCTGGATTCTCCTTATATAAGAGGGAGAAGAAATGCCCCGTAGGAAGAAGTGCCTGTTTCTGCAGTTGACCCTTCCAGGTATTTATTCCCCCGACCCTGATGGAGATCACAGGAGGAATTCTCTGGGCCTCTATAACCAGAATCTGGTCAAACAAAATATCATCTCATCTCCCTCTCTCTCTCTCTCTCCCTCTCTCTCTGTCTCCTCTCTCTCCTCTCCCCCACAATTTCTTCATCACCCCTGCACAGGGGCAACCAGCTCACCTTCCAGCCTTAGTTATGATCATTTCCGTGCCCACTTCATGGAATTTCAGCCACAGTTCTCGTTCATGAAGAAACACCTTGATCCCTTCCATGCCCTAGAAGAAAGAGAGGGAAGTCACACAGACAAGCCTGGGGACGCTGAACCTTCCGTCCCCAAACTCCCTCCTCCCCTAACCCCCAAACACACAGCCTTCTCCTCCTTCCCTCTGGGGCCAGTGGGTGGAGAAGCTGAAAACGGCGCTGGGCCCACCGCAGAGGACTCTGGGCTCTGGACCGCTGGACAGCCAGCCCCTGCCCAGGAACCCCCCTATGTGCTCCATAACGGGAGGGGGTCCTCTCTCTAGTGTCACCTACACAACACTAGAGAAAAAAAAAACACCCAACAGTTTAGAGTGCTCCAGAATGTCCCATGGTGGGGACAGGGCTGAGAAAAACCAAGTCCAGTCTCAATTCGCTTTAGCCAAGATGACGCTAAAAAGAAATGAATCCTCGGTCTCGAAGACCCACTCAGTGTATTCTTCTGGAGCCTCAGAGAGCCACAGGCAAACATTCATTATGTGCAAATACCGTATATGTGCATGTGTATCCTCACCATGGAAATGCAAATGTAGACCGAGGGGAGATTTCAAATTTGAAAAGTATGCATTATAATAGGTTCCCGCAGCCCAAAACAAAAGGGAATTCTCAAATGTCCGCATGAATACGCCTTCCAGGCTCTCCACGCACCCAGCGTCCTTCACTCTGGCTGTTTTAACGGCGAGCACAGCCTAAGTAAGCCATTTAACGTTTCCGCTTTCGACTAAGAGTTACTTTACAAAAGCGATGCAAAAGAAGTATACACAAAGTCTTCGTTTTGCAACAATCCACAACCATCTAATGAGGGGATGTGCTTTTCTGTAAAAAGGAAAAAAAATCTAAGCTTCCACAACTGCGCGCCCACTGCTTTCTGCTGCTCTACAAATAGACGTGTTTTCCCGAGACCCGTGAAGGGCAAAGCAGAGAGGCGAGGAACTAGCCAGGAAGGACTCTGAAATCCCCAAGAACGGTTTTAGCTATATCCACGCATCTCTTCTGGTGGTCACCCTGCGTCTCGCCATCTGACAGCTTTTTAAAACTCATCCGGGCCTTCTGGGGGCCGCCCCGCGCCCAGGGAGTGCACCGCGCCCAGCTCCCAGCCTGGCGAGCCCGCGGCTGCCTGCACCCTCTCCCTCTCCGCACAGCCCTGCGCGCCAGCCGGCCAGGGCCGGCGCATGACAAATGGTGCGCCGCGCGGGTCCGGCCGCGGGCGCGGAGGAGGCGGGCGGAGGCGAAGGCTACGCAAGATCTGAAGAGGGGTCAAGCCATCGCTCACGCCGGCCTGAACCGGCCGCTGACCTGGCCCTTAATGAGACGCGCGGGGCCCAGTCTACACCTAGCGCATCAGGAAAGGAAAGATCTGGATTCTTGTTAGCTGGCCCCAACTAGCCGGATAATGAAGGCTTCCTAACAACTTAAATGCATTTTTTAAAAAATCCTCTGGCCATAAAGATAATCTTCGAAATAAAGTGGATCAGAGTACACTGGAGTCCGGGGAGGCAGGGCAGAGAAGGTGTGACTGAGTGGGGACAAGGAGAGAGCGCACCCAGGGGCAGTGGGCGGCCCGGCCCTCCTCCCCTGCAAGAGGGTTTCTGCAGAGGGCCCCTGGGCGCGGGTCTTCTTACCTGCTGGGTGAAGGCGGCCTGCGGGGACGAAGGGGACTTGCTGGGGGCCCCTAGCGCGCTCTCGGGCTTCGAGTCGCAGGGTAGATCCTTCGAGTCAGGTTCCAGGGGAGTGTGCGCTAGGCCAAAGCCCTCCTCTGCGTCCGCCATGGTGTGCCCGGGGCCCTGTGACCGCGCGGGGTCCTGCACTGCGGACGGGAAGCAGAGAGAGAGAGAGAGAGAGAAAGAGAGGGAGGGAGAGAGAGAAAGTTGGAAGCCTAGTTCAAGTGATAAGAGGGAGCAGTTGGGGCCCCATTTCCCAGCTACCAGCACCTCCGTTCCCAGACGAAGGACGCTGCAGAAGGTCCCGTTATTATGATCATTGCTGTTACTTTAGGATCACGCACAACCTCTTGAGAAAGACCCGCGTCAGCCCGGGAGGAGGCAAGGCCCGCATCTCCCCTGCGCAGGCTCCCCCCCTGATAAGCCAGCTGCCCATCAAATTTGTCTGGACTTCTGGAAGAGCCAATAAAGATAAGGCCTGGGTATTTTTGGAAGCCATTGGGTACGAACCAAAAACAAAACAAAAACCGAGTGTCCTTTTGAGAATTTTTTTTTTTTTTTTTTGGTCTTCGTCGAATTGCAGGAGACCCTCGGAACTCTGTTTGTGAAAACTCGCGGGCGGAAGAGTTTGGTGCAGCCGGCAAAATGTCGGAAACCACCCGCCTCTTGCAAAACCAAAAGCTCAAAAGGAGCGAGAGTTGCAGACCCAGAGACCTGTCCCAGAGAAAATTCATGTCCATTGTTTATCAACTACAGGTCTTAAAATTAAAAGTCCTTTAGCATTCAGGGTCCTCCCCTGCCCCCCCCCCCTCCTGCAACCTGAACTAACGTTAAAAACAAAAAGGAGCCAGAAAGACAGCCCGGCAGGAAGCCGCTGCTCGGCAGTTCGTAGGGAGGCGCGCTTCTGGGTGCCCATGGCCGGCTCTGCGCCGGCCGCCCGGGGCGCGCGTTCTCCGGCTTGCTCCGCTCTCCAGCCCGGGTCAGGAATTTCTGTCGAGCAGCCAGGCCTAGGGGAGCGTCTCCGAGCTTCGGCTGGGCCTGGCTCGCTGCAAGTGCAGGCCCGAGCTCTGCCCCGGCGAGAACAAAATGGGTCCCTGCGAAATGCTGGGCTTCGGCCGTGGATTCCGCCGCCGAGGTCCGGCTCAATGCGCTGAACGGCCCGGGTGTGCGGGCACAGGAGGTCCGGACACGGAGAATGGCAGCTGCGGAGCCGCTCCAGCCCCGGGGAGCCTGTCTCCCGCTCTGATCTCCTTCGGATCTCCCGTACGTTCCCGGGCGGGCGGGGATTTCCTCCCTCCAACCCCAGGAAGACAGAAGGAGGCGCAAGGGATGGCCCCCCAAAATCTCAGCCGCCTCTCCACCAAAGAAGCCAGATCCCACCCTGGTCTGCAGTGGCCGGAGCCCCAGAAACGGTGCTGAGGCCCAACTCCCAAGAGCTTCCCTCACCACGCCCTTGGGGTTTTCGGGAGGCGGTGATGGGAGTCCCGCAGCCGGCTCACAACAAAAGATATTGGGGCGGCGCCCCCCACGTGCGCTCCGGTGCACCGCGGCCTCGGCAATAATCCCACCCCCCGCCGTAGCCAGGGTCCGGGGGAGCTAGGGGCTGGCGAAGGAGAACAAGATGCGGTTTGACAGAACCAGGCCGCGCGTCCTGGAAACCACGCCGTTCCCCGGCCGCGGCTGCCTACTCCGCTCCACGCGCCCAGGGCTCCGGGCCGCGCGAAATCTCTGCGAGCCGGGCTCTGCAGAATCCAAGGCGAAGCTGCAGTACCGCCAAGCGCGCCTCCCGGAGCCCGCTCGGCCGGGGGGCTCCCTCCCGAGCCTCCCGGGCCATCTGCGGGCAAGGTTACCTCGCTGGGTGAAGCCGGTGCATTCACCACATCCCTGGTGCTCCTAGCAGGGAAGCCGGCGGCGAGGCGGGGGCGCCGGCATGGTGGCTCCGGGTTTATGCGCGGTACTGCGTGCCCGGACTAGCGGCTACTGCTGCCTACAAAGAGCACCCACCGCTGGAGCCTCAGCAGCCACGGCCCACCTCCAACACACACCTCCTCCGCTCTGCGCTGCTCTCTCCCTAAAGACTTCAAGTTGTCAGGCACCAGAAGGGCTCCACAGAATGCAAACCAGCAGCCTCGGGGGGACACCTTCAATAGGAAGCGCTCAGTGCCCTGCTCCTCCCTGGAACCCCCAGGGAGGGAGCGTCGGGAGACCAGAGGAAGCCGTGGGAATGGTCCAAGTCCTCTCTGAGTGCCGCTTTCAGGGTTAAAGTTCCGGAATCCGAGGTAAGATTTCTCTCTCTCTCTCTCACTCTCTCTCTCTCTCTCTCTCTCAGAAATACAAGCCGACTCAGCTGAGCTCAGTGACGTTGGGCTGCCTAGATGCTTACAAAGTACTGGAATTGCCTATCCAACTAGCTCTCACTGCACGCTGCCTCTCTCTCTCTCCCTCTCTCTCTCTCTCTCTCTCTCTCTGTCTCTCTCTTCCTCCCTCCCTTCCTCCCTCCCTGTCCCTTCCCACTCCCTCCCCCAACCACATTTTCCATTAGATTTCCCGAACACTCACATCACAACACGACTCTCAAACTCAGACCTCCAGATCACCCCCTCCCCTCCAACCCCTTCCCAGAGTCCATCCATCTTTGCTGCTCTGAGTGCGGCTCGGTGGCTGCAAAAAATCCTGCACAAATCATCGCAGAAAGCGGTCGGCTTCTGCCCCGGGAAGCAATCTCGGCGGGCGACGCGGGCTGTGCAGAGAGCGGAGTCTGAACGCAGGACACCCCCTCTGCAGCCTGGCCCGGGCTCTGTCTCCAACGCTGACCTCAAGAGGGAGAGCTACATGACCCCGCCTGGCCCAGCCGGCCGCCGCTAGCCGCCCTGACATCTCTCCCCCTCCCCACTCATCACCCAGACTCCCAGTGACTGCGGGGTGAAGGCAGGGTGAAGGTGGGTTGGGATGGGGGCCTGAGATCAAAGATGCCGAGAACTCGCCATTGGCCCCCACCCCACCCCCAGGGCCACCAGACCTCCCTGGCTGGATGTGTATACAGGCAATGCTCAGTTTTATTAAAATAATCAAACAGTCATTGGGGGCTGGCTGGGGTTTTCATCTCCTTTCGGCTCCTCTCCCTGCTCCCCCCCCCAACAATGTAGTATTTTGAGGGCTGAATTGAAGAGGCCAATAGAAGCGTAAACACAGTCAGTAGGTCTTAGCCTGAGCAGACCCAGCTTGGAGCCCCGAGTGCGTGGAATAAATGTCAGGGTTCCTGTTATCATCTCCTGCACCCCCTCACCCTGTTCTTTTCTGGGGCTCAGATTAGGGACTTGGACCTGGAGGCCGAGGTCTGGGTGGAGGGCAGAAGGCAGAGAAATACCCTGGAGACCAGCAGCCCCGATGGAGCCATCTGCGGCCGCCGGGTCAAAGTCCTGGGGCAGGCCCGGCACATCGCTGCAGAATCCCGAAGCGAATTGTCCGACCCCCAAAAGTGGGGCAGCCGCGGAGAAACCAACCCGGGGCGTTTGATACAGTTCCCACTCCACCTTGCAGGGTTGTTTGCAAACAGCCTTCCACGGAGGCTGTTTGTTTATTGGCGAAAACACCCTCGCCCTCCCAGGGTGTCCGCTCAGAGGACTCTGGGCTTGCTGAGGGGGCGACCCCCGGGGCCAAAGGCGGAAAACAAACATGGCTCCGGGGTGAGGCGGGCTGTCTGCTTCTCTGGCAGAAGGAAAGGGAAATCCAGAAAGACCTCCTCAATCCCTGCAAATTCTCAGAGATTTGCGGATAAAATAAATTCCCATAAATAACCTGCAGGCCCCTCTCCGGAGGGAGAATCTCCACTCCCCCAGGTCACTGCCTGGCTAGATTCACTCAAGTTCGCGGAGCCCGGACAGGGTGGGCCACCAAGCAAAATCGGGATTTTGAAACCTCCAGGGGGGATCTATGCGTGCCAGGTGACACCGGAAGGCGACATGCAGGAGGAGGCACCCCCATTCTGCCGGGGAGAAGGACCAGCACTGCGAGGGGGGCCTCAGCAGGGCCGCGCTGGGGCGGGAGGCCAGGGGGCCGGAGGCAGGCGAAGAGTTGAGACCAACCTATTCCTCCTCCTCCCCAAAGCTCTCCAGGGCAACACTCACCTCCAAAAATCCCACCTCTTCTATCCAGCGCAGAAGCCAGGAGTGACGCCTTGCTGGGGTTGGGGGGGGGCTCAGGTGAAGAGTTTGGAAAAGACCCCCAAAAGAGACCCCTTTTAGGCCAAACCTTCTTCCAGCTTCTGTCAAGGGCAGCATGTACCTCCCAGCTCGAAGTTGGTTTGTGGTCTTCGACAAATTAAATATTACTGTTTATTACCAGGCATACCCCAATAAAATAAAGAGGCAACCAGGCGATACCGGCTATCTCACCAGCCGCTGCACCTATAGGACTCGGAGACGTCACGAGTCACGCAACTGGTCCGCGCGCTGTCACGCTCGACTGGGGGGCAGTGGCGGGAGGTTAATTTCTCTCCGTCTTCGCCTATCAGTCCCCGGGGTCTGCGTAGCCACAAGTCCGGGACGCGTCGGCCGCGGGAATAAATAAAGAAATAAACAAACCCAGCGCCCTCTGGGGAAATGGGGGTGGCAAACTTCAGACACAAATTGAGCCAAGATCGATTTCCTTAGGGAGGGGGAGGGGGGCCTTTTTGCGAAGGGCGGTGGGAGCCCACCTCAGCCCACGGTTGGAAAGCAATCAAGTTTCAATGGGAGCTAGGAGGCAAGAGAGTCCTCTTGTTATTTAAAAGTTATTATTTTTTTCCGAGGAGGAGTTCTTGACAAAAGTGAATGTTGCGGCGCCTCTCTCGCTGGTCCTGTTTGGGTCGCGATAACTCAGGGTCCCCTCGCAGACCTTCAGAGAAGTAATTACTGGGTTATCATGGAGGGGAAATGACACAGAGACTCTGGGAGGAAGAGAGGGAGTCGGCTGTAGTGTCTCTTGCTGAGAAAAAGTCCATTCTGCGAATGGTCCTTTAGCTACCTCCGGGGATGCAGAGCGGCTGGGCGGGGGCGGGGTGCCAGTGGGTGGTGGGGTGGGGATGGAGAGGAGCGGTTTCTGCAGAGAAAAATTACAGCGCCAGGGCCTGCAGAGAAACGAGCAGCTCTATTTTTGTTTCGTCATAACGTTTATTATTATTATTTTTGTTTTCATCTCTGGGCATAACTTCTACGCGGCCCCGTGAAGGACGCGCGCGAGCTTTCGCGCGCAGCTGGAAACGCGCTGGGGTCAGTTGGGAATCGCGCGTGCAGCGTAGACGCCCACGGCGGCGCGGAGGAGAGAGCTAGGCCTGCCCGGCACCGAGCGAGCCAGCGAGCGAGCGATGGGCTTCCAGGAACGGTAAGTGTTGCGCCCAGGGCCCCCCACCCCCGCCCAAGGGAGCCGGACTTCGGAATCTGGACTTGCCCCCAGCTTCGGTGTTCGATCCCGGCTTTCGCGCGACCCCAGTCCCCAGGGCTTTCCGAAGCCTGGCCTGGCTCCAGGCCTGGTTCTTCTAGAGGGGCTGGAGCGGCGGCAAAAAGTGCAGCAACGCGGTCGACTAAGCCCCCCAAGGAGCGGAGGTCAGGCCCGCGGGGAGAGAGCACGCAGTTTCGGCGCGCCGGATGCGGGCGCCCAGGCCAGCCGGGCCTCACACCCCTCTGCTTCCAGCAGGGCAGAACCCGCGTCCCCACTCGGGTCCAGGCCACAGCGGCTTCCGTGAGCTTCGCTTTCGTTTCCCAAGTTACTCATCATTATCTTTTCCTCAACCCGAGGCCCGTGGGTGTAGAGTTTGCTCCCAAAGGCCAAGGGAGCAACACAAAATAACTTCGCCCAAAGCCTGGAGAGCAGTTGCTATTTGACCTGCGGGCCGAGGTGGGCTAGAAACCAGGCCTCAGCCCCCTTGGGGCGGCAAGGGGAAAGGCAAAACCCTGAGCGGGACTCCCTTCTCTCTAATCCCGGTGCGGGCCCCCAAACCACCCAGGCGACTCCCAGAAGGGACTCCACAGGCTCAGCTTTCCAGGCCCGAGGTCCCACCGGCTCCGGAGGCCGCGCCAGGGAAGGGAAAAATAAAGACTTCAGCTAGATGTGAGAATCTCCATTCTCTTCCCCAGTCATTGGGCAGCAAACTGGAAAAGGGGGTTGCAACACGCACAGTCCCTTCTTCCTTTCGTGGGACTGATGTTCTCCCTGACCCGCTCCCAGCTCGATTTTCTCTCAAAAATCTATTTTCCTCATGGAGCCAAATGTCTGCGGATTTGCATACTGCAACAGATGGGAAGACCGGGGTTCCTGATTTTAAAAAAGTCAAAAACGAAAACAAAAACAAAAGCAAAGACCGACCACTGTTGGGTTGTTTTTTTTTTTTTCTTTACTCCTGCCCGGTTTTTAAGAAAGACACCGTCTTTCTTTCCTCTTAAAAGAGAACTCACTTAAGAATCCATCCCCTTTCTGTTTCTCTCCCGATGTGTCCCGCCTGACTTGCGTCTCTGTTGAAGCGGGGGAAAAAGAAGGAGGGAGAAGTGCGGAGGGGCTGAGAAAATTAATAAGAATTATAACAACAATCGAAATGATGACAAAACTAAGCTTTGACCAACTGGTTTTCCGAAAGAGAGGGTCAGACGGAGGGTGGGAATTTCCCTGGTTTCTCAGGGGGTCGCCTTCCCCGAGCTGCCTGGTGAAATCTGGCTGTAGGATTTTTTTTTTTTTTCCCCAGGACCGAAGTCTCTAACGTCCCAATGTCTCACTCGATCCCTAGCTTCCCCTTTCTGACCGGATGCATTTGGGCAGAGCACCGGCGGCCGCTGTTATTGGAACATCCACGATTCTCCAATATTTCCACCGAGTACTATTGCTCCTTATTTCAGTTATCATTTGTTCGTGTGGGTTGTTTCCTGTGCTGCAGAAATATTCCTCCCCACGCACCCAAGTTGGGTGCAGGAGATTGTTACCCCCCGCCCAGGGCCATGAAATGAGAAATGGGCATGGAACGTGGTCCTGGAGGCCCAGCGAAGACGGCCAGGCTGGAGGTTTGCAAGCTCCAGAAGAAGGTGGTGGCAGGCCATGCTTGGGAGGCACACGAGCACTTTTCTCGTCCCCCTCCAATTTGGGTGGGTCCCCAGGGGAGGCGAAAGGTGAGGGTCTTGAGCTGAGAGACACTGGAGCTGCCACCTCCTATCCTGTGGGCTGTGCTGGGCCTGAGACCTCCAGCCGTACCTGCCACCCAGAACCTGTAGAAGGGCCCCTGAGCGCAGTCACCACGTCTGCTGGGTCAGCATATCCCGCAGCCTCAGAAGACGTGGGGGCAACTCGACTGAATTCCAGGGCTGTGACCCGGTGAGATAGAGACTCCGGCTAATACCTCCAGGTCTGGGAGGCGGGCGGGGGGCCCTGTCTGGAGACCCCCTCCCTCAACTGGAGGGTGCAGTGGAAACTTGGGAGCCCGCGGCTCTCCGGGGCTCTGGGAAGACAAATTTTCTTTGGCAAAGGGAACGGTGTCGCGCTGTCGACACGGCAGACTATTTTTCTTGTTCCCTCGTAAGGAGGGGTGGGGGGGGGGGGAGAAAAGAGAGCAAGAAAGAGAGGGAAATTAAATCCACACGTGTTAAGCTTGCTCAAAGGGCCGGATTCAAAACCAGAGACGAAACTGCGACTGCAGTTCTGGCGGCTCGCCGGCCTCTTTCCAGCCAGCCCCGGCCTCCCTGGGCAAGGCGTCCCCACCGGACAGAATCCGATCCGACGTTTCATAAAGCGCTTCAGTGAAGGGGGCTCGGGGCGATGGTTCCTGTCCGTCTGCACCGCAGAGTCCGAAGTCGGGGCAGCAAAGAAAACAAAGGGGGTGGGCACGGCCAGACCCATCACCCCCTGTAGCACACAGCTCAGCTCCCTGCCTCCCAGCCAACCCAGGGATTCGGGTAGCACTCCTGGCCAGAGTGAGCCAGACCAGTAGTTTTGGAAATTTCACAAAATCCGACCAGGCTTTTCGGACGTGGACCCCCTGGGTCAAGAGAACCTAGAAAGCTGGTTTGTTGACGCTGAAGTAGCCAGCTCAACCCGCATGGCCAGCACCTGCATCCCTTACCCCTCTCTTTGGGGAGAAACGCGCCGAGAGAGAAGGCTGCAGGCCCCGGCGGGCGGCGGGAGGAGCCCTGCGCGAGCAGGGAAAGGGGGGCGGATGGAGGCGGCCAAGCCTCCTGGAGCTGCGAGTGAAAACTCTAGTAATGACGTTAAGGAGGTGAAGGGAGGTGGGTGGGGGTGCCGGTGAGGAGGGCGGCCAAACCCCAAACTGGAGGGATCCGTCACCAAAACGATTGCTTGGTCGAGACCTCTAATTTTTCTTCCCTTTCAGCCCGGGGCCGCGAGCACCGCATCGGGTCTCCCCTGGCCTCCCCCGGTGCTGGGTTTCCGGCTTTTGGGGGCAACCGCGACAGAAGGGTCCGGAAGCGGGGGGACCCGAGACACCTCGCTCCCCGGCCACACCACAGTCACACCCGGAAAACACTGGGGTGCGACTGGCAGAGGTTAGTGGTGGAAAAGCCCCTGGCGATGGTTTCCGCCAGGGCCCTGGGTTTCCTGGTCACCATGGCAACCCCGGAGTTCCCGTCGAACAACCTCGGCGCGCCCCGGGGACAGGCGCGCACGTTTGCAGCGCGCCCTGAGGCCTGCAAGGCGCTTCCGCCCGTGGCTCTTGGCTTTCCGGAGCCCGCGTAGTGGGTTCGACAAGGCAGGGATTGCCAAACCCGTCGTTTTTGCAACGGAGGAGAAAGTCGAGATTTAGGACAATCTCTGACGGGGAGATTCGGGCCCTGAGCAAAAAGCCCCCACTCAGAGCTCAGAGCGATGGCCTTGGAGACCCGCGCACAGGCAGCGGGCCGGCTGCTCCCATCAAAGCCGAACCTCGAACGTCTCAGCCGGGGACCTGGGACTCCAGGAGTCCTCCGGGGATCTCTTCCCATCTACCACCCACTCCCATCCACGCCCGAGGCTCCCCACATCCCTCCAAGCAACCCTTTCCAAGCTCACTTGGAATAACTTCTCCTAAAGGGAAGGAGAAAAGTCGGGAACTACACTTGGGGCATTAATACCTGCGAGGTCTTATCGAGGGCAAGGATAAACGACCCTCCTTTTTCTTTTAGAGGAAACGTTTACGATTGTGGATGCAATATAAACAACATTAAACGAATACTTTTGGGTTGCGCTTCTTTCTTCTTGAACCTGCAGGGGGAAGAGGCCCCTTTCTTTGGGGGATGGACAGTGAGCAACACAACCGGAGTTTTCTGCTGGCATTTCGGAAGCTGGGAACTCTGAGCAAGAACCAGGGCGCTGACCAGCTCAGACTGGCCACGCTCCAGGGACTGAGGGAGCCAGAGGAGAGAGGGGCCGCAGGAAGGAGTTCAGGCCTGGGTGCCTGCAGTGGCCTTTGGCCCTGGGATGGAAGGGACTTTTCATTTGGGGTACTGCCCCCTGTTTCACTCTACTGTGGACCCCATTTGTCTCCAGGCTGATCAGGAAAGACAAAACTTAGTTTCTCTTCTCCTACTGTCCATGGGCCAGCTAAATTCCCCCAAAGCTCTGGGCTGGCCTGCGGTGTCTCCACCGGCTCCTTCCTCCTTCCTCCTTTCCAGTAGGAATTTCAAGACAGCCTACAGACATTCCCTTAACCTTACTCAAGACCCTGTCTCTTTAGCTCCCCAGGATTTTGCATTAATGTTCTCAGTAGAGACCTGTCTGCATCTACACAGCCACTAAAAGAGAGAACTGTGGGCATTTGAGGCTCAAAAATCTGTTGGAGCCCTGGCTGACATAGCTCAGTGGATTGAGCACGGGCTGCGAACCAAAGCATCGCAGGTTTGATTCCCAGTCAGGGCACATGCCTGGGTTGCAGGCCACGGCCCCCAGCAACCGCACATTGATGTTTCTCTCTCTCTCTTTCTTCCTCCCTTCCCTCTCTAAAAATAAATAAATAAAATCATTTTTTAAAAAGTGCACATTGTTAGAGCATTGTCTGGGTCCATGTAAGTCAACAGGATTTTTTCTTCCAAGAAAAAAAAAATCTGTTGGCATTTGAGGTCCAGCAACAGCCAACATTTAGGCCGGGAGCTGTTACGGCACAGTTTTACTCGCTCACGTAGCTCTCAAATAATTGGGCTCAGAGAGGGTGGGGATTTGACCATCACACAGCCTCTGCTGGAAGCCCACCCACCTTCTCACCATTCCCCAGGTTTTGTGTCTCCAGGTAGAGGCCGAAAGGGAACCCCAGCCGCCTCCCCCGTGGAGTGCAGTGCACAGGCGGCTGTTGGCTCGGCCTGCGGAGGCCAAACCTGGGAGGCGTGGAGGCACCAGTCAGACGGACCTGGCTGCCCAGCCTGCTGGACCCTGGCGCTTCTTTCCCAGACACGCTGTTCCCTCGGTGGAGGGAGCATGACGGTGTGTCCCTTCTGTCTTTGCATGACTCAAGACATGATGAGCTTCCTGGGGCCAGTAGAGTCCCCCCCTTGCCTCAAGTTCCCAGGGGCAGGTCTCAGGAAAGCCCCAGAGCTCTTAGGGGCCCCACGCTCAGGCCCCAGAGGGATCTGCACCAGGCGCTGGTCCTGAGGACTCTCAGTCATGCCCTTCTTGTTGTCCCTCTTCTAGACTCTTCTTCCTGCTGCTTGTCTATCATGACAATGTGGGTCCCGGAGCAGCACTGGCTGCCACAAGTCCAAGTTGAGAAGGGAAGGTGGGGGACTCTGAGATCCCAATGCCAGGAGTAGCACCCCAAAGGGAGGTGCCGGCAGTCCAACTTCCTCTCTTCAGTTTTCTCTACCAGGGGAGGATTCTCCCCACCCCCCACACAAATATGCGCTTCCTTTGAGGCTGCCCCATCTCCAGGGCCCCCCGGAACTCCGCATCCTTCTCCCCCAAGATGCTGGCAAGGATACCAGGCTCTTTGGGGAGGCTTTCTCCCTGACCTCTCCCACCAGCTGCTCACCGACAACAGCTCCTCCAGGGACCTGTCCGAGTGGGGCGTGGAGAGAGCCCAGGACCCAGGAGGCAGTGCCTGACCCCAGAGCACCCGAATCCGATCTCGGGCAGGACCACCTCGGACCCCAGCCTCCATCCCCAGTCTCCATCTTGCAACACAGCTCCAGGGTCTGCTGCCCACCCGGAGACGTGGGCTGTGCGCCTCCTTCCGTGTGGCTGAAAACAACTTTATCCCCAAGTCTCTATGGATGACGGTGTGTCATTCGAGGAGGGACTTTTGGGGACCTTTCTGCTGTTGTGTTGAGCCTGCAATGTGCGTACGGGCCCGAGTGGGTGTGGTTCAGGCTCGTGTGGGTCTGTGCCTTTTTAATTCATTGATTTTAGAGAGAGAGGAAGGAAGGGAGACAAAGAAATACCCATTTTTTGTTGCTCCGCTTCGTCCTGCCTTCATGGGCTGACTCTCCGCGGGCCCTGACCAGGCTCGAACCAGAAACCCCGGAGTACCAGAATGACACTGTAAGCAAACGCACCACCCGGCCGGGGCTGTCTCCGTGTCTCGCCGTGGAACGCCTGTGTGCGCACCACCCGCAGGGCGGCTACTGCCACAACCACACCGAGGGTCCAATGCCGCCCTGGGCTCCTAACCCAGTGTTCAACTCCCTTCCCTTTTTATGGGCCACTTTTATGATTATTATATTTCACTGACAGCTCCACACAGGAACCAGCCGGCCGGGGCCTCCTGAAAGGCGTTTGAAATTGTGCGGCACAGACGGGAGGCCAGAGGGCTGTCTGCAGGCACCGGGGCCATCAGAGTCTATATTTGGAAACAAATTCCACAGCCACTTCCTGGGAGCGGGGCGGAAGGTGCCGGGCGTGGAGGAGGGAGTGCCGTGAAGGAGCCCCCCTCCCCCCACCCCGGTGCTCAGGGGGAGCCCCTGCTCTCCTAGCAGGTTGGAAGTGTGAGCAACACATAGGAAATATAGTCGATCATATTGAGGTGACCGCGGATGGTGCCAGTTGGGATACTGTGTTGGAAATACCGAGGGGCTCGCTGTGCAAGTATCTGATTGCCTCACCGCTAAGCTGTACATCTGAAACCAATACAAAGTAGCATTGAAAGAAGAAGAAACGTGCCCGTGGCACACCTGGACAGGAGCAGAGCACGGTCCTTCCTGTCAGGCCGAGTGGAGGAGCAGGGGTAGTGAACACACGAGCACCCCCCAACCCCGTCCCAGGGCCCCTGCAACGGTGCTCCTGCTCCCAGGGTGCAGGGTGGAGGAGTTGACTCTGAGTCCTAACCATGTTTACTTTTGGACGTTGGTCCCGAGGAATCAGGCACTGCAGCCCGGCTGCGCCAAATGCCTGGCCCCCAGGCGGCCTTTGAGCTTGTCCCCAGCATCTGCCAGCCCGGTGGGCTCTGCAGACACCAGGGCAAGACCTGGTGAGGAGACGGCCACTGAGCCCACCCCTCCACCAGCCCTGTGCTGGGGGCAGCGAGGCTTCTGGCTTCTGCCACATCTGCCCCAGAGGGCTTCCCTGAGCCCTGTGTCCCAGGTCCTAGCTGACGCCCCTGTCACAGCCCTTCTGTCCCCAAGGGGTGGAGCAGCTCCCTGGGAGTCGCTTAGAGCACACGCAGCCACCCAGAGTCACCGCTGCATGTGCCGGTGGGGAGTTCTGTCCCCGCACAATCACATTGGAGTCCCCCACCACATGTGCAGGGGTGACACACCTACACATGGACCTATGACACACACAAATATATGGACCCACTCGCACACTCAGTCTCACATGAGCTTGCACAGAGAAATACCCACAAATATGTGTCTCACACTCACATTTTCCTACTCATTGCCACACAAAGACACATGCACTGAGTCACACACACACACACACACACACACACCATCGAGGTCGCACACAACCTCACGCCTGCACACACGCAGATGTGAACTCACTCACACACATCATCACAAGCAGTCTCCCTTGCCACAGTCACGCGCAAAAAGCCTCACACGCGATTAAAGCCCCTCACCCTGAAGCACACGCCCTAGCCATGTGTACCTGAATGCACATACATGCTCCTATACAGGTTCAAGTTCACACCCATTCCTTCATGGTTCTCCTTCAGTCATTGGGTCCACGGGCTCCTCCAGACCCTCCCTGTCCCCTCTCCTGCAGTGTGGCACACGGGTGCACCTGGTTGGGGGTTCCTCACCCACGGCATGGCGAGGTCCCCCTGGGGAGAACCCCGGCCTTCAACAGCCCCGTCCAGGCCGGGACTCACCAGTTCAGGAGGGGGAGGGACATGTGGGTTCCTGGAGCCGGCCGGGGAGAAGCCAGTCTCCAGATACCAGTGCCCTAACGGCCTGTCCCCGCCCCCTGTCTCCTGCAAAGGCCCCTGGGCTTTGACACAGGCCAACCCCAGAGGACAGGACCTGAGGAATCCCTTAGCAACAACTAGTCCAGCCCCTTAATTTTACACATGGGGAAACTGAGGTGTAGAGGTACAGAGATAGGGAAGGAACGGTCGGAGTCCCCCAAGACTCTGGAACAGGGCTGGGACCGGAACCCCGTCTTTTGCGCCCATGCAGACCACCCTGCAAGGTTACTGGGTACCCACCACCACCTCCATAGCCACCACCACACTTCTGCCTGCTAGTCAAGTCCAGCCCCCCAAAATGCTTGAGCTAGCTGCCCTTAAGCAAAAACGAGGTCTCAGGTCATGCCCAGTGCCTACACACAGCCTTCCACGGGGCATCTCAAAACTTCTAGAAAAAAATCCCAACTCCTTCCTGTATCTTTAAGGCCTTGCAGAAGCTGGGTCTTGCCCTGCTTTCTGCCTCCACATTTCACCCCCCTCCTTCCTTCTGTTCCTCATTCGCACCAACCTCCGTGCCCACCTCAGGGCCTTGGCACGTTCCACCCTCTCTGCTCCCAGCTCTCCTTGCGGCTGGCCGCTGCCTCCTGTCACTTTTGCTGCGTGCTTGTTTATTGAACAAGAACAGAGCATCTCAACATGGCATCTGTCCCTGTCACACAGTCAGAACTAGATGTGTATTTGTGGAATAAACCACATAAAGGTATTATAACAGATGGACTCAGAGCCAAGGGTCTGGAGGCACAGACAAAGCATCTCTCAGGAGCCAATGAAATGCACGAGGCTGTAGAACGCACCCCTCTCCGTGCAGCAAACAAGAATAAAAGCTGGACGGGTGGTACGCGTGGAGGAGACCAAACCCTACGGCAGACTTTTGGTCCTCTGAGCCCTCAAAACCTGCACTGCTTCCTCCCTCCCTGCCCCACGTGTCCCCCACCCCCCCAGCCACCCCACCCTCGTCCTCTGGGCCTTTCCTTTGTCCACCCTTCCATCTGTTCCCAGGAGCCTGGAGAAGCAGCCGGCAGATAAGTGAAAGTGGTATTTTTATAGGCTGATAAAAAACCACGCTTATCTAGAAAGCTCGGTCCCATCCCCCCAAGTGCCCCTAATTGGTCATTTGCCCAGTGCCCTCTCCCCCAGGGCTGCAGACCCCCTGGGAAAGGTATGTCCTGCGTGGCCTTCCTCCTGCTGTCCCATGGCCCCCGGCCCTCCCCGCTCAGGGAGGACGGGCCTGCAGGAGACCTCTGCCAGGAGGACCGGGGATGGGGGGGAAGTGAGAGGGTGAGGAAGAGGGGCGGTGGTGAGGGAGGGTCCGGATTTCCCCGAGCGGGTTCACTGTGCCACTATTTAATGGTGCCAACTATATTAAATTCTATACTCCAGCAGCCTCTTAAATCCATTTACGGCCCAAGCTAGACCCTGAGCTGTAATAATAATAAAAATAAAAGAAAGAATTTATGCACCCAGGGTGTGGACCCGTCCCCGGCAGAAAAGAAAGAGCTGTTTCTAGCTGATCTTGCTGGCCCGTCGCCCGCCCCCTGGCCTCCTGTTTCCCCTGGGTGGAGGCTCCCAGGGACAGGGAGGGGACCTGGGCTTCTGGTGGGAGGGGCGCTTTCGGGAGCTCAGAGCCGAGTCAGCTTAAAGGAGCCCTTGCTGTATGGAGCCTCTCCCTTTCTCTCTGGGACTCACAGAGACCGACTTTCTTTCTTTCTTTTTTTTTTTAAAGATTTTATTTATTTATTTTTAGAGAGGGAAGGGAGGGAGAAAGAGAGAGAGAGAAACATCAATGTGCGGTTGCTGGGGGCCGTGGCCTGCACCCCAGGCATGTCCCCTGACTGGGAATCAAACCTGCAATGCTTTGGTTCGCAGCCCGCGCTCAATCCACTGAGCTACGCCAGCCAGGGCTGAGACCGACTTTCTTGTATTATATTTCTCACATGATGTTACCTTTAGAGCAGATCTAGGTCCAACCCATGGCCAGGGACTGTGGAGAGAACACAGAACTGGGGTGAAGAGGGCTGAGAGAGGAAGCCGGGTGTGGGGGTTCAGATCCTAGACGTCTCCCCGGGTTTAAACCCAGACCCCGCTGCTTCCTGGTGGTGTAAACTGAGCAGATCTCTTCACCCCCTCGGCCTCCGTGTCTCAGTCTGTGTGATGGGTCTCAGAATACCAGCCTCACCCTGGCTGGCGTAGCTCAGTGGATTGAGCTTGGGCTGTGAACCAAAACATCGCAAGTTCGATTCCTAGTCAGGGCACATGCCTGGGTTGCAGGCCACAGCCCCCAGCAACCGCACAATGATGTTTCTCTCTCTCTCTCTTTCTCCCTCCCTTCCCTCTCTAAAAATAAATAAATAATTTTTTTTAAAAAAAGGTGGTGCTGTGAGGGGACAAGAAATGAGGTACTACATGTGTCAAACCTGGGGCACAGCTCAGAGCAGGCCTTCATGAGAGCATCATTCTGAAGAAGGCCAGTCCTTCCAGGACCATAGAGACTGGCTTCATGGAAGACACGGCCTGTGGCAGGAAGGAGGAGGCAGGAGAGGAAGGCAGGAACTGAACTTGGCAGTCACATGTGCAACCGGCCCGTTGAAGAGCGTTAGCACAAACCTACGGGATCTGCAAGGAGGAGCTGGGCCCCCACTGACCATGGCTTCTGGGGAAAGGGAGGTGGGGCGAGGACGGAAAAAGGAGACCTAGTCTGGACAGTCCAGAGACACCCCCCGACCTACCTCACCCCCAAATCTCAATGAGGCCCTTCAGAACTGAGGATGGAACCACTGATTTCCGGCCTGGCTCCCCTAGGAGACAGCCGCCTGGGTCATTGCTGCCCCCTAGGTCCCAGACCATCAAGAGATGCTCGAGCAAATGGCTGAAGACCTGAATAAAGATGGGGACTTCCAGAGGTTTGCTGTCCAGGCCTCCTGTGTCAATGAGGCCAAAGTCAAGGTTACTGGCAGTGAGTATCCTTTTTCTTGGCTTCCTGTGGCACGACCCTCACTTCCTGATCACCCTGCTATAGGGAGACTAAAAGGACAGATTTGGAGCCTTTGGAAGATTGATTGCATTTAACCACCTGAGTTCACACACCGCTTTAAGCCCACGTCCTTGGGGAGCCCCCTCCCACACTGATTCTGAACTTGGCCTCTGTGTCTTGCTTTGGCCACGGGACAGTGACCAACTTGATGCATTGTGCATTTCTACTCTTGGGCCCTTCTGCCTTCTCCATTTATAGCCGGGCCGGCCTGCTGGGGGACGAGACACACAGCTGAGTCAGCCCAGTTGTCCCCGCCAAGGCCTTAGATAAGTAAGAAAGCCCAGCCCAGATCAGTAAAGCCACCCAGATGGCTGCAGCTGACCTGCAGGTGACCACAAACACCTGAGGAAGCCCTGCTTGGCAGACCCATCCAGCTAACCCGTAGTCACATAAGCAAAAATAAATAAATGTTATTGCTGTAGCCGCTGGTGTTGGTGGTTGTTTGTTACGCAGCATTACTGTGGCAGTAGATGACTGGTACAGACCCTTGAGCCGAATCCAGCCCTGGCTATCCCCACAGGCCAGGTTGGCCAAGGAAAGGGGTTTTAAGGTTTCTGTTGCAAAATGTCAACTCTTGACTTTGAAACGTTGGTTATTTAAAGCATCCACAATAGATTGGTGCTTGCTACTTCCAACCGTGGCAACTGAGAGAAGACAAGGAATGAGTGAGAGTTCTTATAAGGCCAGGTCTGTACTGAAGCAATTTCCTGGTTAATCTTAAAACACACAGACCGCCCTGGCTGGTGTAGCTCAGTGGATTGAGCGCGGGCTATGAACCAAAGTGTCGCAGGTTCGATTCCCAGTCAGAGCACGTGCCTGGGTTGCAGGCCACAGCCCCCAGCAACCGCACATTGATGTTTCTCTCTCTCTCTCTCCCTCCCTTCCCTCTCTAAAAATAAATAAATAAAATCTATTTAAAAACACACACACACAGACCTGGGTTTTATAAAGCAGGAGGAGTGGTCCTTCTGAGAAACACTATGGTGGGTTTTTCCAGAGCACAAGTGGTCATGCCACAGTGGACATGGTGGTACAAACTGAGCAAGTCTCTTCACGCTGTCAGCCTTAGTGTCTCGGTCTGCAAAATGGGACAGCGTCCATTTCCTCCTCTGGTTACAGCACCCTGATTTTCCCCGGGAATCAACCCCTTCCTCACTCTCATTACCCAGCAGATGGCCGATTAGCATAGCCCACCCCCAGCCACCATGATTGGCTCAGCAGTAGGCCCCTGTTCCAATTCTATCCAATCAGAAGTTATCGTGGGACTTTGGACAGACAGAATGGGAAGAGAAGACCCCTTTCTACTGGACTTTGAGTTTCAAGGATGGAAAGTCAAGTGTTGTTGCTCGCCATTGTATCACACCGGGGAGATCCTGCCCAAATGGCCAAGTGCCTGACATTCCTGGGAGTCCGTTTTCTCATTGCAAAAAAAAGGGGCTAATAATTGTGTCCACTCGTAGACTTGTGAGGGTTTGAATGAGATAATACAGGGAAAGTACCAGGCGCGTGATCCATAAATGTTAGCCATTGTGCGTGCGTGATTCATTTGGTGCACCCATTGGCCTGGGTCTGTAATTGATATTTAACCTGTAACTAGAAATGAGCAAATATACATGCACGTCTCGATGATGCTTTCCATATGCACGTGGACAGCGGTGAACATGCCGTATGGCGTGTGCTCCCAGATGCGCTAGTAAAAACTCAAGCCAGTCTTTTCAAGTAGAGAGGATCCTGGCTCTAATCAGTCATGTCCTTGGGCTTGCTCTAGTGAGGGGAGGTTTGCAGTGAGCCACCCTGCCACCCGAGGCACAGATGCGGCCGCTGCAGAAGTTCCTGCCTGCAGTGAGGACCAGTTGAGTTCGGAAGGAGTCTGTTCTCAGGGCCCTTCACGGTCTCCCTGCCTTCCCAGGCTGTGTTAACATCTTGGTGCTGCTGCAACTAACTGCCACGGACCGCATGACTCAAACAACAGAAATGTACTATCTCACTGTTTTTGGAGGCCGGTCTGAAACCAAGGTGTCAGCAAGGTTAGTTCCTTCCTAGATACCTGAGAGTCTGTTTCACGTGTCCCTCCTGCACCCTGGAGGTTTGCTGAGATCTTTGGCGTTCTTTGTCTTGTAGACACATCACCCTGATCTCTGCCTTTGTGGGCACATGGCGTTCTCCCTGTGTGCGTGCCTGTGTCTAAATGCCCCCTTTTTATAAGGACACCATTCCTAGTGTATTAGGGCTACTCTATCGGCCTCATTTTCACTTCATTACTGCTGTAAAAACCTGTCTCCAAATAAGGTCACATTCTGAAGTCCTGGGGGTTAGAACTCCAGCATGTGGATTCGGGGAGACAAAATTCAACCGGTGACGAGGTCCCCACCCACAGAGCATGCCTAGACCTGTCGGCACGTTTCCAGCATCCAGACAGCTGAAATCCACGTCCACGGGCCAGAGGGACATCACGAAGCAATGCCTTCCTGGCATTGCATCCTGGACCACTACATGGAAGGCATCCTGCAGACCACCACAACAAAGAATCCCATGCCTTGAATCTGGGTCTGCCTCTTGCTACGTGACCCTGATGATTCCCCTATTCTCTCCACTCTGAGCTTCTGCTTCCTTGGCTGTCACATGGACTTGATGGGAGAGGAAAGGAGTTACAAGAATTAAATAAAGTCACACAGGGGAAATGAAGGTGACGGGCATGTCACTGATAAAACAATGTCACGCGGTTTCTGCCCCATCGATCTGGGTTCCATTCCTGGCACTGACAATTCCAGGCTGCGTGGCTTTGGTATGTTAACAAACTCTCTGAGCCTCCGTTTCTTCACATCTACAATCAAGATAATTTCAGGACTCACCTCGATGGGTTCGGGAGATGGGTAAATGACTATAATACGTGTCAGGTACTTGCAGCCTATGGAGTGCTCAGTCACTAGTAGCTATGGCCCCCTCCCCCCGCTCTGGTCCTTGACACTTCCTTAAATCTCAATCTTGACAAAGAAATTCAGTACACATGGTGGTCTTCAGCCTTAGAGCTGAGACTTGAGCAGGACGGATCACCCAAAATCTCTGCTGCAGATCAACCGACTCAAGTCTCTGGGGAGAGGTGGGACTCATCTCTTTGGAAAGAGGAAACTTCCAGATGAGATGTCTGCCCGTGTTGTATTCCCAAGGAAGGGTCGGTCAAGGGGCGGGGAATGAAGCCGAGATTGTAAAATGTCTTCGGCAGCTCCAAGCCCAAAAGCGAGGGTGTCGGTTCAAACACCTGGAGATATCTGGGCACTGTTTTTATGACAGCACAGCTGTAGGCTGTCCCAGCTCAGTTTTCCGCCGCCCCCACCTAGTCCCGTACCCGCCCCCACTCCAGCTCCCAAATGAACCCTGCCTCGATTTATATGAAGAGACAGTGAGGGAGGGGGGTGTCGACCCATCATCTCCTACGAGGCCTCAGTAATTTACCTGCAACAATTTACGTTTCAATGATGAAAGATATTGGCGCAGCCCACTTGGTTGCAGTAACAACATCCTCTTTTCCCAGGAATATTAGTCTCTGTTTATTTATATCAAAGCCTTGTTTCCCTTTTCACACCCCTAAAAAGAAAGCAAACAGTGAGGGGATGCAATATACCAAGAGACCCCCAGGAGGTTATTAAGCATTAATGGAGGGCAGTCTTACTTCGAGCTGACTTATAGTTCCTCTCCTGCTGGATTATGAAGGCAGTTCAAAGGGTGGCCCTAAAGTCAAGGTGGCTTGCTTAAGGGTTGGGAAATCTTAAATAGAGCCTTTCATCTCCGTGGCCACATTCTGGCTGAGAAAGTCATTACCATCTGCTTGGAGGTGGGTGGCCGGAGGGTCGAACTGGTGGGCATCAGCTACAGCCCACTTTCCACGTCTCGGTAGCCCCAGAAAGTTACCTGGAAGAATGCATTCACGTGGGCACTCAGTGACTATTTCTTTAGATGCCCATGTCTCAGTATCTCCTGAGACTGAGCACTATCTAACACCTCATTTCATTGACTCGGAGGAAAAGGGACAGTGACGCTTTTAGTAGGCTCTCGTGCGATGTAAAAACCACCCAATACCTCTTGGCCAAGGCTTGTCGGAGGGTGTCGGGATTCTCAATGCCAAAGCACATTTTCCACGGAGCTCAGTAGCTGGACTCCCTGTGAAAGGCATTAGGATGTTCAGAGCCAAGAAGGGCAGACCTGGGGGGCCAGGAGCAAGTTCCTAAAGTTTCCCGAGCCTCAGTTTCCTCTTCTAACAAAATGGATGTCCCGGAACCCCCCACCTAAAACTGCTGAGAGGATTAAAGAATTAAGTAAGACGTTCGTGTTGAACACTTAGCACAGCCCTGACAGAGGGCGGCCAGATGGAGGGGAATCACCGCCCTTCCTCTCTGTGGCCCACGTGTAAAGCTGAGAAAACTTGCTTCTCTCAACCCACAACAAAGCGCTCGGGCCTTTTAATGGGAAGAAAAGTCAGTCCCGAAGAGGTTGTTCCTCAGCCTTGATGACTTTATCTGAAAAGATGAAACTGTGAACACCCACCTTGCGGGGGTTACTTCGAGGATGACAGATAAGGCTCCAGGCGTGCCTGGCACAGGGGGGAACGCCATCGCCAGAGAACAGGGATAATTAGAATCATAAGCGGTGGATCCGACCAGGAGCCCCTTGGACTCCGTCGACGCAGCCTCCGTGCGCTGCTGTTCCCTGACCGCCCCTGGCGGCTCCAACAGTGGCAGTTCCCTGATGCCCCACCGGCCTGAGGCTGACAGCGTCTTTTCCACCCGTCGCTCTGGACCAACGAAAAGAGCTTTCACAGACGTCGATCCGAGCTCTACCTGGAATTCACTTCCCACTCTAACCCCACCCTATTCCAAAATCGACGTCCAAGCAGGGGCTTATAATTTAAATAAACATTGCCTGAGCATCCGCTGTGTGCCCAGAACAACTCTCGGAGCTGAAATCACAGCCGTGACCAAAATCAATAAAGATCTTTGTCCCCAGTAAGCTCATATTCTCCTGTCCTCCTGGTCAACCACAAGTGGCAAAAGGGGCTCACCCAACTCAATGTCAGCTGCCCCATCCCCAGCTTTCTCTCAAATGCTGCTCTGAAAAGGGTCAGGCAGGTCTCCGTTTGCAAAGTAAAGGATGAACCCGACCCACAGAGAGAGAGGTACGTAGAGGTGCCCAGGCACAGACAAGCACAGCCGGAGATCTGGAAGACAATTTGAGCCATGACGCCGTGTCAGGCACTCCACCAAACAGTGACTGACTTTCATGCAAATCGAACCCTTCCAACAGCCCAGGAAAGTGGCCATGTTATTGCCTCCTGTTTGCGGAGAGAACACTGGGGACTCGGGGAATAAAAGCGATTTGATTTAACAGAAAAGCACTTCAGAACTCCACCATGGTTGGCGTGAACTCGGCCTGGGAGTAAAACCTCAGTTCCAGGAGTGGGCCTAAGGGCGTGAAGGCCGCTCAGCCAGGTCGGAGCGTGGAGCCCTAGTCACAGTTTGAGTGCAAATGGTTAAATTAGGGGAACCGAAGACTTTTATGTTTTTTACAGGAAGGCTGCCTTCCTGAACAACTCTTAAGAGGGACTCACATCTGCACGCGGATTTATGGAAGCACACCTAGCTGAAGATGACCTAGGATGGCCCGTGGGCTTGAGGTGGCTCTAAAAAGCCACCCGGCCTTTGAAAACCCAGCACCCGTAAAAGCGTGGCCAACGAGCATCATGAAACCGTGAGCCGGCAGCACAGGAAGCTTGGATGGGCCTCCTTCAAAGCCCGCTTGCACGAGTTCGCAGAAACCAGAGGCTCGGAGCGATGTTATATTAGGTGTCTAATGAAAAAGCCGTCACCTTCCAAAGGATTGAAATGATGCTCGCAAAACAGCACATGGAGACATCAGACCAGCCCAAACAGAGGCACGTTTTCCAAAACAATGGGGCCGTACATTTCAGAAATGTCACGGTCAAGGAAGATGAAGAAAAGCTAAGACATTCTTCCAGATTTAAAGGAGAGCTATGTGTTGACCAAACGCCATTTGTGATCCTGGATCGGATTCTGAATGAGGAGGGGCCGGAAGGCGGGACGACTTCGAAGATTCCTTATTGGGCCAATTGCAGGAAATGAAATGTGGATTTAGTGTGTGGGAATAGTATGGGCTCGACATTGTATTTATTTTATTTTTTTAAGAGTTTATTTATTTACTTTTAGAGAGAGGGAAAGGGAGGGAGAAAGAGAGGGAGAGACACATCAGTGTGTGGTTGCCCCTCACGGGGCCACCACTGGAGACCTGGCCGGCAACCCAGGCATGTGCCCTGACTGGGAATTGAACCGGCAACCCACCAGTTTGCAGCCCATACTCAATGCACTGAACCACACCAGCCAGAGCTCCACATTGTATTTTTTTTATTTGATCATCGTGCTATGATTACATAAGAGAACATCTTCTTTTTTAGTAAATACTTGCCGGTGTGTTCAGAGTAAAGATGGGACCATGTCTCTAACTTACTCAGATGGTTCATTAGACATTATTTGTGCTTGTATGTGCATGTATGTACACACAGACATACACAGAAGAGAGTACACTGAGTGCCCTATAGGCCTGGCTGGCTCCGAGTGCCGAGCACGCAGTGACTACTAACTGGAAGCATCTATTCTGAGGATGTATCCAGCAGAGAGGGAATCCGAGCCAAAAGAGGAAGAGTTATCGTTGAGGCCCTTGATCCAAATATGCCTGAAGCCAACATGCCCTCAGCTTTCCCAATTTAATAAGCCAATAAACTCCTCCCCTTTCAGATTGTTTCTGCTCAAGCCAGTTTGAGTTGTGTTTCTGCCGGCGGAGGGTTGTCAGCTGAGCACTGCCCGGGCGCCGGCGGTTATCACGATGTTGTGGTACAGGACCGCTCTGCAGGCGGCAGTGTGCGAGCCAACGGCGGGGGGGGGGGGGGGGGGAATCCAAGGATGCCTGAGACCTCGTCCCCGCTCTGAATGCTCTCCTTGTGGTCTCATCAGGAGATGGACATATAATGAACTCTTGCAATACAATGTTATTGGATTTTTCTCAACCTCTGCTTGCTTGAAATAGCCTCTCCTCTTTTGCCCACCTATCCGAATTCTCATTTCCTTCTGGCCTGGAGGGGTCAGCCCAAGTTCCCCCTCCTTTATGAGCCTCCATTGACTGTGGTTTCCACGGGGACCAACCAGCAACCACCCACTTGTGTGGAGGGACACACTGCGGACCCTCCCTCGCCAGCTGCACCCACCGCTGGTGAGGAATGAAGTGTACCGGGACTGGTGTGTACTAATAATTAAGAAATGTCATTGGAATTCATTAAATCGCATACATAGCCAAGTTGGTGATTGCAAGAGCATGTGGTTGTGAGGTGGAGGGTTAACAAACAGTGTTTGCCAAGGGAAAAGAGCTGAAAACAGATTCTTAGATGAACATTAATTCCCCGGGCCTGAGGGCGCGGCAGAGACATCTGACAACTGCACTGCTCCGGGCCCGGAGCTCTTCAGAACCCTTCCCCCCGATTAAAAATGGCTGCCTTTCTCAGAATCCGAGAATCTTGACCGAAAAAGTACGATGGGTTGGAATCCCTGGGGATTAGTCACCCTTCCTGTGTGATAAACACATTCCCGGATGACAATATTTCTGGGAATTTGCCAGGAAGGGCAACGAGAAGGCACGGGCTCAACCAGTTTCTGCTCGTGTGTGTGTGACTGTGTGTGGCTTACGTCATCATCTTGGAGCGGAGGAGGACCCAAGTCCATGGCCGCACGTGTCCTGGATCACCCGGACTGTGAACTTGGGCCTCCCGCGCACGTGGACGACGTTTTGTATTAATGCATCAGAGCTGCCATCACAGAGCACTGCAGGCCGGGGGCTCAAACACCAGAAATGTGTTTTCTCAGGATTCTGGAGGCCAGAAGTCCAAGATCAAGGCGTTGGCAGGGCTGGTTTCTTCTGGGGCCTCTCTCCTCGGCTGGCAGACGGCCACGCCTTCTCCCTGTGTCTTCACGTGGCCTTTCCTCCGTGTTTTGTGTGTATCCTGGTATCCTTTTCTAGGAGGACACCAGCCAGAGTGAGTGAGGGTCCACCTGGGTGACCTCATTTTACCTTAATTACCTCTTTGAAACATTTACCTCCAAACACAGGCGCATGATGAGGCACCAGGCATTAGAAATTTAACACACGACTTTTTTGGAGGACACAATCCAGGCCATCCCATGCTTTCATTCACTTGTCAAAACCCTCACTCTGTCCGGGACATTCTGCAAACACTTTCCGTGCCTTGATCTATTGAATCCTCACACTAACTCCATAAATGCAGCGCTACAACCCCCATTTTCCGGGTGGGGAAAGCTGAGCTCCGAGTGGGGGAGGAGTGCGAACACAATCACACAGCTGCTAAATATTGGGGCTGAGATTTACGTCGGGTCTAACTAACAGTGAGCCCTATATTCTTAACCCTCACCCAAAGTGGTCCATACCCTGGCCATTCACAAGGTGATTGTAGGGGCAACCGGATGAACGCCAGAGAACAAATTAATATTTATATATTCATTGTGATGTATATTGTGTTTCTCAAAAAGACTAACCCACCAACCTCATGGTTGCTTAGAATGAGCCCACGGTGGATATACTTAGAGTTGTGAATGGAAAGGAACACAGAGGAGCTAGTGTTCGAACCCGGGAAAGATGACCAAGTGAGTCCAGCAACGACTGAATTGCGGGAGGCGACGAGTTCTATATGACACAGACTCACACACGCACATTGCGAGGCCACTCCGTGTCAGCCCGACACCTGTGTGCACCTCCTGAAACCGCGTTTGTATCCCCAGCTCATGAGAATAAGGAAGTCGGATTTCTGCCAACTGTGACACCAACACTGCACGTCCTAGGGGTCGAGTGACCGTGCTAACCCTTCCCCCACTGGAAGGACAAGCTCTCTTTTCTTTTTTTTTTTAAGATTTTATTTATTTATTTATTTTTAGAGAGGGAAGGGAGGGAGATAGAGAGAGAGAGAGAAACATAGAGAGAGTGAGAGAAACATCAATGTGAGGTTGCTGGGGGTTATGGCCTGCAACCCAGGCATGTACCCTGACTGGGAATCGAACCTGCGACACTTTGGTTCGCAGCCTGCACTCAATCCACTGAGCTACGCCAGGCAGGGCTACAAGCTTTCTTTTCTGTCTTTGAGCAATGCCCACTCTCAATTCTTCTCCCAGCTGACTTATACAAATAAAAAACATCCATTTCATTGTCCATCTACCACCTCTCTCTCTCCCTCTCCCCCCCCCCATCTTTCTCTCTTTCTCTCTCCCCCCTCCCTCTCTTTCCAGCCCATTTATTCCCATATCATCAGCCTTTGGAAAACTAAACCAGCCATTGTACCACCAGCACTTGGCTGAAAAAGCAGGTTGGGACCACGGGTGAAGTTCATGTCTGATTCTCTCCCTCCCCCGCAAGGATCGGGTGCACTGTCTCTCTGCCACCCGCAGCCGCCAGCACCTCTCATCGGTTCCTCGCCGTGGACTCTGCGGCTTTATTAGCAAATGAAAATGGCCCGACTCCAAGCGACATCAATGGGGTCTTGGCTACAGCAGGTCCACAGCGTCTCCTGCGGCCCCAAGCCTCAGACAAACCAGTTTGAAGAGAAGCCAGTTGGCTTCACTCAGGCTACCAGTGAGCTATTTTCGACATAAAAAGAAGCTGAATTCAGCTGATAACTGATTGAAGAAAACTTAAACACAACTGTGCCGTTGGGGGCTTCAACATCTTGGCGATTGGGGGCTTTAAGATCTCGGCAGCAGTGGCAGAGAGACGGGGGAGAGAGAGTGAACTGGGTCAGGCACGCTGTTTTGAAAACAACTCATGAAGAGACATCAAGTGACCAGTTGTTTGCAAAACAACCGTTTGATGGCAGCTGCGTGGTTTTCTCTCCTTCCCATCTTCCTACTGTATACAATGGTTTATCTGGGAAATCAAAGCCTTGATATTTTCACGGACCAGCATTTGGCACAGCCACGGGGAACATGCTGGAAGAGTCATATAATGTGTTCCCCTTATCTCCCAATTTCAGAAGTCGAGATAAAAATTTCCTGAAATGTTTGGGATGTGTAGGCAACAGAAAAAAACAGTCTCTGAATGTCCAGCCAAATCTAAGAGACAGGAGATAATATCTTTAAATAAACCTCAGATCTTCTATGCTCAATCATTCGAAAAGGGTTGGGCCAGCTCACACCCCCACTGCCCACGTCACCACCTGCCTGTCTCTGTCCCTTCATAGCAGCCTTACGTCGCGTGGCAAGAAAACGTCATCGCTCTGCCATGAGATGGGGAGGACTGGACCCCCAGAGAGGTCAGGGGAGCTGCCTGGAGTCACACCGTGGTCGTCAGCGGGCCCAGAACGGCCCCATCCCATTTGCCGTCTCTGCTTCATTTTGCTCACTCTGGCCTGTTTGATGTGGTTTGATATAAAACTTTAACAGAAGTCCCTGTTGCTTATTTTCAAGCCTGTAAAATCATAACAACTAAGAAGCATCGTTAGCCCAGTCCTAAAGATCATTTTTCAGCTTTGGAATGTGTGTCCTTGATAAGAGTCTGGCCGGCCCGGCCACAGCACAAGGCAACAGTAATATTCTTATTACTAACTCTAACAGCCGCGAGTTATGGAGTGTTTGCCACGTCGAACTCCTTTAATCTCCACCTCGGCCTTTACAAGCCAGCCCTCCTGTCTCCATCGCACAAAGGAAAAAACCGAGGATCGGCAAGGTGAAGGCTGCCCGACATGCCACGTGCCAGCGTGACGTGGAAAATGTTCGGGGAAGTCAGCGCAGTAAGCACTCCAAGTCCCAGAGGTTCTTTGGAGCACCCACTCGGGGTGCAGCCCTTGCACACAGAGTAACGGCTGCCAGAAGGAAGGAGCGGATGGATACAAAGATGTTCACTGTGTCATTGTTTATCGTGGCGGAGGAACACAGGAAACAATCTAAATACCCATCGACAGAGAATGACCCGGGCCAGTCACTGGGCACTGTAGGCCTCAGTGTTCTCGTCCCGGGGATGAGAACCACAGCAGTAACTTTCTCACAGGCTGGAGAAGTAAGGGAATTCGTTACACACACCACGGAGAACAGTGCTTGGCACACAGAGGTGTCAGCAGCCACTGCTTTTGTATAACAAATCGCTATGTAGCAATTAAAATGGATAAACTATATTTGTGTAATATTTGCAGTCAGACATTATGTCTGTTTACCAAGATAAGTGCAACTCACAAATATAAGGCTGAGTGACAAAAGCAACTAGTTGAGCTATGTATGCAGTATGGGGTTTGTGCAAATGAAGAAATACAAGTCAAATTGGGGTATCCCTTGGGAAGAAGGGCGTATTCTCATTAAAGCATAAAAATGTGGACTGCAGATATTTACCAAAATTATGATAGTAGCTATCATATCATATCATAATACCGATTATGATAGTAGCTCCCGCTGAGAAGAGGAAGAGATGGGGGAGGGGGGGTGTGAGTCTTGAAAAGAGAAAAGTACTTCAAGTTTATAATGTTTTGCTTCTGTTATTAAAGAAATTGTTCTTGAAGTGAACATGGGCACGTTAGTAGGTGTTTTTTCCTGGGCATAGTGCACAGGTATTAGAGATATTAATCTACATACTTTTCTGTATTTAAAGAATTTTTCCCAGCCTAAAGAAAAAGCCCACAGAAATTTTTGTTTATGTGGCTGAAAAGCTACACTCAGCATATTTTCATTCTTACTGTTCTCCTACATTTTTTTTTTTTTTTTTTGCTTCTTTCCTGTCAGGGAGAAGGGACAGCTTTTATTTACTCATGACCAAAACCAAACCAAAACAAAACAAAAAAGCATCATTGACCACCCAAGTGTATGATGATCTTTGCAAAGAACCACCAAGCCGCTCCCCAGACACACCTCCAGGGAAGAAGCCGGCACTGGCTGCCCTCTCCGTGAGATCCCGAGACCCTGGCCCACACGCCTGCGACTCAGACCCCGGCTCGGGAGCTCCGGAGCCAACCCGCACGCCCCGCCCCACCAGAGAACGCAGGGCAGCACCTCCGGCTGAGGGCGGGATGTCCGGTGCCGAGAGGGCCGTCAGTGGGATTGAGCAACGCTCAGCACCCTTGTAAAAGGGAATGCATTTTTATCCAGACGGATTCCTTGCGAAAGCCCACAGATAGTTTATAACGTGTGCAGCAGCCTTAAATTTGTAAACACCACCTAACTTTTTAATGTGACCACAGACATTTTCAAATTTAACACAAATTTCCTTCCTTGTTGAGGTCTGCCCACGTGCCAAGTAGCCAGATTCTGGGGTCAGGCTTTTGCTTCAACTGCTGATGACACACAAGTGCGCGCACACACACACACACGCACACGCACACGCACACACACAGGAGTAACAGAAATATCAATTCTACATTGCATAATCCTCATCGCTCTATTTGGAAGAAGAAGCCGGGCTTAGAGAATTTCAGCATCTTCGCCCTTTTTCACATGTTGCAAGTTTTAAGATACTTTCTCTGACGGTAGAAACTTAATTCCTCAGTTATTTTTCTAATGGTCTGAGAAACTATGACCTGTGTCAGAAGTGAACATAGAAGAAAGAGAAGGAGGCAGTTAAGACAGAGAGAACAGAGTATGATGATTTATTACTCACTCTAATATTAACAGCGAACATTCATTGCGTGTTTTCTTTGTGCCTGGCACCATTCTAGATGCTTTGCACGTTTGGTCACATGTAAGCCTCCTAGGAGTCATGTAAGGCAGGTATTGGTGTGAACCCCATTTTACAGATGAGAAAACCAAGGCAGAGACATCGAGGGACCTGCCCAAGGTCACAGAGCTACAAAGTCATGGCCCGGTAGGTGGATCCAGGCACCTGAGCTCTCACACACTGGACTGCATGTTGCGTCTCAGAGGTTACCATTCAAATAAGAAGACATTAGCCATGCATAGATTAAACCCCGAAAATAAACAAGAAAGGACCCCCAGCGGAAATTGCTGAGGGAGAAGGAAATTGGCACATTGTGGAAAGGGCAAGAGGCGGAGACATTCTCACTGTGTAATGTGAAGATGGGGTTCGGATTTAACTTCTGCACTACACAGGCAGATAGGAAGCTAACATATATTTTAGCATCTTGGATGTGCAGGGCGCTGGACGCCAGAGATACTCAAAGGCCATTTGCTGACTTGGCCATGAATGAGTTAGTGCCTTTCACCAAAAAGGAGGCTCCTGGCACCTCCCTGGCAGGAGAGCGCTGCATTCACATCTCAGAGGCGGCATGCACACAAGCCCCACCCTCGGATAAGAGGACATTTGGTGACCCCCAGCTCCCACGTCCAAGGACTCCCCACAGGAGTCGGAGCGCCGCCTCCGGATGTGAACCGAGGAATTTTCCGAAGCCGTATCCTCACACCCCATTAGCGTTCGGGGCATACAGCTGGCCCCGGGAATGAAGCGCCGCTAGGATTTATGGCGACTGGGGTAGGAGCTGGGGAGCAGGACAGGACTGGGGACCAGATCCTCCCGAAGCACCGAGGGCACGGCTGGGTCTCCTGTGAGCGGCCGAGACGTGCCTGCCTTACTTCTGTCTCTGACTCTGAGGCCACCGCCCAGTGCCTTCTGCCACCGTGTCCCTGACAAGCTGCCTTCGCGTTAACATGATGACCAGCGGGCCTGCTTTGGTCTGGGCTTAGCTGTCCTCTTTCGAGCATTTTCCTTTCACATATTTAGCTATGAGTGATGGGGTGACGGGGTGGGAATTACAGGACGGGAGAGGGGGCTGGAGGAGTTGGAAAAAGAGGAAAACTGTGGACAGTAATAAGACGCTGAGACCGCAGGCCAGAGGTTGGCCTCTGAGAGCCTCAGTTTATACACCTGTGAAATGGGGCCACGGTGCCTCTTGGCAGAACCAATGTAAGGATGAAATGACAGGTTATTTTAAGTGGTCGGCTGGATCCCTGCGCACAGTGGGGGCGCATCAGATGGCGAGAGTTCTGGCAGGCAGAAGAGGAGAGGAGTGGGCGGTCTGGGGGCTGCCGGGAAGAGGGCCGCCAAGACAGCGACCGTTTTCTACGGTCTGTTCATTCATTTACAACGTGCCTTGGGCAGAAGCCAGCCGTGCAAAAGGCAGAACCAACACCACAGGGACAAAGGAGTGCACGGGGAAAAGCAGAATTTTCCCCTTCGACTATTCAGTTCGCTGTCTGGAACTCACTGTGGCGACAGGGGGACTGTGTCTTTTCGCTCACCCTTCTGTGCACGAACACCCGCCCGCCCCTTGCCTTTCATGGTTCTGTTTCCACCTGTATCCCAGAGACCTTTTCTTATCTGCACACAGAGAAACACTTCCATCTTTTTCACCGCTGCATAATATTCCACCACTCCTTCTACTGCTGCTCCAGATTCTCCGGATCCCCCTTCCCATCTCCATCAAACTGTTTTCCAACATTTGCTATTACAACAGTGCACTGACTATCCTTGTACAAAAATTACCGTGTGTGTGTGTGTGCACATACACACGCACATACACAACTGCAGGATCAACATCGCGGACGAAATTCACCGAGCCCTGTATACCTGATGCATATCCCAAATCGCCCCTCCCCCCACTTGTAACCATTCACCCTCGCCTGGCCCGTGTTGGAGAGGGCCTCGCTCCCACACCCTCACCAGAGCTAATGAAATATGTTCACCTTTACCCGTCTTCTTACTGGTTCCTCAGCTTCAAGGGAGCTCGGCAATCAGTGGCTTAAAGCACAAGGCAGCAGCTGCTGGGATCATTCCAGAAGCGCCAGACACGAAGAGCCTGTGGTCAGGGAAATGACGTGTGACACTGCTACCAGTATTTCTTTCCTCAAGTCCCCTCCTTGATCCCCACACAGGAGCGCCTGTTTCTGCTCTGTCCCTAGAAGCACAAGTCCCCAGCCCCAGTCCCCCGAGGAGCCTGTGGCTGCACGAGAGGCTATGATGACCCTGGCGCTGCCTGCCCCTGGCTCAGAGATCTCAGCATTTTCTCCCTGTCTGCTCTGAATTGCACGCTGAGGTTTCGTGCCTGGGAGGAAATGACCTCTTATTAATAAGGAAGCTTGGGGAGGGTAGTGGGGGGTGGGGGCTCCTTCTAGGGGCAGGCTGGTCAGATGTTAATATTCTCATCACTTAGGAAAGGGGGCAAGGGGGTAGGATTCTTACACTCGTTGTCAAAGCAAAGAAGGGAACCGGGCGGAAGATGGATGTTGACCGCCCTGAGCAGCATATTAGGGAACAAGAAGCTTTTCATCCAGGTGTATTTATGTGGTTGATATTTACCTCATAACTACAACAATGGGAGAGCAGCTGTGGGGAAGGGGGGACCTGGGCTCGGAGGGGAGGGGAAGAAAAGAAATCTGTCATCTGGGACGGGAGCAAGGTGGCCTCCGCAGGATCCTAGCCTCCGGGGGCGGTTGGTCTGTCTTCCGGAAACTCTTGCTGACTCTTGGCAAGGTGTCCTGCTGGGTGCTCGGGCCGGGCGCTCGCTCGGGGACAGAGATGGGGATCAAGTAGCCGGCAGGCACGCACAAACCCTGGTAACGTACGTACACAGGGGCGATGACCATGCACAGGGCACACTGCGGGGGGCTGGGTGTTTCGCCCAGTCTGCACAGACCGCCCTGCTGACTCGGGAACCTTTGTATTTTTAGTAACATTTCAGCCCCTTCTTCTCTCCAGGACCCCTTGCGCACCCAGGGCAGCCAGGACCCCCGGACACCCAGTCCTGGAGCGGCGGGGGGCTAACCCAGTGCAGGACGTCTAGGTGCCGGTGTGAAACGTCTCCCTTCCCTTTCTGATTTTCTGCACGCCAGCGCGACTCGTTGGGGTTGGATTTCCCATGACCGAGAGAGCTGGCGTTCATTTTGAGCCAAGAAGTGGAAAACTCAAGGAGACAGGAAAGAGGAAGGAGGGACAAATAATAAAAGGAGAGGAGGGCGTGAGGGGGCAAAGGTAAATACACAACAGTGTAAGTAGGAGAAAAGACACCAGAAGGAATGGACGAGGGGGAGGCTTGAAATACTGCACACGCGAGGAGAAAACGAAGGAAAAAGAAGAAAGAAAATTGAGCACCTAAGGGGCAGGAGGGGATCCGGGTGGGAAGGGGGGAGAGAGGGAAGAAGGAAGGAGAGAGAAGGGGAAGGAGGAGAGAAGGGGGGAGGATGATGAAAAGGTGGGGGGAGGTACGCAGTGGGAGAGAAAATACCAGAAGGGGCCCGAGAAAGGTGAATGATGGGAAATGGTCAAGACAGCTTCCGATTGGCGATGTTTCGGAAACTCCTGCTACTCGCTTTGGCGGCAGCACATACATCTAACCTCTGAAACAAGCTTTCGCTCATGGCCAGGCGTATAAAGGCATTTTTCGATTAAACCTAATTAGCGAGCAGAACTAAAAGGCGTCCCCGGCGGGAGCTGGAAGGGGGAAGCTGGGCCCCAACTCCTGTGACCGGGCTATGAGGACATCGGGGGCCTCCCGCGAGCGCTCTCGGGAGGCCCGGGACTTGGGCCTGGTCGCTTTTCTCCGGTGGGAAGGCCCCCGGGTCTGGGACTAGCCCTTCCCAGCGCGGGGGCTCCCCGGCGCGGGGATGGAGCCCACCAACGGCCGGGGAGCGCATCGGCGTGCGCTACTCGGGCTCCGATCGCCGTAGAACCCACAACCCGCCTTCCTCGAGCCGCCGCGCTTAGGCCTCTTTACAACGCAAACCTATAATTTACACATTTTGATTCCGCCTGTAATTTCGCCCTCCGAGCTCCGATGCCATAAAACTCGTGGGGCCTGGCAAAGGGACCCCCACCCCACCCCCCAAGGCCCCAGCTCTCCCAGAAGTTCCCTTCGCCGCTACAAATAATCGTGTGGAAGGCAGCCAAGAATAACTAGAAAATAAACACAGCTCCCCCGGCCCTCGGAGCGCAGGCCCTGGGTCCCTCCCGGCCCCACCTGGTTCTCGGCCCCGGGGAGGCGGAGAGGCCGGGCGGAGAGCTCCGTCCATGCTGGTCGCGCTGCCTGGAACCCCTGGAGCTGCGCCTGGACCTCTATTCAAAACTGGTGACCCGAGGGCTGGCCTTTGTCCCCTCGCCCGGTCTTTCCTAGCGGGAACATTGCCTGGCTTCTGACCTCGGCCCGAAAAATGAACAACGAGAACAAAGAACCAACGAGGTCTCGGGAGAGTTTTCTCATCTAAACTCCGGGACTTCCCGAGAAGATAAGAGACCCGGCCCTTCTGCCCCCACGGCCTGGGCCTGTAGGTGTGCGCCCAGGGCTGCGCCCCGGCTGCGGGAGTGACCCAACGTGCATTTATACAAGGACATGTAGGCGCACTTATGCGCGTGCAAAGAACTGTGCGCGCACCACGATGATGATTCTGTCTACGGTTAATTTTGCGTAGATTTCCGAGGCTCGGGGAAAGTGCAAACAACATGTGTGAACGATTATTGCAGTGTGAAAAATTCGGAACCCACGTGCCGGGCGATTTGGGGTGTGCAAGCATCTCTGTGTGCACATAATTCTCGGGGAAGCTGTTTCGCGTGCAAGCGGTCTGGTGTTCGCACCAGTGTTCCTAAGCTGCAAACAACTGTGCGTGGATGTCTGATGCCTTTACGGAGACGGAGAAAGGGCTCCCAAAAACCGTGTCTCTCTCGTTGGCCAGGGCGCACACCCACGGGACTGGCGAAGTCCCGAGAAACAGCGCGGAGAAGAAAAACCGTACTGCTTCCAACGGAGCCGTCACCAGGCCGGCTGTGCCTGGCTCCCGGCGCCCCAGGGAAAGCGGAGGGTGGAAAGGCGGATAGGTGTGGTAGGGTCCTTGGTGTGCTCCCCCCAATCGTCCTGCCCCCCGAGGTGGGGCACCTTTGCAAGGCACAGCTGCGCTCCGCCCGGGGGGGGGGGGTCCTGACGCCCCTTGACACCAGTCTCTTCGCTGCTGCCCCGAGCTCTGGGGCTCTGCTAAGGTCTCCCGGTCCCTGGAGCCGTTTAAACCCTCCTGAGCCAGGGGCCACCGATCCCGACCAGCGCCACGGGGAGAAAGGGAAAGTTCTTGCATTTTACCCAGCGCCTGCATGCGCCAGGACACCCCAAAGGACAAACGCTGGGGGAAAGGCTGGCCGGCGAGTTCCCGTGTCCCCCACGGGCGCTGCGGCGGCCAAACCTGTCCTGGCTGAAGCAGTCGGTCCCTCCCAGCGTGCACACGTGTGCCCAGAATTATAATACAATATAACACATCGTAATATCGGGTATTATGTCGCGTTTACCTTCCATTAGGACGTGTATATTGTGTTAGGCTGTGCTTATGTGTTTGTTACGACGTGCCGTGATACTGTATCTCCCCGTCTCACTACCATGCGCCACCACGCACCTACGCGCCTGCTTGACCCGCACAGTGACCCCGGGGGCAGGGCTCAATGCTCCCACCGCCGCTCGCAGGAGGCCCAGAGAGGGCAAGACACTTGCCCGAGGTTACCCAGCTAGAAAGAGGCAGTGCTTGGGCTGGAACCCACAGCTACGGGACTGGTAGTAAAGCAGACGTCCAAGCTCCCATTCAGGTAGAAGAGAGCCTAACCACACCACACACTGCTTTTTCTGGAATAACTCAACTATACATATATATATATAGTTTATATATATTTTTTATTAAGTGTGCGCCACCTGGCTGAGATGGGTCGCTGCCAGCCTGCGCTGGGCCACCCCCTGGCTGGGCACTCAGCGGGGACAGGCCGCTGGCTCTGCCAGAAAAGCTCAGACCCCGGTCTCGGCCCGGCCATCGCCTCCCCTGCCCGCCTCACCGGACAGCCCTTTGGAGGAAGTGTTGTTATCGCCCAGTCCACACAGGGTCCTGGCTCCAGAGAGGTGAGGTCACTTGCCTAAGGTCACTCAGCGGATGACGGGAGAGACACCGTTCAGGCAGGGGGGCTCCGGCACCCTCGGTTTTGATCGTTAGGTTCTCAACCCCACCCCAGGTGTCAGGTGTAACTGAGGTCTGGAGGTGAGTGGGGGGCTGCGCTGGTGGGGATCAGGTGGTAGTGACAGTCTTCGGGGTAAGAAGCATCCCCGGGACGCAAGACAAGTTCGGGATCTCCCTTCCAAGGGGGAGGCGATCCGTGAACCCAGATTCAAGTCTCTGGGAGCACAGCTGTGGTCCAGGCCCTGGCCTGTGGCTGCACTGGTGCCACACAGCTCTCGTGGGGACAGTAGAAGGGGCGTCCTTCACATAGCCTAACCTCCCTCTTCTCGTGCGCAGCTAGAGGGGACAGCGGTGGGGACACCCTCGGACCCAACCACAGGGCGCCGTTTTATCCCTCCTCCCCAGCTGCATATCTCAAGGGGCCACCGTGTCGGCAAAAAGTGCCCCCCACAACTGGAAGACAAGTACCAACCCCAACACCCAAGGAGCTCCGGGGCAGGGGGTTTCTCCACCCGCGTCCTGGCTTCCGCCCAGAGACCTGCACTGGCAGGAAGCAGGGCAAGGGGAAGGAGTCCAGACCCAGCACGTCTGGGCGATGCCCACCCCCGGCCTGCTGGCCCCAGCTGGCCACGCATTTTCCCTCCCAGATATCCAAACTGTTGGGGAGCCCTCAGGGTGCCGCTGTGCGGAGCCTGCCTCTGTCTGGGGGCGCAGGGCCAGGGAGAAGCCCTCTCCCCTGCAGGGGCCCTGCAGGAAACGGAACGGTCAGAAGTTGGCGCCTCCGGCAAATCCACATCCGCTCCCGGTGCGACCTGACAGCCGTTTCCGAAGCGGCAGAGGTCGGTGGGACCGTCCCAGACCCCGGCCCGGCCGGGCCCGCAGTCCCGCCCCTGCCCAGTGCACCCCGCCGGCTGTGAGGAGCCCTGGCTGGCTGCGAGGGGGCTGTTTACAACGAGGGAACAGATCCGGGGGGGGGGGGGGGGCGTGTTCTGTTCTGTTGTGTTCGCCTTTGGAGATAAATAAAACCTGTGTATCCACACCTCCCTCAGGAGAATGGAGATGAAAGAGAAAATTAGAAAGTTCCCCGGGAATGCTGGGCTCAGCTTTCCCTCTCCCCTACACACTTCATGATCCGGACATTTGGGGACCGTTTAGAGATTTCATGTCTCAATGACTAGAAGTGCTTGAATTTTCTATTTCTCTGTGCATGTTGGGGAGTTGTGTGGGGGGAGGAGGGAGGGGAGGGAGCCAGCTTTGAGGCTCTTCCTTAGAAGGAGCCTTGAAACCAACAAAATCTGAAAAAGGCGGAGGGGACAGCCCTCAGCACCTTCCTTGTGGCCCTGGTCTCTCCGTCCCAGGCCCTCTGGCATCGGGATATTTGAAAAAGGGAAAAAACTCCAGAAGTATCTGGAAAACTCAGGAGCCCGTGCACCCTTCGGAGCAGTAGCTGGAGGATGGAACATTCCACTCTTGCTAATACAGCCTGGACCGTTGTCCCTCACAAGGAGCAAATGTGGACCGCCTGGCAAAATCCAGGAGATTCTGGATGAGGCAGTACCACATCTGGATAACTGGCCATTTCTCTTGGATAATCCAGGAGACATGCGATGGGGGGATTTGTAAGTAGGCGGCGATTTCGAGCCAAGGTAAAAAAAGAAAAAAAAGCGTAGCTGAGTTTTTCGTTTTGTTTTAATTCAAAATGCGCGGTTTTGGCTACAATTTCCGCCTCCGCCACACTCCCCCAGGCACTGAGAACTGCAGCGTGGTGGACACTTTCATCGCTGGCCAAGCGCTCCCCCACCCCGCCCCCGCCCGGAGCAAATCCCTAGCTCGGCGGGGCCGAAGTGGGGGCCACTCAGGGGGAAGGGGCGCTGGGCGCGCACAGAGCACGTTTGCCCGCGCGCACCCAGAAAAGATTACATAAGCGACGCTGACGAACGCTGCCCGGCTTGAAACGCGCTTAAATAAAGGGTCCGCCGGCGGCGTGGGCCGGAGGGATTGCCTCACACTCCGAAATCGGGCCCAGACACGTTTAGAAATGTTATGCTGGACGCCTGCCCCGCGAGGGCGACAGCCGGAGCCGGGCGGCCTGCGCAAAGCTGCGCTGCTGGTTGCAGGCTGGCGCGTTGAGCGGCGGCCGGGGGTGGCGTCCTCGGCCGGAACAGAATGTCTCCCGCCTTTGCCTCTGTGTGTGCCGTCTTCCACGTTTGTGTCCCCCTTGGGGGCTGGGCTCTGTCCACTGCTCCCCGACTTAAACCGGGAAGAAGCGAGGGAAGGGCACCGGCGAGCGTTTGGCACCCAACGAGGCACCCGTCGGTTGGAAAAGCCCTCTCTCTCTCTCTCTCTCTCTCTCTCTCTCTCAGGGGTGGGGGGAGGGAGCTGGCCGAGGACCGTCCTGGTCACAGCCGAGTCCCCGGGGCCCAGAACGGAGCCTGAAACTAATGGGATATTTATTGAATCCATGAATGAATCCAGAAATCAGCCTTTCAAAAAACCTCAGTTTATCCTAATCCCCTCTGGGACACTGAATGTCTCTCCCTGGCCCGCGTCCCCTCTGTAAAAAGCACAGGGCCGGCCTGCGGTCTCTGCCAGGCGCCCGCGAGTCCCTATAATAAGTGATAACCGCAACAACATCTGACACTCACTGGCCACCTACGCTTTTCATCAAGCTTTACATTTAATTCCCCAAGAACCAGGAGGGCTAGGGACGATTATATCCCCATTTTACAGATAAGCACACCGGAGCTCCAAACAGCTAATTAACTCAAGACACCTGGTTCACTCGGGGACTTGATGACTGTAAGTCCGCGCCAGCGCGCTCCTGCGCGCTGAGCCCGCGGCCCCCAATTCCTCCAGGCTTACAACAGTTCTGTGCAAGTCCTTCCCAAAGCGCCGAGGGTCTGTTTGTCCCCCCAGCGGCATAGCTGGGGCCCAGCAGTCCAGCCAGGCTAAGCCCAGACCTTTGGCGGAGGCTATAACCCGCTCTAAACTTATAGAGCAGGGCTGGGACCCATAACTGCTTGGGTAGCTGTGTTCACACGCCCTTCCTCTCCAGGCGAGAAGGGATCCTACCCAAGGCCCTGCTTAAAAGTACTGCTTAGAATCCCTAACGCCCCTAAGAACTTGGATTGTCCCCTGGTTAGGGCAGAAAGGTACCCGAGAAAGGTCAGCCCAGGGGCGGATGTGGCCGATTTAAGCCCCTGCGCCTGCGTGCGGCGCATCTCACCCTGGTCTTTACGCACAGGAGCCGTCGTGCTCCGCGCCGTTGGCGCAAAGCAGGACCCTGCCCCCTGGTCTCCAGTCCCTGCAGGCTTCGGCCACTGCACACCAGTCAACGTAATGAATGGAGAGAGAAAAGAAGGGGCGGGGAGGGAGGGGGCATGGCGAAGGGGGTGAAATATCTTGGAAATAATACACGGAGAGAAGGAAATATGGACAACAGTTTATCAGCACCCCCGCCCCCATTGCCCGCATGTTTAAACCCCCTAAGTAATTTTAGATCGTGTCTTCAGTTAATATATCTCTCTCCCTTTCCCGCGGGCTGACAGGGAAGCGCCGTTGCTGCAGAAAAGGGTCTTTAAGAGTTTCCACATTGTTTAGCTACACAAACGTGTTTGTGGTTCCCGAGGTCCTCCCCCTCCCCCACCCGCCTCCGAATCTCATTTCACTTTATGAGTCCAATTGTTTGAGGATGCCCGCGCCACATAAATCCTGCTTCGAGATTAATCTTTCTGCTCGCTCGCGCTGGGCGCAGTGATTTTTTTTTTTTTTTTGGAGTTCTTTAAAAGAGGGCGCCGGGCGGAGATTTATTAACAAGGAAAAATAGTTTATTTTTATAGTCGACCTCGGAAAAGTGGGGGTGGGAGCGGGCCGGGGAAGGGGAGCCTTCAGATGGATAAACAATGAGGCTGGAGGGGCCGGGGCGCTAGAGACCGCTTCGGCTGAGAGAGTGCTGGCAACTTGAACTCCTCTCCTGGCCTGGCTGTGCGTGCCTAGCCTCGGGTCTGGGGGACCGCTGTGTGTGTGTGTGTGTGTGTGTGTGTGTACATGTGCATGCATGAGGATCCCACACACTCCCGGGAACAGCGTCTTCTGAGACCCAGTGACCACCAGAGGGGCTGCCCCAAGCCGGCCTCTCCTCATCTTCTTCGGGTCACTGGAACCATGACAGCACACAGGGCCGTCAGTGGTCTGCAGAGCATGGCGGATTCTGCCAAACTATATACACTGGTGTGGGGTTTTTTTCTAGAGAAAAATCCATAGTTTTCACCAGCTTTCCCCATGGATATGTTGTCATCCAAAAAGTTAAAAAACCCTCTAATTAAGGAAGGAGCTAAGCTGGGCCTTTCCCCTTCCCAGGCCGAGGGAGTCAAATGGGTGTCCTTCAAACCCGGTCGGCAGGAGCTACTGAAGAGCAGCAATGATCGGAAGCCACATCGAGCTGGGGCATTTTGGAGGTTGAACTGGCCACGTTTTGGACTCAGGACACCCTCAGGATTCTTAGGAGCCTGAGGTTCGGAGCCCTGGGGCCCCACCGCTGGTTCCAGGCTCCAGTGAGCTGCTCGGTCTGACCTGGAGGCCGTGCCCACTCCTCTCCGGGCCTCAGTTTCCCTTTAAACTTTCGGAAAGGACATTTCTGAGATGGGTGTGCGTGTGCACGAGTTTTCTCTCTTGCAGCCAGCTAGCTACCTTGAGGGTACGTGTTGGAGAAGAACACACAATCTGGAATGTTCCATTGGGCATGAAGGATAAGACCTTGAGCTTCTAGATGGGGAAGGGTGGTTCTTGACCTTTGGGGGAATGTAGACCCTATTGGGAAGTGGATTTAAAAATGTACCTACTCCACACCAGAAAAGAAAAAGAAAGCACTTAAATAGTCAGTTTTGCATACAATTTGCAGAGGCCCCCGGACAGGTGAAGGGCCCTTGCTTAAAGTGAAGAGGTGGATGACAAGCCCTGACCATTGTTCTAGCGAAGGGTCTCAGCAAGACTCAGGACTCGAGGCCACGTGAGCCTACTGGTCGGAAGCCCGTTCAGCGCTCCCAGCGAGGAGAGAAGGGTTAGAGGGTGAGAGGAGTACGCCCCTCCTTTGATTCCCAGGCCCGGGCGCAACCGGAGACCGCCCGGCACCGCGGCGTCTGTCTGTCTGCGCGCCTGCCCGCGGGACCCTGGCTGTCCCCAGTGAACTCGATGCGCGCCGGCGCGCGCGGTTGGACCAGTGCGAGGGCGCGCGGCGAGCCAGGCGCGCCCCAGAGAGGACGCGCTAGGGGCCAGGCTCTGACCGCGGGCCCCCGGGGGCCCCGACCCGAGCCTCGGAGTCGCCCTTGGCTGATGTCTGCAACCCTTGTGGGGGAGGATCCCCACTCCCCGCCGCCTCCCGCAACCACTCTTCCTCAACCTCTTCCCTGAGGCGGGGGGCACCTGCTCAGAGCAGAAGCGGGCGGTGGTTTGGCGCGTTTGACCCGGGCCCCCTTCTGGGGGAAAACCCATCTCAGCCTGCTGGGCTGCCCATTGGCTCTCCCTAGCAGTGCCAAATTTTTCCTATAATCATAAACCACTTAAAATAAAGTTCTTTCTGTTTCCTAATGATCTTCCAAGCCATCGTCTTACTAACCTCCAACGACTCACTTAATTGTTACTAGAATCCGCTCCCCTCCCCAAGGTGAGGAGGAGGCTGGGCCCAGAGAGGGGGAGCAGCCAGCTGGAGCGTGCACAGTGAAAAGTGGAGAGCCCGGACTCAGCCTTGGGGCTTCATACTCCAAGCCCCTGTCCTTGTCGAACGCACCACAATCGGTTTCTATGACGGGTCCTCCTACCCCAGCACACAGGTACCCCAATGCGCACGCTGGCTTCTCGGTGGAGCAGAGCGCAGCGCACCGCGCTATCGCCGGAGCCCAGGAACCTGAGGCCCAGCTGTGGGAAGGTGGCCAGGTGCATCGGAAGCTAGGCACACCTTGCGGGGTGCACCTTTGCCGACAAGTTGGGGTGCACAGCTTGAGTCCCAGCGTCTCCCGCCCTCCCCTTACCCTCGTGCGTTCCCACCCTAAAGCCCTCCGGCGACGTTGCGCGGACCCAGGCGCCTCCGCCTTGGCTCCCGCCTCCACACCCAGTCCCCAACCTCCCCGCTCCCTCGCCCATAAAATGCCATCCTTTTACCAGCCCAGAGCCAACAGTTCCCTGGGGGTGGAGGCGCGTCAGTCGCTCCCCAGCCACCTGATGCCGTACCTGGTCGCGGGGGGCGGACGGAGGAAGACCCGCAACCGGAGCCTAAGCGCTGGCGGGCGCGCACCAGGACGCAGACCGCTCCATGGAGGATCCACTGGCCTCCAGCCGCGTTTCCGGTTGTAGCACCGGGCGCCCCCGGAGTGGGCCCGATAAGCTATCGGCCTGCCTGGCCCAGGAGGGGCAGTCCGCAGCGAGCCAGGGCACCTCGGGCCCGCTCCCCGCTCCGGGGCCCGGCTGCCTGCCAGCAGCCGCTCAGGACAGCAGCGAGATGCCTGCCGAGGTGTTTCTGGTTACAATCACCTCACACACAGGCCTGCATTCCGCCCCCCCCACCCCCCATCCTTACCATTATGTCTGAAGTCACACCTTCTGCCGGGCCCGGGGAGCTTGGCCCGGGTGGGGGCAGCGTGCGCCTGAGCCCTGGGCCAAAGCTGTTAATCTACAGAGTTCTAGCGGGTCCGTAAACAGGAGTATTTTTGGTGGTCAGAAAACCAATATTGGGTAGATAGATCGCCTCCGTCTCCTCTCCGCCGGGACTTAATTTTCTACCAATTTATCCAGGGCCGCTGTGTGTTCCTGATTATTTTCTGGAAGGGCCCAGGCATGCCGTGTAATGGATGGATTTGTTTTCTCCTTCGGAAGATGGAGGGTTTAAGAGATAGGGCAGGATTCTCAGGAGAAAGCTAATATTGGCCCTTATGCAGTCTGAGTAAGAATAATCACATAGTAGCTACCCCTTATTGAGCCCGTATGTGTCTGAACCCTTCAAAAAAGGCTGCGCGTTTGGTGGGAACTATTCCTTCCCCCATTTTTCAGATGAATAACCGGAGGCTTGAAAAGGGGGAGCGGTGTCCCCAGACACACGCAGCAGTGGGAAGTGCAGCCCCAAACGGCCCTCTGTCCACCTCCTCCGGGCACACAGTAGGTCTATGACAAAGGCACGTGGCAAGTCTGAACCTCGATGATGGAGGGGAGGGATGCCCTCACTGGCTTTTCTTGGGCTGCAGCCTGCCGCTCGAAGGACAAGCAGTCAGACCCCCAAAGGGCCCAGACCACTTGTTCCCGGCCCCAGACCCGGGTTCGTGCCTGAGAGCTTCACACAGAGATGGCCCCAGGCGGGCCCTGGCAGCAGGCCCTGGAGGAGGGGAGCCTGCTCGCTCCGGGCAGGGGCCAGTCTGGTGCTTTCGCAAGCTTTGGGAAAACTGCAGCCGAACCCTTCCGGTGCCCGGCTAGCCCAGGGTGCCAGGGCCGAGAGCGCAGACCGAAGCCTGCAGCCACCCCTCTCCGGGCGGACGGACAGTCTGCCTCCTCCGTTTGGTCAGGCCCCGGGGCCGGGCCCTGGCTGGAGCTCTGGGATCACTCCAGGCTGTGTCGGACCTCCCCCCATCTGGAGAACAGGGCCGCCCGGGATCCGCAGCGCAATTAACCTCACCCACCCTCTCCCGACCAGCTTCCTCAAAATAAATGTGACAAACGTGGGCCTAATGATCTGCGGGGGAAGATCTATATGCTCCAGGACCGTAACACATGGCTCCCGCCCTCCCCGGTGCGGCGGGCGGCCCCACTTCAAAGAGCAGCCGGTTGGCGAGATTGCAGGGGTTTCCTGGCTTTCGGGAAGACTGACAAACAACCGGCCGAGTCCTCGGGGGGCGGGATGACAGCCACGGACACTGAGGACGATGATGATGATGGCGATGATGATGGGGCCAATAGGTCTCGGCCACGCGTGCCGGTTCCGTGCTCAGAGCTGCGCAGGCTTTGCCTCGTCTGCTCCTCGCAGCAACAACCCGCAGGGGCCGACGAGGCAGCCGGCCCATTTCACAGCCAAGGGCGACTGAAGTCACGAGCTCACCCCCCCATAGCTACTAGGTGGTAAAGCAAGATTCAAATCAGACCTGCCAAGCTTTAAATAATAATAATAATAATAATAATAATAATAATAATAATAATAAAACAACCCTGGCTGGCGTAGCTCAGTGGATTGAGCGGGGGCTTCGAACCAAAGGGTCGCAGGTTCGATTCCCAGTCAGGGCACATGCCTGGGTTGCTGGCCATGACCTCCAGCAACCGCACACTGATGTTTCTCTCTCTTTCTCCCTCCCTTCCCTCTCTAAAAATAAATAAATAAAATCTTAAAAATAATAATAGTAATGGATTTTTAAAATAATAAAAGCACACGATAAAAAATTATCAAACAAGGAAAAGTGGGAGCCATGACCCCTGGCAGATACGTCCCTGGATTCCCCTCCCCACCGCAGCAGCTGATATCCAAGCCTGTGTCCTGTGTATCCTTTCACCTTCTGCAAATGCACCTCACCCTGGAAACGGCTCCGCACTCGGGATTTTTATTATTGGGTTCACTGCTGATGTGTGTTTAGAGTATGGGCGTTTAATCACTAATCCCTGTGGGTAAAATATTTTGCCGGATAAACAAGCAAACACACACACACACACACAGAATGGGAGGGGCCGGTTTGCTGGGGAGCCGTGAGGGATCCGGTCCTGCTGGGGCCGCTGGAGCAGCTTAGGGACAGGAGTGGGGGAGGGCGGGAGGGAGGGAGGGAGGGAAGGGATGAGAGGGGAGAGCAGGAGAGGGAAGGCTCAGACGTGTCTCACATTCCAACCAGAGATAGCAGATGCCCCAGGGACACAACATGCTCATCCGCTCTCGGCACGGGGGTGTCACCGGACCTGATTTCAGGGCAGGAGGTTTTCAAAGCCTTAAATGGTCTCTCAGAGACACGGCGGAGTCTCATCCACTCTCTGTCGTGTCGTGCGGAGGGGCAGGCTTTCAGGACGGAGGGCTGGCGACACCAGCCCCACTGGTCCCCAGGAGCGGTGGGGTGGCCGGGCGGGGGCGGGGGGCGCTGGACTATTTCGGTCCTGCCTTCCCATGTGGCTTTTCCTGCCAGGGCGTACTGACGTTTAAGGATCCTCCTTCCTGTTCATTCACCCCTCGTGCCCAGCGCCCCCCACCCCCTGCCACCACATCACCGCTTAATGTTTTATAGATTGCCCTTTTATATGTGCTGGCTCAAACCATTAGGCAATGCAATTTTCCCCGAATGGTAATTGTGTGTTTTTGTTCCTATCGTTTTTAACACAGAGAGCCTTCTGGACAAACCTGGGAAGCCCCGAGTGAAGGCTTCCAGGCTGTCTCCCAGGTGACAGGTGGGAAGGGCCCGGCAGGGGTCAGTGCGGGGGGGGGGGGGGGGGGGGGGGGTACGGTTTCAGAGAGGGTGGGGCAGGCAGAATGCAAGGCAAAGGGGAACCCCTTGACGGACAGCCCCTGGACTCACAGTGGCTTGTCCTTCGTTCAGAAGAGTGACGGCCCACAGTTTTGCCTGCCCCTCTGTCTCCTGCTCCCACCGGCTCCAGCTCTCCGACGAAAGATAACGGTCCGCCCCGTTTGCCTTGATCTCCTCTATTTCCATTTTCTCTCACTCCTGTGCTCTCTTTCTCTGCCCTTGTGTGGTCCTCTCTCCCTCCCTGACCTCATCCTTCCCTCCCTCCTTCCTTCCTTCCTTCCTTCCCTCCTTCCTTCCTTCCTTCCTTCCTTCCTTCCTCCCTCCCTCCCTCTCTTCCCTCCCTCCTTCCTTCCCTCCTTCCTTCCTTCCTTCCTTTCCTCCTTCCTTCCCTCCTTCCTTCCTTCCTTCCTTTCCTCCTTCCTTCCCTCCTTCCTTTCCTCCTTCCTTCCTTCCCTCCTTCCTTCCTTTCTGTGTTCAACCATCCTCCCGTCCACCGCCCCTTTTCTTTCCTTCATCAATCTACCCATGCATGCATGCACCCATCCATCCATTCTTCCCTCCCTCCCTCTCTCTCTCCTTCCTTCCCTCCTTCCGTCCTTCCTTCCTTCACCTGTCATTCCCTCATTCCCACTACAGTCGCGTCTTCTCCTTCCTCATCCTCTCTGTCCCGCTCTCCTCGGGCCTCTCTTATTTGCAGAAGGAGACTTATCATGAGAAGTACATGCTGAGCCTCTGGGGCCTTCTGCCCCAGGACTCTGGGGAACCGACCTTAACCGGGACAGCGAGGCTCGTTCCCAGCACCGGGGAGGGAACAACCTGACGGAAGGTGCCTTGGTGGTGGGCAGCGTGTGTGACTACTTCCCTTCCAGAAGGGTTTTCTAAAGAAATAACCAGAAATGTGGACAAGGATCGGCCTGTAACAATGTCCGTAGCAGTGAAATATACAATAACGAAAAGGGGAGAGCTCAGATGTGCCAAAATAGGAGACTGATAGAATTCTGCTACATCCACAGATGGATACTATGTGGCCACTAAAAATTCAAGTTTAAGTGAGAAAAGCAGATGTAAAGTAGCATATATTTTTATGATCCCATAATCTTTATTTATGATTTATTTTTTTAAGATTTTATTTATTTTTGGAGAGAGGGGAAAGGAGAGAGAAAGAGAAGGAGGGAAACATCAGTGTGTGGTTGCCTCTCGAACACCCCCAACTGGGGACCTGGCCTGCAATCCAGGCATGTGCCCTGACTGGGAATCGAACCAGTGACCCTTTGCCTCGAAGTCTGGTGCTCACACACCAGCCTGGGTTGATCCCATATTTTTAATATGTGTGCATCTCTCTGTGCGTATTGCATGCCCATTAAAAAGATGGTGTGACTGCAGCAAGATATGAACACTGGGAGGGCAAGATTACAGAATTTTGGAGGGTTTGTGTCTTTCTACCTCCTTTGCCCAAGGGTCTATGTTTGAGGCTGGTGATGAAATTATGGTGGTTTATTATAGTGCCTTTTCTACTTCCATATATATGTTTGAAACTCTTCCATAAGATTTTGTCCATGTTTACAATGTCACACAGTTCTTTTGCAAGTGTGCAAAAGACATAGTTCAAGTTCATTTCCCCCTTGGGGTTTTTGTTATAGAGCTTTCTGAAGCTTCCTCTGCCATTGCAGCCTGGCGTCTGGATTCTAGGGGTTCATAAACCTGCTAACCTCAGCAGGGCCACGGTGTGGGGGTGCTGCTCACTGACTTCTACTACCGTGCAACAGTGAGCCGGCCAGGACGGCCCAGCGGCGAGGGCTGGAAAGGGGGCGAAGGCAATTAGGTGGGTTTGCAAGAAGAGGTTATTCTGAGAGGCCGGGAGTTAGCGTGGGGAGGCTTGTCATTGCCGGGGGGCGGGGGGGGGGCCGAGAGAGAGGGCCTGTGAGGCCTGGGGGACATTTGGTTGCTATTATGAGTGAACGAGCCCAGTGAAACGGCAACAGGAAAATGGCAACGTTGGGCATCTCGGTGGGCCGGGGGGAGGCCCAGTGACCCTGGGGCTAAGTAATTCCAAATGGCCTTTGAAACCCCGGACAGTGGGGGCCCCAGGGGCAGCGGGGACGCGGAGCAGAGGTCCCGTTACAAAGGGGCTGAGGTTCTAGGCACTGAGCCATTTTCGAGAAGGGTAACAGTTGCCCTCCCTGGCCGAAACCCTCAAAGGAACCACCTCGAGTCGCAGTCCTTCCCGTCCAGCCTGCAGGAAACCTGCACGCTGGCTTGGGAGAAAAGGGAGATAAAGGGGAAAGATTTCACGGTTGGAAACAGAGCGTGTCAGCTCAGCCACCGAAATGCCAGGCTGTGAGCGCCTGCTGCTGGGTCTGGGCGGTCAGCCCGTCTGCAGCGCCCAGCCCCTGCGAGGCACCGGGAACTAACTGGCCTGTGAGCCGGCCGATCGATTCATTAGCATGTTGTGGCTTCGTGCAAAAGGGCCCCACCTTGATCCCCGTATTGCATGAAGTGTGTGTCTAGGACCACCTGTCACCCCCTCACCAGGCAGATGGGCTGTGAGTGCTGGTCCCTGAGCCCAGCCCCGGCCTCACCAGTCAGACTCCGGGCTGCAGAAACCACTGGGTTAGTGCTCGCCGCCTCACAGCCCAGTGCTGCCCGAGTCCTGCTCTGTCTGGGCATCGTTGCCACTCCCAGGAGAAGGAGACACGTGTGACAAGGCATGCAGTTGCCAGTGGCATTTCTGTTGTGTTTGTTAGCGGTAAATGCCAGAGGTAAATATTATCCTTGCCACTTATTTCGGGTGTATCATGTGACAGAGTATGATGATTAATTCTATAAATTCAACTAATCTCTAAATGATCACTTCAAGTAAACAGTACGCCTGTTTTACAGGAGAGGGATTGTCACATAGAGAGGTGACGTGACTTGCCCAGACTCATGCGCCTTCTGACGGCAATGACAGTGGCAGCAACAATGACAAAAACAGGTACCATTTACTGAGGGTGGCTCGGGGGGCCAGGCACTGTTCTAAAGCATAGATTTTTTTTAAAGATTTTATTTATTTATTTTTAGAGAGGGAAGGGAGGGAGAAAGAAAGAAAGAGAGAGAAAAACATCAATGTGCGGTTGCTGAGGGTCATGGCCTGCAACCCAGGCATGTGCCCTGACTGGGAATCGAACCTGTGACACTTTGGTTCGCAGCCTGAGCTCAATCCACTGAGCTACGCCAGCCAGGGTTAAAGCATAGACTTTTAACCACTGTTGTTTAATCCATGTCATTTAACCTTGCATGGATTATTGTATTTCATTGTCACAACTGTATAAGGTAGGTACTGTTCTCATCCCCATTGTATAGATGAGCACACCGAGGCCTGGGGGGACCCACTAGCCAGGGTCCCAGAGTGGTGATGGCAGGGTTTGGGTCTAAAAACTCCAGCGTGTGGTGTGGCGGTGGCTCGGGCTGCTTTTCAGAGGTAACTCGGAACATTCTGACCATTCCTTTATGTAGCCAGTTGCATTTAAGCCTTAAACCAGTGTTAGTCTGGAAGAACACGAAAATAGGCCCCGGGGAGCAGAGATCGGGTAGAATAAACATGAGGCATTCTAGAAGCCTTGAATTTCTCTTACTCAGTTTGTCTACCTGTTAAATGGGCAGATGGGCCTCCCCTGAGAGTGCTCCAGCAAGGAACCCTCAAAAAAAAAAAAAGAAGCCCAGGTCCTGAGCCCAGAGGCACCCCCACTCATCACGTGCCTTAGCGAGATGGGCCCCCGTCTCTGGGACTCAGCTCCAGGGTCCTCCCATCAGCTTGAGACCCTATGTTCCCGGACCCTGACCTTCCAGTTCAAGCTCTCCCTGCGGCCCTTCTGCTCGCTCAGAAGCTCAGGTTTTACAGGAAAAACCAATGCTAATAATACTACGTAAAATGTATGGTTTTGGAAGTAAAAAAAAAAAATGCCCCCAACTTGAATGTAAACTTGGGGAGTTTTCCCAGCCCATAAAAAGGGAAAAGCAGCCTCCCTAAGCAAACAAATTCTCCTCTCACTGTAAGTGCGGGTTATCAATTGGAATTCTGAATGACTTCGGGGCTGACAATTTTAACAACCACTTAAGTCTCACCCGCGGCTTTTATCTGAGCGCTACACAAACATCGTTAAACACACAAGCCACAGGCCAGGGAAAACGGTGTCGTCCCTGAGGGGAGAAGACCCAGGGAACCAAGGTGCGCAAAGGCCAGTCCCTCCCGCCCTTCCCTCCGCGCAGCTAATCAATGGCCTGGCCAGGCTTAGAATTAATACGTCTGGACTCTTGCACTTTTGACCTAACTGTTAGATAACAATTCCTTTAGCTAGACCATGGGTTATTAGGCATGAAGAGTCCATTTGATAAATAGATGTCATTTGATTTATCTAAATTTCTGGAGGAAGGGTGTTTATTTTAAGAGAGAGGAATGTAATTTATACATAATTTATTTGTGCAGTATGAGTTAAAACACTGAATTCTTATTGGAGAAGAAAATAAGCCCAAAGGATCTCATACTTTATTGATTAAAAAGGAAAACCTGACTCTTTATACCAAGGTTTTCCTCATCCTTTTCGGTCTCCTTGATGCCCGAGGGGCAGTTTGAATTGTCATTCTGATTTTTTGCACTGAATCTCATGGCTGGAAATGGCTTTCTCGTTTGCCATGAAGCGGGTGGAATTCTACAATGACTCTTTTAAAAAATATTTTATTTCTTTATTTTTAGAGAGAGGGGAAGAGGAGGGAGAAAGAGAGAGACAGAAACATCAATGTGTGGTTGCCTCTCACGCAAGCCCCTACTAGGGACCTGGCCCGCAACCCAGGCATGTGCCCTAGACTGGGAATCGAACCGGCGACCCTTTGGTTTGCAGGCCCGAGCTCAACCCACTGAGCTATATCAGCCAGGTACAATGACTTTTAATTCTGAAAAGGCAGAAATGGTCTGACCATTCCCAAACGGACAATGGGTTAAATGAACAACGGAACATCTACAAAATGGAATGTTTGCCTGGCACCCCTAAGGTTCTAGAACTTTACTCAGGCACGCTCTCTCACACAACACTCCATCCATCCATCTCTCTCTCATCACTAAGGAAAGTAAAAAAACCCAACCAGGTTACAAAGTAGTTTGATTGCATTTTCTTCAACAGATCCAAACGCCCTGTCAAAATAACAAGAGCACACGCCCTCGGACATGCCAGCAATTCCGTCTCTAGACACACTTGCAGATTTGCACAATGATGCATCTACAAAGACAGCCATTGCAACATTGGTTGGGATAACATAAGATTGGAAACATTAAAAATGCCCAGCAGGAGGGGTCTGGTTAAAAGAAACCACAATGTCATTCCCATGGTGGAATACTATACAGCCCCGAAAAGGAGCGAGAGGACACCCAGCTCTGAGATACATGGCTAAAGAAAAAGCTAAGACCAATAGCAGTGGGTTAAGTAGGGGCCAGTGTCTGTAAGAAAGGAGAAAGGGACCCAGGGAAGTAGCCGACGCCAAGGTGGGAGGCAGAGTTTTCAGTCTTTCTATCTTTGGAGTTTTGCAAATGGCAACCATATGAATGTTTCCCTACTAAAAATAGACAGAGTCAAAGGATACTTGTGAGTCTGCGCAAACAAGAATGTTTCAAAGACACACACAGAAGTTGGTTATCTCTGGGTGCCTTGGTCTGTTGATACTTTTATACTTTTCTCTTGTGCTTGCCCACATTTTCCAGTACTTATGAAGTGCACATAAAAAGAGTTCTTTTGTAGATTAACAAGAAAGGAAGGAAGAAAATAACTTTCCCTCCTTCATCCTCAATGATATGGATTTCTTAATGTGTGTATTAAAATCTCTGTAAAGTAACAGGAGGTGGCAGGGAAAACAGACGAATAAAAAGAGGTTTATGGGTATTTGGCTGGAATGAGAAGGACTTCCAGATGCATGCGAGCCAGGATTGGAGAAGAGGGAGAGGAGCGTTCTGTGCCAGCATGGAGTGAGGTGCACGTTTACAGTCTGTGGCTGCCCCGGACCTTCCTGCTAAGGGACCCCAAATGTCCAGCATGCACCATCCTCCCGCTGAAAAATGGACAGAGGGAAGAAGCAAGCAGGACCCCCTTTCAAGGCTGAAGAAAGTCAGATATTGACTGAGTGAGTCCCTGGCTGGTGTGGCTCAGTGGACTGCGCAGCCGCCTGCAAGCCTGAGGGTCACCGGTTCAATTCCTGGTCAGGACACAAGCCTGGGTTGCGGGCCAGGTCCCCGGTTGGGGGCACGAATGAGAGGCAGCCAGTCGATGTATCTCTAGTGCATCAGCATTTCTCTCCCTCTCTTTCTCCCTCACTTCCTATCTTTCCAAAACTAATTAAATAAAAATCTTTATTTTTTAAAAAAAAATCACTCAAGAAGAGATTCTGAGTTTCCCTTTTCGGTGAGAGTCCTTTTCTTTATTGGGAGAATAACAGCAGAGACAATGCCTAGTTGCCGTCAAGAGCTGACTCCACGCCAGACGCAGAGCAAAACACTCCGTGCGCATTGTGTTGTTTAACCTCAGATGCTGAGGTTAGGGTTAAACGGGCTGATGCCCCGTGTGCAGAACACAGCCCTCGCAACCGACCGGGGCTACGCTCCCTGTACGGCCTTGTCAGCAGGTAGATCTAAGAGGTAACCGCGGGCATTGCTTATGGAGGCGCTGATGTGCCTGCATGTATCTGTCCATGTTTTCATCTTCGGGAAGCCGCTTTATCCTCTAACCGCCAGCACCTGGAATTCTTCGCCTGAGGACTTTCTCTAACTGCTGGAGGCCCCCAGGGCAGCCTTCGGAACATTGTAGGTAAATATTACAGCTTTCTTGCCCCTAGGGGGGAGTCCTCCTGGGCGTTGGTCTACACCGATTCCCACAATCCCCCGGGGGAACTGAGCTCACAGGGGCCACTTGCCTGATCCCGTCCCCTGTACTGACTCCCTCCCTTCCCTGCCCCACCTCCCCACTCCCTTGGTTTTTTGGGGGACCACCTCCCAAATCAACTATTTGTGTTTGAAACCTTGTCTCAGGATTTGCTCCTGGGGACACAGACATCTCCTGTAACCTCATCCTTGAAAAGGGAAGGGAAGGGAAGGAAAGGGAAGGGAAGGGAAGGGAAGGGAAGGGAAGGGAAGGGAAGGGAAGGGAAGGGAAGGGAAGGGAAGGGAAGGGAAGGGAAGGGAAGGGAAGGGAAGGGAAGGGAAGGGAAGGAAAAACTCCGCTTCTCTCTTTTGTCCCCTCTTTCATAACAGTCAACAGAGCATTTGATGGGTTTCAGACCTCACTCACATCTCTTACCTCGACTGAACTTCCCCCCATTCTGTGAGTCAGGCAGACAGACCGCCCCCATCCCTTTCCAGATAAGGAGGATGAGACTGAGGGAGGCTGGATCGTTTCCCCAAAACCAGCACAGCTGGAAGGGGCGGAGCCAAGCCCCTGGCTTCCCACTCTCCGCTGGCCAGGGCCCATGACACTGTCCGCCTTCCCCTCCTCTCCTAAGAGTGGGGTTCCATCTATTCTAGGTTAATTTATGACTGTGTTGTTTAGAGTGTTTGGTCTCCAAATACTTCAGGATTTTCTAGCTGCTTTCCAGGTTAAGTCCATCGGTTTCCAGTTTAGTTTCCCTGGGACCTAAGGGCATGCATTGCACGGTTTCTGTTCTTTTATGCACGTCAAGGCATGCTCTGTGGCCACAGCGGGGTCTGTCGTGGGGAGTGTCCCACGCGAGCTCCGGAGGGCTGCGTGTGTCTCTGTTGCTGGGTGACCCGTCTGTAGGTGTGGATGGTATCCCACGGATGGATGATGTTGCTGAGTTCAGTGACGTGCTATTTATCTGTTACTGTGCGTTGTTTTTCCAGCATAAAATCTCATTGAAACTTCTCAACAACTCTGCATTTCATTGTTATTGTCACGGATGGGTGAAACATCCAGAACTCACAGCGGTGAAGTAAGCCATTTGTCTCAGACCCACTGGCACGTGGGTCTTTGGACTTCTGGCCCAGTTCTCACTCCGTGACCCCGGGCCGCCTCCTGCCCTACTCAGCTCGTGCAAAGGTCACTGAGGACACCCGAGACCTTCACAGGAGTCCAGGACCAAATACAGTATTGGGCCCTGGCTGGTATGGCTCAGTGGACTGAGTGCCAGCCTGCAAACCAAAGGATCACCAGTTCGATTCCCAGTCAGGGCACATGACTGGGTTGCAGGCCAGGTCCCCAGCAAGAGGCAACCACACATCAATGTTTCTCTCCCTCTCTTTCTCCCTCCCTTCCCCCCCTCTGAAAATAAATAAATAAAATCTTTAAATAAATACACTATTGGGATAGTCCTCGACACCAAGTTGGTCAATGCCACTTGGAAATCGACTTGAACTTTAAAAACTCTAAGAGAACCGTGTTCTACCATTGTGTATTTCACAGCGGGGGACTGGCAACGGTTCCAAAATGGGCTAAGTCTTCAGTTCTTGAGTCTCTGGTCTGTCTTGGGGGTGGTTGATAAGGAGGTGTCTGGACTTTGGGGGAAGGGGTCCTGGTAAGAAGCAACCACAATAAATTCATGGCAGGTGGGGGAGGCGAGGGCCAGCCTGCCCTGGTGACTTCCCGCAGCTCCACGATGTTGAGTCCTTGCTGTGGTACATTCCCCGATGGGATGGCCACTCCTACCGACCCAACACCCTTGCCGATGACTGGGAGGAACGGACTGGTGACCCCACTCTGGCCAGGGATGTAGAAGGAGAAGTTTGCCGGGAGGAAGGGGCCTATGGTAAACCAGTTCTCCCAGTATCAATGCCTTGGTGGGTGCCTCCACCCCTTGAATCCAAGCTGGCCCCGAGACCGACTTTTGATGTGGTTACAGTGACCCTGTGTGACTTCTGAGGCGAGGCCATAGGACACCTCACAGCTCCCAACCAGACTTCTTACTTGGGGGGAAGCCAGCTGCCACCTAAGTCCGATTAGCCTGTGAGTGCCATGCCGTGAGGAAGCCGGGGTTCCCCCGCTGCAGGGGCTACATGGGGAGAGGTGTCCGGCTACTCCCCATCTGTTCAGTGACCCCAGATGGAGTTCGAGTGGGACCCTGGGCTCAGTGGACACTCAAGTGGCCGCAGCCCCAGCTGTCGTCTGACTGTCGTCTCAGGACAGACCCCAGGCGAGAACTGGCGGCTGAGCCCAGCCAACCCAGAGCACCATGCAAGAGACTTCTGGGGAAAGTTTCCTTGCTTCTGAGAAAGAGATACAGACAAAGTGCCCCCTCCCCTCCACTCCACTTTTTTTTTCTGGACACATCAGGTCTAGCTCGATGCAGCCAGCTCGGGAGCACGAGAGGTCTAGTGGTTGGAGGCAAGTTCCCCATGCCGAGGACGGCTGGGCAAGGAGAAGGGAGGCACCCGGGGCCTTGAAGGCACTGCCGAGTCAACCGGCCCCACCTGCACCTGACCCTGTGGTCCTGTCGGATGAAGTGATGCCTTCAGTGTCAACGGCAGCTTGAACTTCCCAGTTCATCCCTCGATCTGGGCTGGAAGGCGGTGGAACAGAGGGGGTGGGTAAAGCCACTGCGGGTCTCAGCAGGGGCTCTGCTCCTTCCTAGCTGCGTGACCTGGACCTCTGTCTGAGCTCCAGCTTCCTCCTCTGTCGAACGGGGAGGGGCGGGGAGGAGAATTCTGCCTGCCTCAGGGGGTCCCTGTGAGGAGTCCGTGCGTGGCTGTGTGTAAAAACTTCGTGCCAATGCGTGGCCTGCAGCAGACACACGGGTTCTTCAGCCCCCTGGACCTCCGAGGCCCCTTCCAGAAGGGAGTAGCTTTGGGAACTGCCCCAGGGATCACCAGCTACAAGGTCTCGCCGGAGCGCAATGTGTTCCCATCATCACCCCGGGGCTGCCGGGAGCCGAGGGGCCGCCGCCGCGGCACATCAGGGCCCCAGATGCCTCCCTCCACACACCTGGTTCTTCATCAGCTCAGGGGCAACCTTCCCTTTGAAGTTGGCCCATCACGCCACCTGCTCCCAACTGGTTTGAAATTGAAGTTTAAAACCGGACCCGGGTTTCTTTCCTCTTCCCCGCTCTGTTCTCTTTAACTTTCCTCTATAAACAGAAGCTCGTGTGTGCGGCGTCCAGCTGGCCGAGGGGCAGGGGAGAAAGGAGACTCATAGACGCTCACCGGGCTTCGTGTACTCAGAAGCCACGGCAGCTTTCCCGTGTGCACAGCGTCCACGGCTCCTTTTAGTAAAGTGGATGCATTGTCCACACAGAGGTGGACATGACCGGCCACAGCTCACCCACTGCCGTTTGCCTCAGCGGGGCAATCGAAAGCAAAGTAATCATTGGAGAATGTCTCAGGTGTTTCACGTTTGAAAGCAGGAGCTCCAGATGCAACTCCAGATTAAACAACAGTGAGTAGATGGCCACGGAAAGAATGAGGTCTTGCCCTGTACCCTGGCTGGGAATCGAACCTGGGACACTTTGGTTCCCAGCCCGCGCTCAATCCACTGAGCTACGCCAGCCAGGGCTTGCATCTGTTTTTATAGGCAGGACTTGGAGATGCCCCTGATCCATCTGCTGTTGACTATACAGAGTTGGGAGAAGGATGAACTCCCTCACCTCTGCTCACCCACCCTGTGACCTACGCAAAGAGACGTTATCTTGGGAGGGCTCATCTATGGCACAGCCACTTCAAGACAGAGGACATCGACCAAGGGAAGAGAGTTATGTACCGTTTGGTGTATATAGAAAATATACCGGTTTGTGAGCACATGTGAATTTCCTTTTTTGGTGCCCCCAGGAACACTTGGAGACTTTTGTATTAGTCAAGGGCTTGTACGGTTGCAAATGATAGAAACTGAACTCCAATTGGCTTTGCCAAAAGGAATTTATTGGCTTATGAAACTGGGAAGTCCAGGAATAGAGACAGCTTCAGGAATGGCTTGACCCAAGCTTGATGCAGCTGGTGGTCACCTATGGATGAGATTGTTAGACAAAAGGCTGATGAGAAAATTTTCAAAGGAGGGATCAGGCTGTTGTCCCCTGAAATCCCCGATCAGCATGTACCTAAAAATGGGACCACCAGGCAATGCAAAGCCCCTACAAAAAGGCTGAATCTAAACCTACTTAAGCCTTGCTTAATTTGAGTTCCCCCAACGCAGCCCTAAGATGAGAACTCAAGGGTATGCTAGGTATTTGTTTCCTTTTTTAACTTTTATTTTTCAATGACAGTTTCAATTTTATTCTGTATTGGTTTCAGGTGCACAGCCTTGTGGTTAGGCACTTAAACCCTTCACAGAATCATCTCCCTGACATTTCTAGTACCCACCTGGCACCATGCACAGGTATCACAACATGATTGACTGTGTTCCCCACGCTGCCCTTGACACCCCTGCGACTATTTTATGTCACGACCAGTGTGGACGTCTTAATCCCTTCACCTCTTTAAAACCTGGTCCCCTAGCCCCTAGGCACGTCACGTGTTGGGGAGGTATTTTCAGGAAGCGCTGGTGAGGGGGAGAGACGGGGAAAGGGAGGCAGCCAGTCAGTAGAGGGGGAGTTGCCACTGTAGATAATTACAGCTCAACCCAGAGCAGGAACTCTGGGAGCCCATGGAAGTCATGCCCCTCAGAGGCAACCCACCCGAGGGACGGGACGGAGAGAGTATCTATATAGCAGTTCCCATAAGCCATTGGTTTTGAGCTATTCCTGAGGCAGGGGGTTAAACCCCTAGCCCACCTCAGCCCTCGTAGCCGAGAGAGTCTCCAGGCACAGAAAAGCAGGCGCTGCCCGTGGACCGTGGGCTGGTGCACCATAGAGCGACACAGGCACTATGACAGGTGTGGGGCCCAGACGCTGTCCACTCCAAGTCTCTGGGGCTCACCGGCATTTCCTGGAAACACAAGGGATTTGGAAACAAGTTAAGTGACCTCCTAGGGGTATTACATAATGAGAAAAGGGTCAGTCCCCCTCGGAGATTTAATAATCCTCAACCTATATGCGCCTAACAACAGAGAGTGAAAATACAGAAGGCAAAAACTGATGGGCCAGCGAGGAGAAAGAGACAAACCTACTGTGACAATTGGAGAACTGGGCACCCTCCCATCAGTCATGGGCGGACTCAGCAGGCAGTAAATCAGGAAGGACATCATCGAACTCAACGATACCATCAATCAAGTAGACATAATCAACATCTTTAGACTGTTTACCCAACAACAGTGACATACACATTCTTTTCAAGCTCACATGGAACATTCACTAAGACAGATCACATTCTGGCCTTAACATATGTAGAAGAATAGAAATCATACAACATAGATCCCTGGATCACAATGCAATTAAACTAGAAATTAATGGAATTAAACTAGAAAGCTAGCTAGAAAACCCCCAAGATATTTGGAGACCAAACAACATACTCCAAATAAATTTATGTAGTAATAGATTAAACACACATTAATAAATGGATGTAGTAATAGATTAAACACAACTACTAAATAACACGCAGGTCAAGGAAGTCTCAAGAGAAATGTGAGAAGTATGTCAACAAATAGAAAATTAAAATGCAATTTATCAAAATGGGTGGAATGTAGTGAAAGCCCCGCTTAGAAGGAAATTTATAACATTGAATGTATACGTGAGAGAAGAAAAAAAAGTGTAAAATCGATCATCTAAACTTCCACCTTTCTGGTAAACTAGAAACAGCAGAAAAAAATAAATCTAAATTAAGCAGAGGAAAAGAAATAATACAAATTAAAGAAATAATGAATGACATTAAAAACAGGAAACCAATAGAAAAAACGAATGAAGCTAAATGACATGCAGGAAGCAAACGGGAAAATCCAGAATGTGGGCTATTGTCTCCGATTTATTCCGCCCCAAGTCAATGGCATAGAAAAGAAGGGGGTGGGGCCCTCACAGAAAAGAGGCCCACGCAGTGTACCAATCAAATGTGAGTGTGCACTTTGTTTGGACTCCAGTTAGAAAAAAAAATGACAGAATTTTTTTCTTTTCATCCATCAGGAAAATTTGATTCTAAACTGATTGTTAGATGGTAGCAGAGCATTATCGTCAAGTTTGTTAACGTGCTAATAACCTTGAGGGGATGTTAAAAAAAATTATGTGTTATTTAGAGGAGCTGACAGAAATGTGTAAGGAGGGCGGGGGCGGGGGAGGCCTGGCTGGTGTGGTTCAGTGGACTGAGCACCGGCCTGCAAAACAAAGTATCGTCGGTTCGATTCCCAGTCAGGGCACAGGCCTGGGTTGCAGGCCAGACCCCCAGTAGGGGGTGCACAAGAGGCAACCACACACTGATGTTTCTCTCCCTCTCTTTCTCTTTCCCTTCCCCTGTCTCTAAAAATATATTTTTTAAAATGTGTAAGGATGAAATAGCACAATGGGTGGGATTTCTTTTAAAATTTTCAGCAATGATTTTTAATAAAAGTGATGTCTGACCTCTCCCACCCTCACTTCTCCCCACCTGAATCCCGGACCTGTCAGATCTTGTGTTTATTTAAAATTTAAATGAAATGGAAGATCATAGATCATTTTGCATTCATTTTGGTTTTTTTTAAAAAAAGAGTGCATTAAAATACCATGGATCTTGGTGGCTGAGCGTGCTGGCACCCCCCGAGATTCTGTGGCCGTGAAGTCATCATCCTGGCACCGTGTGGAGTTCCAGTCACCCTACTCTCCGCCGTGGGGTGGCCCCGCCTGGGGGTGACCAGAGTCGGTCACGGCATTCTAGGTACTAACCCACTGACGTTTTCACCGCCATCCACTCTCACCGCACCTAAATATTTCACACCCTCTTCCACCCTCCGAGGAGCCACAATGGAAGACACAGTCCGAAGTCAGGACTTGGTGGCTTGTGGTTAATTAGGCGTCTCGCCAGCGCACTATTTACAGCCCTCGCCTTGAGCGGCAGGTCCGCCCTCCGAGGCTGCCCTGAGTTTTTGCTGGGGTTTCTAAAAGCAGCTTCAGGAACACCCGTTGCCGCGTCCACCGCTGCCTCTGTGCTTTCCGCTTTGGGTCCCGATGTCCACCCCCTTCTAATCTGACGGAAGCCGCTCTCTCCTGCCACCAGCCCCTCCCCAGGTGGGCACTTTGCGGGTGCCCTGGACTGACTCTCCGCCCCGTTTCCAGCAGAAAACCGAGTCTTCCCCAGGCAGCACACACACGGGCGGTACAACGGCCCTTGTTCAATGCATGGAGTTCTATTTCACATGCTCCTAAAACCCTCTTTGAAAAGGATTAAATGCCACCTTCGGAAGGGTCCTAAGGAATAACCGAATCCCATGCCTCTTACCTCTTTTTAGGAGGTAAATGACTGTAGCCCTAAGAAGCAGCTGGACCCGGGTTCAAATTCTGTCTCTGGTGCTGGGGGTCTGCAGGCAAGTGACTTAACCTCTCTGAGCCTCTGTCTCTTCTCTGTGGAACAGGGATAAACATAGTCTTGGTGTCATAGGGTTCCTGAGACGGCAAGGGAGACGATTCTTGTGACCTGCTTAGCATAATTCTTAGAATAAAGTAAGTGCTTAATACCTGCCGATTTCGTTGATTATTTGGGGGTCTGCTTTGAGAATCTGTAAATGGCTCTGAAAGACTCCCCAAAAAACACATCAAATGTTCTCACGCTTGTACATGAAATAGAATTAAATATGTCTTAGAGCGGACCCACACAGGCATTGTATGCTGTTATTGTAAACATACTTTATGAAATATGAAAAGTAATAAAAAGACTATAGGAGTGGACAATAAAATCATGGAACAGTCGATGCGTAAAACAGAGGGGGTGCGCTCACTTGCGACCCCGGACCAGAGGTGTAGTCCCGGCGCCCGGCGTTTCCTCCGCCAAGTGGCTCGGCTGGCGGCGGAGGCTTCTGTTCCTGCAAACTCAAGAGCAGCCACGGCAGACACACGCCGTCATCCGTTTGTTTTGCTTCTTAGAATCTACTACATTCTTCCCCACATTGCTACACAGGCTTCGTACATATTGTTTTTAAACACCCCTGTTTTCTTCTGATGGTGGGACTGCTACATGTCCCGTGTGTGAACAGAGCATGCCAGAAAGCCTGTGTATCGTGACAGATGGATGCGCATCCTTCCGGAACTTGCCTGGGGGATACGGTAGGTACGCGAGCTCCCATGCTTGCATCCACGGAGGGGTGGTTTGTTGCGTGGCTGGAGGCAGGGCCCTCCGCATCCCACGCACCTGGCCTTGCATCCCAGCTCCAAGTCCTTGAGTGACCTTGAACAACCCTCTTAGTGTCTTCGAACTTCCTTTTCTCCTCTGCAAAGCGGAATGCTAAGAACATGCCACCTGAAGAATTGTTGCAACTACGAGACGAGTCGGTGCATGTAAAGCCGGGGGTTTCTCCGCGTCACGCCACCGACACTGGGACTGCACAGTTCTCTGCTGTGGGGGCTGCCGTGGGCATTGCAGGGCCCTTAGCAGCATACCCGCTCCCCCCGGACGCCAGAAGCGCGCCCCTGTCTCTCCAGTTGTAACATTCAGGCCTCCAGATACCGTCACACGTCTCCTCGGGGGACACGGTCTCTTCTGCCCCCCACTGAGGGCCACGGTGCAGAAACACAGCCAGCGCTCAGGAAGGCCTTCTGATCGTCACCATCGTCACAGGAGCGCCGTTACCGGAACCAAACATTCCTGCCATTGCTCGATTCATGCACATCAACCACTATTTTAACTGTCCACGAAAAAGCCCCTTTTGCTCTGCGCACAGACTGTTCATACCAAATCCTCAGTTTAACCTCAGACGCAGACTTCTCCTTATAAGAGCTTTTCATCTGTGTAACATTAAAGCACCGGTGGGATACTCCACAGTGATAGGCCTCCCGAATCCCTCCTTTCCCTTCCCCTCCCCCCACGCAGGGGAGAGACAGGACTGAGCCCACAACAAATAAGCTGCTTTTCCCACTGAATATACCCGATTTCTCGTCTCTCGTTTTGCATCCACTGAGGTGTTTTTTTCCACGGAGCCGAAGGAAGATGGGATTTGCGAGCGCATGCGCTCCTTCGCCGGGCTGCTTAGGATCGAAAACCCCGGGGGATAAATTTGGAAAACGACCAAATTAATCACTTATGATCTGCATTCGGTGCACATTATCATAATATTGATATAATACACACACTGTTCTTTGCTTATTTCTATATTGAGTGAGGCCCTGCAGCAATTTTGAGGAAATCTGAGACCCGCACACCTGGCTAAACGCTCTTTCTCTCTAAATAACCCCAGGTCTCCTGGTTTGCAAGGATTGGCCTACAATGAGTTACAGTTGCCAGAACATTTTTAAGTAGGGAAATAAATTAGAGTGGTAATAATCATAACAATTATATAATAAATGTTAAAAATTGTAAGTTCCCCAGTGTCCTTAATAACTTTATTTTGGTGTGCGTGGGGGGGGCGGGGGCGGGGGAGATGTGGAAATTCCGTCTCTGGCTTCTGGTGACATCATCAGGCCGAAGTGAGAGGACAGGCTTCTAAATTCCGAATGTCACCAAGGCGCCGAATGAGGTGGCACTCGGCCTTTCTCGGCTGAGTCTGCTGGGCTTGAGTTATTAAAGTCGTCGTTTGGGAAATAAATCTGGGACTTCGTGAAAGTCTCTGGATTGACCATCTCCCCCCACACCCCGACACTGCCCCCAACCCCTTTCTCTCTCTCTCTCTCTCTCTCTGGCCCCCTCATTTTCTCTCTCCATCCGGCACCCAAGGCGGCAGCGGCAGCTGCATGAAGTGCCTGGGTTGCCCCCAGTCCCAGCCATCTCCCCGTCTCCCACTGCAGATGGAAGGACAGCAAGGCTGAGGAGAGGAATGCCGACATGACCCCCAATAAAGAGACGCTTCCAGGAAGACCTGGTGGCCAGAACACACGTAAAAATGCCCCAAATGCCCAAACCTGTGTACTGGGCTGGGTGTGAGACCCGTCCACGCTACACAGATGGACGCCGAGGATTCAACCACGTGAAAGTCGTACACGCTTCACAGCCACGCTGGCCAACGTTTATAAGCCAGGCGTTGTGCTGAACACTCGCCTCTCCCATTGGAGTGACAGTTATGATCCCATTTTACAGATGTGGCCACTGAGGCCCAGAGGACACAGACCACTCGCTCCAGGTCACAACAGCTGCAAGCAGGAGAGCTGGGAGGTCAAATGCAAATCTGGGTGACTCTAAAGCCCTTATTCTTTTTTTTTTAAATAAAGCTTAACATTTTAACCATTTTTTAAGATTTTATTTATTTATTTTTAGAGCGGGGAAGGGAAGGAGAAAGAGAGAGAGAGAAACATCAATGTGCGGTTGCTGGGGGTCATGGCTTGTAACCCAGGCATGTGCCCTGACTGGGAATCGAACCTGCGACACTGGTTCACAGCCCACGCTCAATCCACTGAGCAACGCCAGCCAGGGCTCAGAGCCCTTATTCTTATTAGTCGGCCGCAGTAAAGCACGATGTGACTAGGGGTGCGATGGGACTCAGCCCAGACGAGCGTCTAAGCGAGTCCTCTCCAGGGCGATTTGGAAGACCCGTTATGTCCAACGTCAGTGCTGTGTCTGCGATCGGGAGTAAACACCCAAAGCAGAGTCTGCACTCTGATGGGGTTCTGCTCCTCTCCGGAACACCACCGATAGGCCATCACGCGCAGTAATCTCTCCCGAGCTGTTCCTCATCTTCCTGGGTCATGTGGTTTGCAACCCGGAGGATCCCTAATGCGGCAGTGGGCTGGAAGCCCAGGGTGCCCTTGGACCGTCCTGGGTTAGGAAGCTGGCTTCCTCTCTAACCCGCACTGCAGCCCTGAGGCGGGGACTCCACCTGTCTGAGCCTCAGTGTGCCCGCCTGTGAGCGACAGGGTTGGTCACAGCCACTGCGAGGCCGTACTCTGCCTTTACAAAATTAGAAGGAGGCTCACCCTCCCCCGGTCACCTTACTTCCATGTTGGAAATTTGTCATACTAGACGGCTGTCATTAAAACAAGACACTCTCCTGCCATCTGCTGGAAATCTGTGGTAATGCAGCGTGCAAAGGCCCGGCTGTGAATGGCATCCCCTTCGTGCAGTGCCAGACCTGCCCAACTGTGCGTGGCTGCCCGGTGATGCCTCCCGGGATTGCTGGTGAGAGGGGATTTGATATCGCTGCCAACTGTTTATTTGACGCTTTGGTGGACCTGGCTCACAGGTCCTCGGCAAATGGTGGCTGTTCTTTTGGCTCCAACAAGCTGGATGGGAGTGTCTCATCTGGCCACATCTAGTCAATGAGAAATCTCGAGTAGCATCTTTTTTTTTTCGGGGGGAGGGAGGGTCTCAGATGACAGAGATGGTCATCTCAGTCTGTCTCTCCTGGATGGCAACCTTCTGCTCTCGAATGAGCCCTTTGGCCGGGAGACCAGACTAAAGGAAATTTCTGAGCCTTGCTCCTAAAACTCAGGCTGGCATTTCTTTGATACCTTGAATCTCTGGAGCCCCCCAAAGAGCCTCGCCAAATGGTTAGTATGTTCCAGAAGCTTTGCCCCTCAGCCAGGAGGTTCTCAGCATGGGTGAAGAACCTGGTGTCTGGAGTTCCACAGAAACTGGGTTTGAATCCCGGCTTTTCCATCTCCTTGCTGTGCGGCTCTGGGTGAGTCACTGAACCTTGCTGTGCTCCGGTTTCTGCACAGGTGAAAAGGCCAGAGTTCCCAATCTATCTATCACACAGAAGTGTGGAGTGAAGACAAAAGGAGAAAATGTGTTTAAAGCACTTAAGAGTAAGCACTCTATGCATCAAAGATATTATTATTATTGGCTACAGGGGAAAATATTTCAGACTTCTCTTTACAGGCCGCTCATTTCCAGCCGCCCGCCCGCTCTCCGATGACTGTGTTTTTGCGAGCCTGAAAGTAGAATCCCCAGTTTCGCCGGCCTCCAAAAAAATTGTCTTCCTTGAGAGGTTTTTCCGGAAAGGCTCAAAGTCTCATGATGTTTACTTCTGCCTTTGAGGCATCCCACAAAATCAGATGGCCCTGGCTTCTATGGGGCACGGAGTTGCCTCACTCAGGAAGCGTTTGAACTTCACAGCTGTTTCCTCTTCAGCAACAAATACTCCAGAGATAGGAATGGCCGAGGATGGTGACCGACCGGCAGCGTCTCCTCTCAGCCGTCCTCCTGCCGCTCTAACCAACCCCGACCGTGCCACTGGTTGCTGCCTCCCTTTTTCCTGGAATTTCGGGCAGGATCAGGACACGCTCTGTTCCCAGTTGCTCCTCTTAGGTTTTCTGTCTGCTCCACCCCCCCATCCCTGGCTCCAGACTTCCAGCGCCTGCTCCCTCCGCCTGAGGATCTGTGGCTTATTGAAAGCCTCTGGTACACAGAGTACATGCCTAGGTTGTTACTGGCTAAAAAACAGCTGTTTTTGGATGGCGGTTTAGTTCATTCTGGGGGACAGGGGCGGGGCAAGGAAGGCCAGGCTGCAAGCCGACGGCCCCGCAATGCAGATGCACAGGCTCCCTCTGTAGCCTCCCCTGGCTGTGTGCCTCCAGCAAGTGGCTCCCCCGCTCTGACTTCCCCTCCGCGCGTCCATTGTGTTTAAAGGGCCTTAAGTGCCGGTGAAACAAATGCTCACAAACGAGTTCTACTCTCAAGAACCGGCTTTCCAGCGGGAACCCACACCTGGCCTCCGCCAGGCTCCCTTTCCGCCGCCGGGTGACCTGAATCACCCCCCTCTCCGGGCCTCGGTGTCTTCGCGTGCAGAAGGGGCAGAAGAGGCGGTTGCCATCTCCGAGGCTGGTCGGGAGGGCTAAGCGAGACGATGCTTCGAAAGGGCTTGCTAACGCGTCTGACCTGGGGTGAAGGCTCCATAAATCGTAGCCATTATTATAGGCCTTTTCATAAAACAGAGGCTTTTGGGGAATTTAAAAAAAGAAAAAAGAAAAAGAAGAAAAACACTAATGAGCTTAAACGGCATTCTGGAAAACGGCTTTATTGAATGTGTTCTCGATGTATCTGGCTGGTCTATCCCATTAAAAAAAGATTTTTTTTTCCCCTAAGGAGGCCATAGTCCCGGCCCAGCGAGGCCTGCTCCAGGCCACACAGCGAGTGTGACCCTCCTACCAGGGACGAAATCCAGGCCTCTGACCCCTCGTCGGATGGCCAAGGCTCCTGGCTCTCCTTCCGGGGCCAGAGATGTCACACGGCAGATGAACGGTGCCACATCCTAGGGGAGGAACGTGACATCTCTCCCTTGCCTTGATCTGGCGGGTGGTACCAGTCAGGAAACCACGTCAGTCCCCTGGCCATCTCCCCTGTCCCCTCTCTCCCTTCAGTCCCTAAGTGCCCAGGCTTCTCCACCGTGACCCAGCCCCCAGATGTTCTCCCAGCAAGGCCCAGAGTGAGGCTTCAGGGACAAGGGGTACGGTGGGGGCCCCAACACTCAGCAGTGCAGGTGAATCGTGTTTTAACGTAATATATTTTAAAAAGTCAAATGCAAAAAAAAATCCACGATGGACAAAATGTCAACATTTTAAAGAAGGAGAGAGGCGGTGGCCAGGGTGGTCCCCTCTCACCTGCAGCTGGGCATGGAACCAAGGGGTGCAGATTGGCTTCCGCCCCCTTGAATGTCCTGGAAGGGCCACAGCCATGCATTTCCACCTTCCCGCCCTGGGCGCCCCCCTTCCCCTCGGGGGTGAGCTGGGGTGAAGCGCACAGAGGCTGTTTGGAAGGCTGAGAGGACTTGGGTTGAACAGGACCCGGGTGGGACCTTCCAACTTTCCGTCTTGTCTTTGAACTCCATCTCGGCTCCTCTCCTTCATCAATAAAACAGGAATTAGGTCTCCGCTCCAAGAGTCGCTTTCTGTCTTCCCGTTTACGACCCTGGCCACCTCCGCGGCCCTCTTAAAGCTGCCGGGCTGCCTTCTCCAAATACCTGAGGTCGCAGAAGCAGGTAGAAAACATTTGGGAACTTCCTGCGGCAAAGCGAGAGGGCAAGTTCAACGGCCGGCTCCCCGCACCTCAGGCGTTTCCGCGGGAGCGCGCGCGCGCGCGCACGAGCGCGCCAAGACCTTCAAACCTTTCTCTTTGATGCCCCCTCTTTTGGGGGGGCGAAAACGCCAGGGGAGGGGGGGAGCCGCGGGAAATGAGGTGCCGAAGCAAAGTGTTTCTGCCCTCCTGCTTCTGGCCCCAGCCCCGCCCCCGTCCGAGGGGGAGGACTTTGAATTCCAGACCCGGAATCCTTTCCGTTTTGAAATTGATCGATTTTATCCGGGAGCTTCAAATCGAAACCAGGAGAGGGGGCTTTGAAATGTCAAAGAAAAGTTGCAAAAGGAAAAAAGGAGGTGGGGGGAGGAGGGGGCAGAAGGGAGAGATAAAAAAAAAAATAAGAGGTGGGCAGACGGAGGCGTGTCTTTTTTTTTTTTCTCCTGAAAACCTACCTTTGTGACGGTTCGTAACCTTTTCACCCTTTCCGCGGCGGCGGCGGCGGTGGGGTCCTTGGAGCTCTTTGAAAACCGGGTGGGAGCTGCGGACCCCCTCCTCGCGAAAATGCCCTTTCGGACCGTGCGTGCGTGCATGCGACGTTCGCTTTCAACTTCGGGAGGCCGGGCGGAACCGATTTTGCGCAACTCGGGGACATTTTTGCAAAACCCTCTGCTCGGCCATTTGCATTGGAATTGAACCGTCCCCAACTTCAGTTTTGGACGGGTAATGTGTCTGCAGTAATCTTGACCTATTTTTTAAAAAAAATTATTCGGAATGGGTAAAAAAAAAAAAAAAGGAATCCAGCCACGTTGGGGAGGGAGAAGGCAAGCGCTGGCAGGCGCGACTTCCAGCGGGGGACGCGGGCGTGGCCCTGGGCGCCAAGCAGGAAAACCTGGGCGCCTTGGAAAGTTCCCCCCACCCCCACCCCGCCGCGCCCGTTTCCAGCGCCGCCACCTCCCCACACTGGAGACTCCCACAGCCCCAGACCTTTTCTTCTGGTCCCCAAGACCCACGCTCCTGCCGCTGGGTGCTGGGGCAGGGGCGAGGTGCCCCCCTCTGCCCAGGGAACACCTCTGGATGGCGCCCAAAGGCGGCCCTTTAGGTGACTGGCTCGGCCGGAGACCCCGGAAAATGCAGGCTGGGTTCGTGGCAGAGAGCTTCCGGTCTCCGTCTCTGCCAGGTGGGCTCCGGGGCCGCTAGAAGTGAAATGCATACCTTAGAAATCATGGCAAACCTAATTCTGATTGTTTTATTTTTTAATTGTCGTTTTGAAGACCCCCTGCTGGCGAGGCACCTTGGGGTTCTGGCAGAAAGTGGGGGCCTGGCCCAGCTCAGTCTGTCTGCCCACCCACTCTCCAGCAGCCCAGGGCTGGGGGTCCAAGAAGGAGGGAGGCAAAAGGGGCCCAGAGGGTCCTGGGACCCCTGAGGGCAGCTGCCCCCAAAGGCCAGTTTGAGGGGAAAGGCACTGAGGGATTTATCCGTTTAGGACAGAGGGAAGGTGAGTCAGAGACGGATGTACAGAGATAAGCAGAGAGACAGAGGAAGAGATGCGGGAGGACAGGCAGGTTGTGAAACTGGCACAGAAAGATGGAGAGAGAGAGAGAGGGAGAGAGATTGGCAGTCACAGCATCCAGGGCAGCCAAGCCGCCATGCGGAGCCCGGCCCAACAGGACAGTGGCAACGCCTGAGCTAGGACTGGATCCCACGGACACCACCTCCCACGTCCCTCCCAGGCCTTTGGAGACGGGAGCACTGGCACCTGCGCCAACCCCCCACCCCAGGAGAGCTGCAAGGGTGATGGGGTGGGATCGCTTGTTCCCTGCAAGCTGCTTTAGGGGCTGGACTTTGGTCTTCCAGCTCTTGACCCCAAACACCCTCCTCTGCCTCTGAGCTGCACCCCCTCCCCCCCCCCCGGGTGGAGAGGAAACACGACCTTCCGGGTTTTATCACCTGGGCAGGCGCATCGTTAATTTAACACTGCGGCTCCGGCGGCTCCGGCGGCTCCGCCGGGCAGGGCACAGATCAAGGTCCCCACGCTCGGGATGAGAACTTCCGAGTTGTAAAGGAAGCTGGCAAAGTGTTGATAAATCGGGTCCCATTGTCTGACCAGTTGACAAGTGCATCTCTCTAATCCCCTGGGAGGCCACAGGGGCCTTGGGTCCTGTCCCCGGAGCTCAGGGGGAGCCCACACTCGGCCTTCTCCGTGTGTCCGCCCCAGCCTGTCTCCACCACAACAGGCTCCGAAAACACGTGGACTCACCCTCGCGTGCAAACACAGGCTTCGTCCACCTCCCCTCTGACTCATACCCACCCCTCGGCCATCCCTCAGGCCTAAGCACGGGGGTGTTCGTGCTCCAGAGACGGATCCGGGGACCAGGGCCATGCGGGGTCTGGACTCGGGCTGACACCCGTGTGGACAGAAGCTTCCCTTTCCGGGTGCCCTGGACATGGGGGTGCGGTGATGGGGATGTGTGGCCTCTGTCCTGCAAGCCCCCTGCCCCCGTGAGGGGGTGCACTCAGAAGGGAGGTGGAGCGGAGGCCCCCCCCCCACCCGGGACTAAGAGCAGCACCTCCCTGGCACGGCCGGACCCCACTGCAAGTACCCCCCAGAGCCCTGAGTGTCTGCAGACCCCGTGTGGGTGCTTTGACACACACAGCTTACCCAGTCTCCGAGGCCCCAGCCGCCGCGCTCGGCTCCGGCCATGGCAGACGCTTCCTCTGGGAGCAAACTCTCCAAGAAACTCAATCTGCTGTGTACAGAATTATGGGTTGTTCTTGGCTCCGGCCTCGCCTCGCCCTCGGTGCGCACACAGACGTCCACCCAGAGCGAGCGGGCCGTGCCGCGTGCGGTGGGGCTTGGGGCTGCGCCGGGGAGACCGGCCTCTTGTTTCTCCCTCTCTGGGCTGGAGCCCTCTCGGCACCGAGGGGGAAACCCCGTAGGCATTCCGAAGCAGGCTTAGAGGGAAACCCGCCTTCCCTGCTCTGCCCCCCACCCAAAGATGCAGCCCGACCCACACTGCAGATGAGGCCTCTCTGCCTCCCTTCCCGGATCCTGGAGGTGGTCCCCGCGTGCCCGTGGGCCTCCGTGAGGCCTCCCGAACACGGCGTGCGACACAGTTATGTCGGCACCCCTCTGCATTTCTGGGTCTGCGCGTGTCTGTGCCCTTTGGGGAGGGGGCCCAGCTTTCGTCAGATTGCCCAAGATGTCCATGACCCCAAAAGGGTTTTGGACTGGGGCTAAGGACTGAAGGGTTTTCCAGGGCAAGCAGCGCCTTTGTTCACCAGAACATGGATAAGAACCTCCGTGACACATTGTTGCTAATAGCCCTACCGCGGACACAAGTACCTAAATATCCATCAGCCGTGCAGCGGCGGATGGATACATGGTAGTAAGCTCCCCACTGGCAATGTTATCCTGCAGTGAAAACAAAATGAACTGCCACGTGGCGCAGAAATGTGGATGACGCTCCAGCGTAGCGCTGAGCAGAAGAAGCCGCCCCATTTACCGGTCTGAGGAGGCCGGTTGAACTTGAACCGCGGTTTGTCTCACCCTCTCAAACTCCTAAAGGCCAAACTCTAAATTGCTCTGCTAATGCGGGTCTTGGAATGATCCCCAGGAGTTTATAATACAGAACCTGCCCCCTTCGTCACGTTGCGGGGGTGGGGGGAATGGCAGGAGCAGGGAACAGTTAAGGGGGCGGCATGCCCCGTGCGTGGAGACTTAACTAGACGGGGACGGTGCAGACAGAGGGGCAAAGGGGCTCTGGAGCTTGGAAAATAATTATTTTCCAGCCATCATTACGGTCCCTTGGAGCACATTAAGGTCTGAAACTCAATTCGGACCATTCCAAGAAGGATATTTAAAAGTTTGGCTTTACCGTCACTGTACTCTTCCTTTGAACACTAATTTAAGAAAAACAAAAACAAAAATCTTACAATCCCCCACCCGCCTCCAAATCCTCTAAAAAGCCCACGATACGGCGATCCGGGCAGCCTAGCCAATCACAATGTGCCCAGAGAGGTTACCCTAATAACCCTTTGAAGTACAACTCTGCTTTCAACCCTTCCAAATATACTGAATAGCTACGTATATATTTCCCTCTCTTTTCTCCCTCATTAAATTCCTCAGATGCAGGAGCCAAAGGAAGCCTCCTGCAGAACCCAATTATCTGTGTTCCACATGTTTAGTTTTTAATAATAAAATAAAATGAAATGAAACCCAAAGGGCGCAAGCCTCTGACCAAACTTTTTATTACCTGATTGCAACATATGCCGAAGCCGCGCTGGGGTGGGGGGAGCCTTCTTCTTGCACCCGCGCTGTCCCGGCAAAGCCCGTATCGGGTCCCCTGACCCCCAGGCCCCTCCTGAGGCCTCGGCACCGATGCCCGGCTCGTCCGAAGGGGCTGCCCTGGCAGACGGTGGGCTCTGACTGGGAAGCCGCCGCCGCCCAGCCCAGACGTAACTCGGTGCGCGATTCCACCGCGGGTATTCATCCAGCTTGAGTCACGCCATCTGTTTCCCCCGAGCGCCTTTGTTTTCCTGTTGATTAACTCAAGAAATCTTCATTTTGACTATTGCGTGCACTCAGGTGCTAGCGCTAGGGAGAAAAGCGTGAATCGGGTGGGTAGAATTCCTGCATTGGGAGGGGGTAGCCGTTTGCGGGGAGGAACCACACAGTTGTACATATGCAAGGTGAATGCCTGCTTGTTTGTAACTTTCTGCACAGCACACACCGGTTTCTAGAATTATACATAATACATATGTAACTACATATACAACTTTGAAGTTCGAGTGCAGAAAATGACATCCACACACACACACACACAAACACCCTCCCCCACCATCAATCTGTCACACGTGATTTTACGTGATTTTCCACATAGCACTTCATGATGTCCCAAATTATATATATATAAATATATAGTTTTGTATTTTATATGCAATTGTATTTAATTATTAATGGCTTTATAAATATTTTTACATGCAATTACACGTAGCACCCTACGTCCTTTCAGAAAGCGGGAGCCCCATGCAGGAGGCAGGAGGCGCTCGTGGGAGAGGGTGACGGGGGGGGGGGGGGGGGCGGCGCGGGGGGGAGGAAGACGTCCGTCCTCTGGATGAGGGGGCCTGAGGAAGACCTCTCTGAAGAAGTACGTTTCCTCAAGGCAGGTTTCTTGAGTTAAATTGACGTGCATTAAACTTAACCCTGGAGAGTCCCCGCAGCCCGGTGAGATCTGACAAGTACGTAACGCGGACGTGTGGCTCCCGCCCCAGTGGAGGCAGGGGGCGCATCCCTCGCCCCCCAAAGTCCCTTTGCCCTGACCCCTCCCTGGCAACCGCCGACGTCTCTTCTGTCCTCCCGCTTTGCTTTGCTTTCTCTTGGATGTCAGAGCAGTGGGGCTGCGGAGTCCGCAGCCCTTCGGGCCTGGCTTTCTTCCGCTCGGCTCCGTGTGCTCGGGGTTGCCCGGTGCTCTTGTGCGTCTCCCCCTCCCCCACCCCGTTCCATCCCGTTCCATCACTGACTCGCTCTCCGGGGCGCGAGGTGCCGCAGCGTGTCCATCCGCGCAGCGGTGGGTGGGTGGGTGGACGCAGGATGGGGTTCCCATGTCCGGGCTGCTGAGAATGCAATGGCTCCCAGCATGGGCACCCGTGTCCCCGTGTGGAGACGCGCTTTCCTTTCTGTCGGGGGGCCCCGGAGGCGTGTTGCTGCCGGCGCACCGGGGAACTCAAGGTCTGCCTGGACAAGGGCCTGCCACACTGCGTCCCGGAGTGGCCAGGCCACTGTGGGGGTCCACCAGGGGCCTCGGAGCATTCCGGTCGCTTTAGACCTTTGTCAGCACTTGCTGTGGTCAACCTTTCCCTTTTGGCCATGTCAGCGTCTCTGTTGCAGCTCCTAGATCATCGATGATATCGGGCATCTTTTCAGGAGCTCATTGGCCATTATTATTTGAGACATTTAATGTTACGTGCCTGTCCTATATTGTCATTTGTATGTCATTTATATGTTTGCAACTATAGAACACACGTGGTATATAGAAAGTGTTTGGATGCATTCAATGCTGATAAGAAGGCAGCCGTGGGCAGAGGCCGCCGCGGGGGACTGTTCCAGGCAGAGGGAACAGCAAGGACGGAGGCCCTGAGGTGGGAACCAGTCGGGATGGTTGAGGAGCAGGGAGGCCCCGTGCACAGTTGTGTATCTCACAAAAAGGAACAAACAGAGTCCTTCAGATACCATTGCTGCATAACATTATTCCGAGACGTCACGGCTTTAAGTAACAGCTTGTATATTAAGCTCATAGACTCCAAGAGTCCGGAATTTAGGCCCCGGCCTAGAAAAGATGGTTAACCGTTCTTCCACGATGCCCGACGTCTGGCGCCGGAGCTGGGGAGACTCCAATGGGCAGCGGTGACTCGATGGCCGTGGCTGGAGTCTGCTGGGAGGTCCTTCACTCACACCTGTCTGGTGCCCGGATGGGGAGGCTCAGCTCAGCTGGGACTGCGTACAGAATGCCTAACCTTGGCCTCCTCGCACAGCCTGACTTCCTCAGGACACGGCAGCCTCAGGGGTCGGAGCAGAAGTATTGCAGGGAGCAACGCCGAGGCGGCCTCGACGCCTCTGTCCCAGCTTCGGAAGTCACACGGCACCACTTCTGCCTCGTCTCACGGAAGGAGCAGTCGCGGACCTGCCCAGAGTCAAGGGAAGGAAAACGGGCCGGCGGACGGCACGCGCAAGGCCGTGCCGGAGGAGGCGGGAGGCGGAGGCTGCGGCTGCGGCTGCAGCAGCCTTTGGGAAGCCGAACGCACCGCAGAGTCAGAGCTGGTGGTGATACAGCTTGTTCTGCTCAGCAAATGCTTCTCGGGGTGATGAATAAGCATGTGGAGGAATAAGACCCAGTCCTTGAACTTGAGGAATTCCCAAGGCAAACGGAGGAGATGGCTACGTAAATGAAAACCATACCGTACCGACTCGGACAGCGTGTGCCACAGCAGGCTGCACAGTCCCCGGGAAGCAATCCGTATTGCCCGGGAGGTGGATGGGGCTGCAGCTCTGAGGGTTGGGGAGGTGGGTATGCAGTGTCCCAGGTAGGCCAGGGCGGAGAGGGCATTCGGAAGGAGGGCCGGTCAAACAGAGTCGGTTCAGGCAGGAGCGGAGCACGAAGATCAGAAAGGCAGGCCACGAGGCCCAGGTAGGAAGGGGTTCTAAGTGAAGGCTGGGCACTTGGACTTGATCGTGTGGATAATAAGAAACCACTGCGGGGATTAAGTACTGTAATCAGATGCCGGCTATGAGAGGAGGCCTTGCAGGGCTAGGAAGGTGGGTGACCCTTGACCAGGGTCCCACGGAATGTCCAGAAGCCGGTAGGAAGTCCGTGCGGCCGTCTGGGGAGAAGGGAGGTGCGGGCAGACCGGGGCCAAGGATGGAGCAAATGGGGGCAGAGCATGTGGAGTCTGGGCAGAGGGGTGAACAGGGTCCCCGAGAACGGGGAGGAGCGGGGGGGGGGGGTAGTGTGTTCCACACCTGGGTGGCTGTGCACCTCATCACTCCTCAGCCCTGACCGTGCACTTGAACCATCCAGGGGAGCTTTCCCAGCTGGAACGGTTTGATCTCCACACCCGCTCAGCTCAACCACAGCCTTCAGGTCGGGCCCCGGGCATGGGCGCTTTTACAAACCTCCCCTGCCAGTGCCCCTGTGTGCCTGGGGTTGGAGGCTGCTGGAGTAACGATGCCTTCCCAGGGACTCTGGGGAGGATTTCCAGAACCCTGGCTGGAGCGGAGCAAGGAGAGAGAGAGGAGTGATTTTGATTTGGGACATGTTGGCTTTCATGACAGCAAGGATGCTGGATCTTTGTCCAGGAGGCGTGACAGAGTTTAATAAAACTTAGTTAATCCATAAAAAGAAATTCAGCGGCTTCTCCTGCAGCAGAGTGAAGCCACAGAAAGCATCGGCTACTGTCCTAAGCGTGCCGGCACAGAACTATGGGCTTTCTATAACCCGCTGTGATTATCACGCCCATTTTGCAGAAGAGGAAACCGAGGCCCAGATGGACCGAGGAACCAGCCTCAGGTGACACAGGGAGGAGGTCCGTGGGGGTGCTCACGGAGTCCGTATCTCAGAGGCGGAGCCCACAGAACAGCTCACTCTCAGTCCACCCTCGGGGCCACGTATCATCAACTCTGTTAGCATTGCTGTTGGCCTTGACCCCAGCCCTGGGATCGCCATCCCCTCTGTGTCACCAGGACTCCTATCACCAGTGACCCTCCTTGACCATCGCTGGTGCCTTTCCGCTTGCACGGCCCTGCCGGCCCGAAGGCCTCTGAGAAGTTAACGCGGCCTCCACGGCATATCATAAAACAAAACCAAATGCTTTCTCCCCACCCCCCACCCCCCGCCTCCCACACCCCTTTCCCTGAGTATCTGTCAAAGCCAGAGGAGAAATAAAAACCAGAATCTCCAAACAATACACTGCCCGGCAGATAATAAATAAAACCTCCAAAGAGCGGGGAATGAAAAAGAGCAAGGAGTCCCACAAAGGCAGGGGCCTTGGGGGCGCTGGCCCGCGGCAGCTACCAGCAGACCCCGGGTAAGGAAGCAATTGAGATAAAAAATGGACGTCCCCCCGACACATGTGGGTGCGGGGAAGCTCTCGACGCTGGCCGGAGTGCAGGCCACGCCAGGCCTCGCTCGCTGGCGCACAAGTAAATACGCATGTTGCCTTGCACAGAGCAGACAGACACTCAATAAATTCTCAAGCCACGCATCAAAGCACCAATCTTCATTTGTGAATTTTCCAAGTACACATGTTTATGGGCCATTGCGTCTCCCCCTCAAACTGCACAGCGAACAGGAATTTGGAAAAAAAAAAAAAAAAAACAAGGAAAACCTTTTGTATGTATCGCACACATTCGGTGAGCTTCCCTCCCTGTCGCACGGGGAGACGGGGCGAGAAAGGAGTGACCCCAAGGGGCTGTGGACACCTCTGGGGAGCGAACGGGAGGAGGTGGAGAGAGGGCCGGCTTTTAGTTCCCGTTTCTGAGAGTTCTGGATTCACGGCGTTTCGCTAACGGGCCTGCTCTGGCTGTGTTCGGTCGAAGAAGTGCTTCTTCTCTCATGATCCCTCGAGATTTTTATGAAATTAATGAAGTCACCGCAGAGAGTGAAGAACAACAGAGAAACTATTCCGGAGGGCGCTGTGGGGACGTCACAGCAGCACAGAAGGGAACATGGGCGGTCGTGCTCCATGGCGACGGGTCAAATATTTACGTTTTCCTGCCCTCTGGTCCCTGCACGGTCATTATTTTTCACATGTAAGCAGCGTGTAGAAGGTTATTAAGATGCGTTTCTCCAAACTCTGTGTGTGAGCTTTCGGATGGATTTTAGCTGAGGGAGGCTACACCCCCACTCACACACACCCAGCTGTGTTGCTGACCCGTCGTCTTGGGTAAAGGGGGGCCCGTCCTGAGTGCCGGTCCTCGGGGGGGCCCACTCTGTCCCTCTTCCAGTCACACCCTTCTCACGGGTCGAGGAGACTCCAGGGCCAAGGGGCCAGCCCACCCAGAGAGCAGCTCTGTTGGAGGGACAGACCCCTGTCTTCTGGGACACGTCGTTGGCAGCACCTGCTGAACACTAGGAAGATGCATTTCGTGTGCTGGCCGTGTGTCCTGGGCGGGGCAGATCTCCCAAGGGCGCTATGCAACCTTTGAAATGAAATCCCCCGGAAACACCACCTCGGCGCCTCCTCTAATGCGGAGATGAGGCTAGACTTCGTTTTCTGGAGAAGAGATGATAGTTGGTCTTTTTCTGAACCAGGTGCGTCCTTTGGAACTCGGCTCCGAGACGTGCATGGTTGCGTGCGCGCAGTGGTGGGGGGCCGGCGAGAAGCTCCTCCCACTCCGGGCTGCCAGGGACGCGAGCTCCTCGGAGCAGGCTCGAGCGCCCCCTGGGAACAGGCGGAGTCTAGGCCCCAGGAGTCACAGCCATCTCGTGCCGTGGGCCCCGAGTCGCCAGTCCCGCGCTACCAGATGCCTCCTGGGTATCTCCACGTGGCGCACACTCAGCCACCCCAAACTCAGAGTGTTCCAACTGGAGGCGACTGTCTTCTCTCCAGACCTGGGTTTCTCCCGGGCTCCTCGCCGCGGTCCGGGGCCCTGCTCCGTTCGCCACCTCTCCCAGACCGGAAGCTGCGCATCACCCAAGTGTCTCCTCCACCACACCAGTGACAACAGAAATGGGCAACTTCCCGGCGCTGAGCGCCTGCTTCGTGATTCAGGTGCAGAGCGTCCCTTACCCCTCCCATATGCCTGTGAGGTCAGCGTTCCTGGCGCCATTGCACAGGCGAGGAAACTGAGGCTCGGAGCAAAGATGAAGCTCTCCACTCTGACTACACCCGGCTCCCCCTGCAGCTGGTCAGACTCCTTTCCCCCTCTCCCTTGTGGTGTTCACCCCAACCCCCAGCAAAGTTCTTCAAAGGCACCCAGTAGGTGCTCCTTGGAAAAGATGCGTTGGGTTGAACGGAACGGACCGGCTGGGGCGCGTTATGTTGCGTCTCTGCCCCTGTCCGGGTGGAAACTGCGGCCAACACAAGGTCCTCCTCAGAGAGGAAGGGGAGCAGGTTAAATGCAGGGGGAGAACGGATGGGGTGACTTCAAAGGGGAGGCAAACCGATTAGTGGGAAATCTGTTTATAGAGCCAGTGAGTGATGGTGAGGGAGAGATGCCGAAACGCAGAAAGCCGGGGGATGCCGGATCCACCACGCCATCCTCAATCCGTTTTCAGCCACCCACTGGCCACATTAGGTGCCCCTTTGAAAGGTGCCTGCCTGGTCCCGTAAACTGAGCAGCCAGCCCTGGACCACCAACCAGCTCCCAGCAACGCTGGTCATAACACGGCTTGAAGGTCACCTGGGTCTGACTTCTGGAGGTCTGAGAAGTGCAGGGTTCAGGCATAATGAGCAACAGTATCAATGTGCATGTTCGTAGCATTGACGACGTGTCAGGCACCATTCTGAGCTTTTGCCAGTTTTTTAATCCTTATGACAATTTCATGAAGAATTTCCTACAATTAGGCCCACTTTACAGGTGAAGAAACTGAGGCACGGGGAGGTGAGCTTGCCTAAAGCCACGGAGCTGGGAAAAGGTAGGGCTTGGAGCTCAGTCCAGGAGTGTGGCTCCAGAGGTGACCCCTTCAACCCCTCCACTCTGTGCTTCCCTGGCATAGGAGCTCCGGGTCACGAGTTCAAGCCCCACTGCCCCAGGACGGCACAACTGGGTCACTTCTGCAAGCTGCTCCCTCTCTGAGCCTCAGTTGCCGCCTCTGTGAAATGGGGCCATCAATCCTATGTATCTCATCATGCTGCTGAGATAATTCTGAGACAATCCACACAAGTAGAAGTGAAAATTAATAGTAACCATGGTATTCTTTCTCCCAAACCTTGGGAACCTCTTTTCCTCGTGTCCAAAATCACAGAGAGGGTTGGAAGGGCCTGGAGAGGAAAAAAATGCATTCTCGCCACAGGGTCTCACCAGCAGCAAAGGACGTGATGGATGTAATGCAGTAGATTTGCCTCTTGAAATATCGCAGGCACACGAAAAGAGCAGAAATATTGTAATATTATAATAATTATATATTATTATTATAATTATAATTACACTCATGTATTCAACACCCCGCGTAAGAAGTAAAATCTTTCAGACGGCATTTCTCCTGAGTCATTCTTCCGATCGCATTTCTCCTCCACGCGCTCCAAGGGCAGCCGCCTTCCTGACTTTGAGGGTTATCATTCACCCCCTTAGACTGTCGCCAGGGCTGGTGGCCGTAGCCTTAAGCATTGTGTGGTCTCAGGTCACGCCTGGTCTTGTCTCACACATTTTAAACCTTCATATGAAGAGTGCCGTCCTGTCCATGTCCCTGTGCACACCCCTCCCAGTATCCTGCTCCTGAGCTTGCTCTGTGTTGCGTGTCTGGTTGGTTCTTTTAACGGCCCGAGCACATTCAGCTGAATGAACGCACCTCAGTTCATTCGTGCATTCCCGGTCGATGACCCTGTTGGGAGTTTTCGGGTTTTCAATACCACGAACAACGCCGCCGTGAGTGTTCTTGGCGTGGCTCTCTGTGCGCGTTGGTGGGAGTTGCTCTGGAGACCACCGCGGCAGGCGCTGGGTGGCTGGGTAGAAATGTTTGTGCGTCCTGGAATCGTTTGGCTGTTGCCAGTTTGCACCACAGTGTGTTGTACCATTTACCCTGCCCGCCACTAGCGGTGGCTAGTGGTCCCACGGCCCCGCATCCTCGCCAACCCTTGGCTTCATCAAATGGAAGCGAATGCAGTTATTGTTAGGGACACCAGGTGGTCTATTGGGAGGCCAAGGCCTTCTCGGTACGGACCATTGAGCTAGACAAGCGATGTGAAGTCCTTTCCCAAAACAGGTCTACGAGAAGCCCTTCTCTTCCAGGCAGTCTTCCATGGTGCCTCCACATCTCAGCCAGGACCCCCTTTTTCTGTGCCCCCACGGAATGTAGTTCTCCCCCCACAGGGCACACTCACAGCAAAATGGAAATTCCCCGTTCATCTTTCCTCCGGACTCAGCCGACCAGCATGGCCTTAGGGCCCATCCTTCGCATTTCACCCCCGGAGCCAAACTCAGGGCTTGGCACACAGTAGGCACGCAGTGGACTTTTTATTGAATGAAGAACTGAGTCAATGTTCAGCCCTGCAACCTGCTGTCTGATGCATGGGGGGGGGGGGGGGGACAGCATTTCATCAAATGTATGAATGAATGAATGAGTGAATGAATGAGTGAATATGCCAGGGTTGCTAGGCCCATGGCCCCGTCTTTAAGCATCTCACAGCACGTTGCTCTGTCGTGTGAAAGATGCTCCCACAGCTGAGACAGAGGTCCACCCGGGGAAGGGAGGCCTGGCCCCACGGGGATGGGAGGCCTGAAGTCTTCCCAGAGGCCTTCCCCTTCCGCCCTCCCCTCCCCACCGACCCCTGAGAGCCCCTCCCCGCGGCTACCCAAACCGCCCAAGAGGTCAACTTCAGTCGCTAGATTCATGTCTCCTCTACCTCCCGTTTCCCCCAAATCAAAAGTCAAAAGGTCGGCGTAGCAGAGGTGTGAGCTGAAGAGCTTTTGAATGTGGTCCAGGGAGGTCGAGGAAGAGGCTTGCCTCTCTCTTTGGCTACGACTCAAGAAAGAAAAGATGTGGGGTGAGGGCTGGCTTTGCTGACACGCAGGACAGGGGCTGGAAGCGAAGGAGGAGGAAACATCCTAACAGAGACAAAAGCAGGCTCCGTGGTCTCCTGGTTTGGGGGTCCAGGGCCCAGCAGCGCAGACACTCGCACCTACGGGCCTGCCAGGCAGGCTTGCAAACACACCTCCCAGCTCGGGCGCCGCCATAAACCACTCAGCCGGCACTCGCCGGCCCCACCGTGATGGCCCCTTGATGTATGAACCCGGAGACGAGAAGTGAAAGGTAGCTGTGGACACGAACCCGTAAATACATCCCCGGTTCAGGTGACATCAGTGCGAACTCCCTGCGCAGGGCTCCACGGTGGCCCACGAAGTCACCGCACCCGGGGCGGTCTCCTGGGCATGTAGGCAGGGCGGGCAGTGCCCAAGGCACGTGACCTCCCGCGGAGGGATTTCCATTTCACTTCGGGAGCGGGAAGGTAGAGGGACTTCTCATTTTCACTTGAAGAGTGTTTACCTACCTCCTCGACCTGCTCCCTTCCAGCGCTTCCGGACTGAAAACAGCGGAGCTTTGCAAATAGCACGGAAGGTGGAGCGCCTCGGAGAGCAGGGTGCCTTCTCCAGGGCCTCGGCCAGCGGGTCCGTGCTGAGCTCGGTCCCTGGCCACTCTCCAAGGGCTGGCTTCTCTGTGGGCCTTAAATACCCAGGGCAGAGATTTCTGTTCGCCCCATTTGCTGTTGGGTCCCCCCACCCCATGCCTGACACACAACAGACACCCAATAAAGACCTAGCAGATGAATGAACCATGGATTTGAGGTTTTGATGAACTTTCCTGCTAAGTGAAAAGATCGACCAGCTCTGAGGTTCTTTCCTGTTGTAAAAATCCAGTCGTCATTCTTAAAAACTAAAGATAGGAGCACCAGCTGATCAGCCTTTCTGGAGGGAAAATTTAAAACATGTTTTGAAAAGCCTGGAACCAGTGTCGCAGGTTCGATTCCCAGTCAGGGCACATGCCTGGGTTGCAGGCCACGGCCCCCAGCAACCGCACATTGATGTTTCTCTCTCTCTCTCTCTCCGTCCCTTCCATCTCTAAAAATAAATAAATAAAATCTTGAAAAAAAATAAGAAAAGCCTGGAACCCCAATAATCTTGCTGCTAGGAATTCATCGTAAAGAAATATTCAGAACTCTGCACCAATATATTAGTCCCAAGATGTTCACGGCAGCGTTGTTTATGATGGAAGGACATTGGAAATAACGCACGTAACCAGCAATAGAAAGCTGGTTGATTAGATTATGCCACCGTATTTCATATTTTAGAAAAATATCTCTAGGGGTGCATATATGTGGTCTGCACACTCAGTGGGGGGCGGATTGCTGTCAAACAGTGTAGATGACGTGATCCCCGTTCTGTTAGGAAAAATGTCTCTACAGACGGCTGGATCCCAGTAAGCTTAGACATGCTGTCTCTGGATGGTGGAATTAGGTTATTTCATTTTTTTTTCATTGTTTTATTTTAATCCTCAATTTTCTACAATGAACACAACCAAGTAGTAAATGCCATGAAGAGATCTTAGGAGGAGGGATTGTGAGGTGATCGGGACGGGGCACGTTTCTATACAGGCTCTGGCTAGACAGGGCTCCTACGAAGGAGCACAGGGGCTTGTTTTAAACGTGTGGCCCCTTCTCCACTGCCCATTCGACCATCCTCCGAAGAAGCAGTGTCGGTGAAGAAGCCGTCCCCAAAATTGGGGTCACAGCGTACATATTGTTCTGGAGCTTTCCTGTATTTCCGGCTGCTGCCCTGAACTATCACTTTCTCTCTGAATTCCTTTCCGTGGGGATCACCACATTGTAGCAGATCTCAGGTTTCCCCGAGTTGGTCTCCAGGCGAGTGACAGGGGGTCGCAGCCAGCTGCCACTCCAAGAACGCTGCCTAACACACCCTCCCAGAATTCAGCGGCTCCCGCAGCAAACACTTCTTGCTGGAGAACCCCTGAGTTGAACCGGCGATTCTGCCGGTGCGGGGAGGGCTCCGTGTAAAGCTGTGAGCTGGAATCGGGCTTGATTTATCCTCTCTCTCGCCCTCCACACGAACAAGACCACTCAGGACACGATCTTCGCACAGGGAATGGAAGGCACGTAAAACCAAGCCTTTGTGAGTCTATCCGCAGCACATCTACGGACACGTCACTGGTCGAAGCAAGTCCAGGGCGAGACTCGTGTCAGTGGGTCAGGGAGACGTGCCCCACCCACTCCGGCTGGCCGTGCTGACAAGTCACGCGGCAAGGGTGTGGGTGCCGCGCAGGGAGGTTGCGCAACGCTGCAGACAACAGCCTCACTCTATCACGTGCGGAGAGGCCGGCGCCCAACCGCTGCCAACTTTCGCTTTTCCCTGTCTTGGTCGAAGATCATAAACCTGTGGAGGAAGCGGACGTCTCTCTGTTTCAGGCTGCAGAGGTGTGGCTGCCGGCACATCGGGTTGTATGCTGTGTCGCCACGGGGCCTCTGAACAGTTCGTGTGTCCAGGTCTCGCCTCTCCTGCAAGGTTGCAAGGAAAAGACATAAAGGATACTCTCTGTCTTCTTTATAGATTCGCTGTCTCGTGCAGCAGGTCCCAGAGTGGGCTCTCCATACTGAGTTCACAGATTCCCATTTGGACCATGTGGCAGTTTGTAAGGTGTCGCCCTGGCTAAGAGGGAACTATGTCCCCAAGAGTCCCCTTAGTGTCTGGGTCCAGGTCATAGTTGGACAAAAGGAAGGTGTGTGTGAGAGAAGGGAGGAAGGGAGCCCGGCCATTGTCCTCGGAGGGTCGTCTGGGTTACACGTGGCGACAGACGCTGGCGTGTCAGCCTTTCCTCTGTTCCCTTGCCAGTTGTGCCTCCCAAAGGCTGACCGACAGCAGCCCCAGGCTCTCAGCAGATGTTTGGAGCTGGACTCACGAGGCCACAGTCACACAGAAGCGGCACTGCCCACTGACCGCTCTCCCCACCACCATCTGTCCCCCTTCTTCCCCCCAGTCCCCCCACTGTCACTGCTGGACACGCACCGTTTCTCAGGTTGTCTGGCTGGTGATTCCTTTCAGGAGCCTCTGACGTCTTCCTGGGCCCTCTCCTCCCCCGCTCTCCCTGCCGTGAGCATGGGGGAAGGCCTCCTCCCAGACCCCACGCCGGTCCTGTTCTCAGATCGGACCCAGCCGGTGCCGGTGGGGACCGTCTCAAGGGACAGGGGTGGGGAGAAACTTCAGGGAGCAGCTGGTGAACACATTCCGTCTCTTCTAAACTGTGTGTGCCTCAGTTTCCTCGTGGGTACAGTGGGGCTCTCCAGCTCCTGGCACCGACGAGGCAATGAAACACATTAACCCACGTTGACGAGTTGATACAAAAGGCCAGCCCGTTTCCTGCTGAGTCTTCACCCTCTCCTGGGCTCTGAGCCTTTCACAGACGGCCCCCGTCCAGGTAGTACACGCCCCGTTTTCAAGCTGCCCAGCTCCCCGAGGCAATCCGCCTGGTGTTTAACTTATCAGACCCTACGAACGAAAAGAAAGCTTGGTGGAGAAGCCATACCTAGAGGAAAAGAAAAAGAAAAACCATCCATGTACTAATTTGACCTGCCTGTTGAGTCCTTGGCACATAATTTCGCCTTCATCATCACATTCAGTTTCTTAATTCACCCCAGGAGAGAGGCAGGCCAGAGACTGTCATTTCCATATCACAGATGGGGACGCTGACGGGACAGGGTAACAGGCTTCAGGGGACGATGATGGTGAATGGCAGGCCTGGTGGTTTTCCCGTTGCACCAGAATGACTGTAACACCCGCATTTTGGGAGTCTGCATTGCATACAGTGGACTGCCGTGAGTTACCTCATTTCTTCCCCCCAACTCCCTGCAGGTTGCATAGTATTATTATTAGTATTATTATTAGGAAGCGAGGCATAGGGATCAGTCACTCGCCCGGTGTCATATAACCTGTGTGTGCAGAGAGACGAGAGGGTCTCCGAAGAGAGATCCTGCGCGTACCAGTAACGACCGTGAGGCTACGGAGAAGCAGAATACCGCAGGAGGGAGAGCGGATTTGAACCCCAAGCCAGGCAAGGCCTGCAACCATGCACTGGTAACAAGATGGCACACCTCTTGTGAGTCTGGGAGACTAAATGATTCGTCTGGGTGATTATACAAGGTCACCTGAGGTCACTTTACACAAAGCATCCTCGCTGAGGTCTCATGGTGGGTGGGGCCAGCTTGCGGGGGGGGGGGGGCTTGTCCACGTGACTCGTTTTGGCCAATGGGATGTGAGTAGATGTGAGGCAGAGCAGAGGCTTGAAATGCGCTTGCGCTGTTGCACCCGGCTGATCTGGCAGCAAAAGGGGTTTCTCAGGGTAGCCCTGGCCGGTTCTTCTGAGCTCCAGAATAAGACGCGTGGAGCAGATCGCATGCTCTGGATGGTCCAGGGAAGCCGGACTGCATTCATCCTGAGTCGCAGCTGACCCACAGATCGAAGAGCTTGAGGGTGAATGAATGTCGTTGCAGGCCACTGAGTTTTAGGGTCGTTTTGCTCTAAAGCTTTAGTGTGGCGAAAACGGACACATGAGATGCTGTGAATGTGTGAGGGGACAGTTGCCAAGGACTGTCCACAGTGCCCTGGACGGTGTGGCTCAGTCGGCGGAACGTCGTCCCAGACACCAAACGGTGGCAGGTCTGAGTCCCAGCCAGGGCCCACGCTGAGTAAGGGAGGCAGCCAACTGGTGTTTTTCCGTCCCCCTCCCTCCCTCTCTCTCTAAAATCAATAAAGATATTTTGTTTTAAAAGAAACAAGCAAAATATAACCAAAGACACTGAAACAGAGAACAGGCTGACAGTGTTCCAAGGGGAGAGGGGAGGGAATTTCAGGGGAAAAGGGGAAGGGTTTACAGGAACAAGTATAAAGGACGCGTGGATAAAAACTAGGGGCGGGTGGAAATGGGAGGGAGGTGGGGAGGACTGGGTGGGTGGGCTGCGATGGGAGTAAAAGATAGAAAATTGTACTTGAACAATAGTTAAAATAAAATTGAAAAATAAAATAAAATATTGACAATTTATTAATGAAAAAAGTATTTTGTTTTTAATAAAAATATTTTTAAAATAAATTTAAAATAAAAAAGCATGTCCGAAAATGTACTTGAACAATGATTTAAAAAAAAAGAAAACTGCCCTGGCTGGCGTAGCTCAGTGGATTGAGCATGGGCTGCGAACCAAAGTGTCGCAGGTTCGATTCCCAGTCAGGGCACATGCCTGGGTTGCAGGCCATGGCCCCCAGCAACCGCACATTGATGTTTCTCTCTCTCTCTCTCCCTCCCTTCCCTCTCTAAAAATAAATAAATAAAACCTTAAAAAAAAACACTAAAAAAAAAGCATGTCCATAGTAAACCCTCGCTCAGGTATGGAGGCATGTGGTCGGTCACCTGTGTGCATTTGAGTATGCATGTGTGTGTGTGTGTTTGCATGTGTATGTGTGTGCGTGTGTATGCACGCCTACAGAGCAGATGTTAATGGTGGCTTTCCAGGGGACGGGATTTTCAGGCACTCTCACTGTATAAATCAACCGTAATTGTAGTGTTCTATTTTTTAAACAGAAAAAAAAGACCATCTAATGCTTTTGTAATCACATAATGAAGACTGGTCTTCTTTATAAGACATCGTACATTCTGGTCACTAATGGATCTGTCACCAGGAAGTGGCTCTGTGCTGAGTGGAAATACACATGTTTCCTTAGCACTGTTCCCTCAGCAAACCAGATTCCCCGGGCCACGTGTCGTACGCCAGTTCCCCGAAAGCACCCAGACGCTGGACAGGAAAAGCAAACTCGAGACAGCTTCTCCAGAACACTGGGTCTCGATGGGGGGCGATTTTTGTCCCCCAGGAAATGTTGGGCAGTGTCTGGAGACATGTTTGGCTTGTCAACATGGAGGGAGGGGGCAGAGTGTGGATGCTCCTGGCATCTAGGGGGCAGAGACCGGGGACGCTGCTCAGCACCCTGCATGCACAGGCCCCCCCCCCAGCCCCCCACAGAGACCCGTGCAGCCCCAAGTGTCCGCAGAGCTCACGTGGAGAGGCACTGACGGAGGGGCTGCCTGGGAAGCCCCTCCTGGTCCCGAACCTGCGACAGGCTGGAGAGGCGCAGGGGAACACCCGCCACGGGGCCCGGCTGGGCGCCTCCGGGGCTAACCTGGAGCCCGTCCCGTGTGAAGTCTCTGCAGAGCCTGGTCGCCCTGGACTTGGGGGCAGGAGGGAGAACAGGCTCGGGTTTAGGGAGCGGCACGGGACTCCAGCCAGGGCTGGTGCCCAGAGAAGCAAGAGCTTGAGGTGGGTTCAGGGTGCAGGAATCCGAGCCAGGCTTGCTCACAGGATCCAACTTGACCTCCAGCCACAGAGCAGTGTGTGTACCATGAGCACACACCTGGAAAACGACAGAAATGAAATCCCCTTTTCTTTCTCATGTATGTGTGTATGATTGCGCACATACATGTGCACATTATATACCTGCATATGTATCACATGTCATTTGTGTGGATAAGGCATATCATACACATTTCTAGGAAAAGGTCTGGAAGTAGATACACTCAGCTGTGAGTAAAATATTTGGGGAGAAAAGGCATAGAAAAAAAGTAAATTTCTCTTTCTCACTTTACACTTCTGTAGTGTCGAGGATTTTATTTTTATTTTTTTATTTTTTTAGAGAGAGAGGAAGGGAGGGAGAACGAGAGGGAGAGAAACATCAATGTGTGGTTGCCTCTTGCGTGCCCCCAACTGGGGACCTGGCCTACAACCCAGGCATGTGCCCTGACTGGGAATCAAACTGGTGACCCTTTGGTTTGCAGGCCTGCTCTCAACCGACTGAGCCACATCAGCCAGGGCTGTCCAGGATTTTTTTTAGAGCACCCATGCATTTGTGTTATAGTATTTTATTAAGAGAAAATAATAATTTAAAAACATAGAATAGAATGCCCATATTTGAATATATGCTGTTGTTAGGAACATAGAACTACCAATCACCAAGTTGTAATGGGCAGAGGTTTCATTTTTAGAAGTTTTTCTTTTACAAATGTATACTTCATAACATGCGTGTTTTAAGTGAACGTTGTTGGGGACGACATTTCCATGGTCCCCAAAAGGACCCTTGACCCCATTCACAGCCACTCCCCGTTCTGGCCGCAGACCCAGGCAGACACACCCGGGCTTCTCCTCTCTTGGTGCCCCGCGCCTTCTAGACCCTGTGTGTGCGGACAGGATCCTACACAGCATGGTCTTCCGCCGCGGCCTCCTTCCGCTCAGCGTAGGTAGCGGGAGGTCCGTGTTGCCGCAGGTATCCACGCTCTGCTCCGTGTTCTCGCCAAGTAGTATTCCGTCACATGGAGGTCCCACGGTCTAGGCATCCGTCCACCGGCTGATGGACTGTGGGTCGTTTTCCTTGTGGACCTCTATTGTCTGTTTTTAAATATGCCTGAAGATGTATAAACGCCCTGGCTGGGGAGCTCAGTGGGTCAGAGCATCGTCCGGAAACACCAGGGTTGTGGGTTTGATCCCCAGTCAGGGCACATGCAAGAACCGACCAATGCATAAGTAAGTGGAACGACAAATTCTCTTTCTCTCTCTCTCTCCCATGCTTCCTCTCTTTCTAAAATAAATAAAAGTTTAAAAGCATATTTATATATAATTATATTATCAATTAGACCTTGAAAACACCCGTATTTTCCTATATATGTAAATAACTCAGAAAATCAACAATTCCTTTAAAAAATCAACAATGCCTTTAACTATGTAAATGCTACAAGACATCTCATCTATCGATCGATCGATCGCTTAATCGGAGAGAGTCTCAACAGTTTAGAATTCTTTAACACAGAGGCCATAAACTCATTTAGCTAAAAGGACCAAAAGCTAAATAATCCTAATAATACATGTGTGCTTAGCACTAGCTAGTACTCATTAAAAGTTATACTCAAACTAGTCAAGCTATTGAAGTGAAAGGATTCACTCCTTTTAGTCTCCTGACCACTCTACGAGGAAGATAATGTCATTTTATCTTCACGGAGAAAGACGCTGGGGAGCAGACAGATGAATCACGTGACCAAGGGCGCGGACTTAGGAGACAGAAGAAGCGCAGGAGTCGGGCTGGGCTCCCAGGCCCCTAACCACTATGTGGGCACTGGTTTCTTCCATCGGTGTGAATGGCTTATCGCGGTCTGTTGTTCCTTGGCGGTGAAGCATCCTTGCCAGCACAGGCTGACATCTCCTCTCCCTCCGAATGAGCTGCGGCTTGAGCCCTCGGGTCAGGCACCCAGTGTGCAGCCTCAGACCAGTGTGCTGTGGCGTCCTGCCACGGAGTGGCGCTGTGCAGCCTCGAGCAGGTACCACGACGTCTCTGAGCCTCCTCGGTCTGCTCACCGGCCAAGTGGGGGCCACCCACCTGGCAGGGGTGCTGTAGCGTTCAGTGAGAGGAGGCTCCGATGTCTCACACAGAAAAAGCAGTGACGAGTGTCGACTGGTATTGTTTTTGTTGTATTCGTCATGCCTTACTTGCCAGTGATGGGCCGTAGATATTCCCACATGGGGCACGTGGCTGCTCTTCCCCACAGCCGCCTCTGTGTCCACACGTCCAGAGGCGCTCGGCTGCGGTGGCGACACTAATGTGTTCACCACACACATGTGCGTTAGGACAAGCGCACGGAGACCCCCGGCCGCTCCGGCAGCCTTCGCTGACCCACCCCTCCACCCGCCACCCACCCATCCCCCTCTCTTCCAGCATTCCAAGCTGCCGAGGCTGACCCTGTCTCTCTTGATGATTTAAGTTTTGGAGAAGGACCGGAGAAGGATTTGTTTTGACGTTTAAAGGCAATCCAGGTAATAAATGGCAGGGGCGGCGCCCACCACCCCGTCCATATATCTGCGCAACAGTATCTATTTTTGACGCAGCTGACATGCCATTTCCTTTGGCAGCGCGAGGGGGGCGCGTCTTTAAATTAAACTCGTCTCCGACCCCTCCGATCTGCAGCCCGCTTCGGGGGCAGGCCCTGGCGAGGGAGGCAAGGAAGGCCTGTCGGCGGTCAGTGATGCATGGGGCAAGGGCCCGTGCGCTGTGGTCTGGGACCGAGACCCTCTCTAAAGCATTAACTAATGACAGAGGATGTCCCCGAGTCTCCTAATCACCTCTAATGCGCACATTTAGAAGCTAACGGCAAAGCAGGCGAGATAAGCGGGTCAGACAAAGAAAACAAAATAAAATCCTGCCATTGTTTCGGGAGGCTGCTTTGGGGTGGGGAGGGGCGGTGCCTGTGATTAAGCATTAACGATGGTCGGTCGTAACTAGCTGATCCCCTGCCCCGCTGCCCACAGAGCTGGTGGAGCAGAGGGCAAATGCTGGAACAGCCAAGCACAGCTCTGGCACTGTACTAGCTGGCGGGGGCGGGGAGGGGGATGCCGCAGGGGGAGTGACTTCCTTTTCTGAGACTCAGTTTGCTTGTCTGTAAAAAGTCCTGCATTTCCTTTCCGTGGTTGTTGTCAGGGTGTAAAGGGAGAGGAAGACACGGTGAAACAGAGATGCAGAAGCAAAGGAGGAGGAGGTGGAGAAGAGGATATCCCTATGCATGTAAACAACGTGTAAATTGCTGCAATGCACTTTCCAAATCTTGCAATTCCTGGGCAACAGTGGGAAGACATTTGAGGTCTCCCACGGGAAGGTCCCGAGCCCTCCTGCCTTCTTTGCCGCAATGTTTCTTTCCACACTCAGACAGTACGGGTCCCTCTCATCTTTTTCCCCTCCCCCACCCCCAGGTTCTGAATCTCTGCTCTTTTACTTTTAAAAACGTCTGATGTAAACCATAACTAAAACAAAGGTCTCCTGGAGAATGCCACGGCCAGGTTGGCGTCTCTGATATTTGGGCGAATTTTCTTTCTGTCAAAGCAAAGCAAAGTGGGGTGGGTGAATGCATTATAGGGGCCCCAAGAGGTCACTCTTACAGGCATGCACACTCACCCCAGTGGCCGAGAATTCTCACGACATGGAACGCGAGTGGAAAGTGATTGCTAAGGTACCAGGGTCCCTGGCAACGGCTCCTGGAGGATGATGGGAGGTGTGTCCCAAGAATGAGGGAGAGAAACAATGAGGAACCTATAACCTGGGAGAAGGAGACTGGGGGGACAGTCTCCAAAATGTGACAGTGCCAGCTGCCTGCTGGGTTCCCGTGATCCCATCTCCCCAGACCCTCAGGGCCCCAGGGCCTCCGAAACACCCCACACCTTGGTCCCTGGCTGGAGACTGACAAAGAAGCTGAAGGGGTTCTTGGTGGAGAACCCCCTTTCTCGTGACCCCCTATTCACATCCCGCGGCACTAGATAACCAGGGGACTTCAGTGGGCAGCCGTTGTCTCAGCCTCAAGCCCCGTGCTTGGGTCCTCTCTGTCCATCCTGTTCCCCACAACAACCCCGACGGCAGCCCTGTTTGGAGAGGACATCGGACTGGGAAGGATACCGCAAACCTGGGATGATAATAAAAGAATCCAAAAACCCTAAATACTGCGGGAAGAGCGGTAGAGCACTTTGTAATTTGATGCCGAAACACAGGGAAAGAAAAGTGGCTTCCTCACAGTGGGTGTGACTGGGGCCCAGGGGTTCGGGACCCTGAGACCCACCACCAGGTGATGTCAAAGCGACTCGGGGGGGTACGACCCTACTGTCTGTTTGTGGACAAATGGAGGCACTAAGTGTGGTCCGTCCATCCAGTGGAATACCGTTGAGCTGTAAAAAGGCAGGAAGCAGGGACACACACCACACTAAGTTTGGAAGCAGGATGCTTGGGGAAAGAAACCAGGCACAAAGGGTCGCATTTGCCTGATTTTTTTTTATATAAAATGTCCAGAGCGGAGAAATCCATGGACACAGAAAGCAGCTCAGTGGTTGATTTGGGGCAGCAGGGACAGCACCTAGGGGAATGGGAGCTAAAGGGTCCAGTATTTCGTTTTGAAAAAAAAAACAGATGCAAATGTTCAAAAATGGACCAGAACGATCGTTGCATAGACCCGTGAACCCACGGAAGACCATCGATCTGTGCATTTGAAACAGGTGAGCTGTGCGGTATGTGGATCATCATCTCGATGACGCTACGTGAAAAAGTTACTCGGGGCTGTGCTGGGCTCCATTCACAGGGGAGCACCCAAGCCCACAGTCTTCTGCTGGACCGGACCACCGCTAGGATCCGGGTCTGGGGCTCCACTGTGTGTGCAGGACAGTAAACACCAAGATAAACGGATGCTGGACCTCAGGGCCGACACATTAAGCAGCTCATGGCTATTAATCCTGGGGACAGGAGATTGCAGCCCACAAATTAAATCTAGAGAGCTGGGCTGTTGGAGAAGAAAGCTCCTCCCTCTCCTTCTGTGTAATTGATGAAGGTCACATGGGAATCGTGTGGGCTCGAAATGTGATAGAGATTTTAAAAGCTAGAGTTCTTTAAATATATATTTTTTAAATATGTAGCTAAGTAATAGATATTTATATATGCGAGGTCTGTCTGGAAAAAGTTCAGCCATTGTTAATATAACGAGAATGGTTTATGCAACATCAATGTAACTTGGCAGCCAAGGAGAGTGGACTGGAATGAACAATGATGACTTCACTGTACTAGTCAGTGGGGGCGGTAGATGCCACTGAGTGAGCATGTGCACTGTGTGGCCGTCACATTCAAAATGAGTGAGTGAGTAGAGCATCAAATTTTGCATTAAGCTTAAAGGTACCTCCACAGAAACTATTTGGATGATTCAGAAGGCCGCAGTTATGGGCAACTGGTGATTGGCAGCTTCATCACAACAACGCACCTGCTCATGCATCCTGTCTCCTGCAGAGTTTTTCGGTGAAACACCAAATCACCCAGGTGACCCAGCGCCCCCTACAGCCCAGATGTGGTGCCCTGTGACTTCTGGTTTTTCCCAAAATAAAATCACCTTTGAAAGGGAAGAGATTTCAGGCCATCAATGAGAATCAGGAAAATGCAACAGGGCAGCTAATAGCAATTAAGAGAGGACTATGTGAGGTCCCGGGGTGCCTACTATGAAGGGGACTGAGGCATCATTGTTCTATGTACAATGTCTCTTGTATCTTCTTCAATAAATGTCTCTGTCTTTCATAGTACGTGACTGCATACCTACTGAACAGACCTTGTGCATATTTTCATACATGGCTGCCTGTGAGAGCCAGAGCTCCCAGTCAAGGTGATGTTCAAGAACCAAGCGGGGACCATCTACCTGGGGTGTTACGAAGGGCTTCTCGCACTGAGGAGAGGGTTGGGGTGGAGACCTGCCAAGACCACGTCCATTCTCAAACACCTGTGATTCGGGGAAGACTCGATCCCGGGCTCACTAGAACGCTCCTAAGAAATGTCTCCACTGTCTCCTTTGGAACCGAACCCAGGTGAGGTGGGCCCAGGAGCTTGACTTACAAAAGCCACCAAAGGACCACTGTCTAAGGCTCTTGAGCTGTGGTCTCTGGAGACACTGTTTCCATGAAGATCGTAAGGGCCCTCCTTGGGAGACAGGTACTGGCTACAGGGATCACTTTGGAGTCAAAGAAGCCTGAGTTCGAATCCTGACTCTCCCGCTTATTTTCTGTAGGATGTTAGGGTGAGTTACTTAGCCTATCAATTTTCTCATCTACTATCTTTGAGCAATTATATACCCATCGTGGGGTTATTAAGTCATCAAAATGAGAGCTTTTCTTGACATTCAGAAATCTTATTCCTTCACCTGGAAAGATAAAATCAACATGTGGTAAAACCTTCATGTAAAACAAAAGTGTTAAAAATTAGAAGCAACCTGGCTGGCGTAGCTCAGTGGATTGAGCACGGGCTGCCAACCAAAGCATTGCAGGTTCAATTCCCAGTCAGGGTACATGCCGGGGTTGCAGGCCACGACCCCCAGCAACCGCACATTGATGTTTCTCTCTCTTTCTCTCTCTCCCTCCCTTCCCTCTCTAAAAATAAATAAATAAAATCTTTTTAAAAAATTAGAAGCAAATACATTCAGAAATGTCACCTCCCAGATATACTTGCTCCTTTGCCTTTATACTTTGCTGTATTTTCCGTGTTTGCTTCATTAAGAGTTTATTATTTTCCTTAGGAAAAGAAAACAATAAATTTGATACATTAAACATTAAAGTGTGATGCCACTCCCACAACATTCCTTTTTTGACTTGAGCTCCCACAAGTCAACTTGTACCTCCTGCATCCTTTGCTAAAACACCACAGGCTGCGGTACAGAGAATCCGGTGCAAGCAAAACTCAGATTTGGCCTCTAGTCTCCATCATCATCTCTATCTCTGCCATCGTCATCCCCACCATCAGCCAGCCCCACCATTGTCATCACCACCTTCATCATGTCCACAGTCACCCTCAACTGTCATCACACCACACTGACCACCACCACACAGTGATCACCATCACTACTAGCAGCATTCCTTCCGGCCCCATCATCTCCCCCGCCAGCACCTCCCACCATTATCACCATATTCCACCACCAACATCACCACAACCACCACTTCCAAAATTGCCAGTTACCACCATCACCATTACCACCACCATCATCACCACCATCACCACTATCACCATCACCACCACCATCACCATCCTCACCATCACCATCTTCACCATCACCACCATCACCATCACCACCATCACCATCACCACCATCACCATCACCACCATCACCATCTTCACCATCACCATCTTCATCATCAAGAGAAGTGAAATGCCCTTGGGCGAGTCACTTCAGCTCCGTAGGGTCTCCGCTGGCATCTCAGGCCTGCTTGCTTATTTTGAATCAAACGCCTACAGGACCCTGTAAAGAATTTTAACAGTATTTTCTTAAATCCGTCCTTACCAGGGGCGCAGCGAACCTAAAACTTCAGTTCTAGATGCCGGCAGCTGAACTCGCACTAAAGTTAAAATTTGTATGAAGATTCCCTGTAGCCCGTAACCGGGGGGCTCTGTGGAAGCTCTTTACTCTCAGGTTCTGAGTCTCCAAGACCCGTCTCCTTGGTGGCCTGAGCCCCACGAGCACATCCGAGAGAGAGTGGGCGAGCAGCCAGCCCCGCGGGGAAAGACAGAAAGACGACCCCCTCAGCCCGGGGGTGGTGGAGCCCGGACGAAGGAGCAAAGTTCCCTCAGAGAATCTGGGCAGTCTTTGATTTTGCTGGACCCCGTCCTTGACCCGTTGCCTCATAGGAGAGCATGTTTCTAAAGGACGCGATCAACACATTCCAGAGTTATGCTACTTCCAACTACCAGCCGGTGCCTTTGAACCCGCCGCAATCCCCAAACTGAGGAGCTGACATCCACCCAACACTCAGCGGATTCCAAACACTGGGAGGGGGGTGGGGTGGGGGAGCGGAGAAGGGGGAGGGTGCGGGCGACGGCTCTGTGATTAAACGTGTCCTTTTCTCTTTGTACTCTAATGGGGTCCAAAGGTACTGCCTGGCGCCTTCCAGGTCCCTGGGCTCGCGTGTCGACGAACGTCCCTATTGAGTCCTCCCTCAGAAGCTTCCAGCCAAGAGCAATAGCAGAGACTTGGGACTGGTCTCAATACCCAAGCATCTCAACGGATAAACATTCAAACAAGGAGAGGAAGTCATTGCGGAGAAACGTCTCCGAAGGAAGAAAAGGATGTGGAGGAAAAAAAAAAATCAAAGTAGGAGCAGTCAAAACGTCCCCTGCTCCAAAGGAACCAGGCTTATCTGTGCCCAGACGTTGCTTTGTGGGAAGGACTCTAACCCCCCGAGCCACGTTTTAATCCCGCCACACTGGTTTCAGGTTTTGCCAAGATGGATGTCGGGCCCGAATTAAAACCAGAGCCGTTTATCTCTGCCAAAGTGTTCTCTTCTTCTTCTCCGTCTTCCACGACGGGAAGTTAGGGAGATAGGGGGCTCCCTTTGTGCAGTGTGCCCCTTCCGAAGTTATCATCGGGCTCCCGTGGTTTGCTGATAGCCAGAGAGACTGGACCTCAAAGGCGCAGGAGCTCTGAGCCGGTAAACGCGGGGACACAGGGCTTCCCGGCCGTCAGGGGGAGAGGAAGGAGCGTTTTTCTGGATGCGATGCTATGCCGTTTGCTAATAAAAGGGGCTTTGAAGAGGTTGTGCACCATGGCGTTCCAAGGCTTGGCGCAAACTCCTGTCTTTGTCCCTCCTCACTCATTTAGGGGAAGAGCATGAGAGCGCCAGGCACCTTTTCAATTAAGGAAAAAGCGATCAGGAAACCCTGCCGTTCTCCAGGACAGGGATGGGCCTTGCGGCCCTCGTGCTAAGCGAAGTAAGTCCGGCAGAGAAAGGGAAGTGTTGCATGATCTCAGCGGTGTGTGGGATCTTTAAAAAAACAACAACAAGAACAACAACAAAAAATGCACTTACAGAGCGGTGCCAGAGGCTGGGGGAGGAGGGAATGGGAGCAATGGGGGAGCGAGGTCGGAAGGTACCAGCCCCCAGTATCAGGGAAATACATCCCGGGGACCCAATGTGCGGCCTGGGGACATGGGTCCCAGTCCTGTCTTGTGTATCTGGAAGCTGCTTGGAGAATAGACCGTCATAGGCCTCACGCCACAAGGGAAAGACCGGAACTCTATGAGCTGATGGATGTTCACCAGAATTACTGGGGTGATTATGTGGCCGTAGACCCAAGGATCAAATCATTGCGTTGTGAGCCCAAAATGCATACCATGTTAGGTAGCAACTACATCTCAATGTTCAAAATTAAACATAGTATACAGGGGGAAAAATAATGTTCAGAAAAGCTAGAAAGCAATTTTTTTTATTTTTTAAATTGCAATGTCTCTGAGATTTTTTAAAGGTTTTATTTATTTATTTTTAGAGAGGGAAGGGGAGGAGAAAAAGAGAGAGAAACATCAATGTGCGGTTGCTGGGGGCCATGGCCTGCAACCCAGGTATGTACCCTGATTGGGAATGGAACCTGCGACACTTTGGTTCGCAGCCCATGCTCAATCCACTGAGCTATGCCAGCCAGGGGCTAGACAGCAATTTAAAGCCAGCGATTGATTTCTCCCATTCTCTTCCCCTCAGTGAGGAGATGGGCCCTTTTGGAAGCTGGAGCCCAAATCTGCAACCTTGTCAACAGGGAAGTCTAGAATGGGCCCCAGAGAGCCTGTGCTGGCTTGAGGAACACCCTGACCTAGGGGAACCAGGGCTGTGCATTGTGGCGAGAATTCGCCCCCCGCCCCGCCCGCCCCAGGGTCTTATCAATGGCGATTACCACGCCCACATTTTGCGGGGAACTGAAAAAGCTATCGGTTTCTCGGATCCACGACCCGGAGAGACCCATCCCTCAGCTCCTGTTGGTCTTCTGGGCATTTGTCGTTGCTTTCTGGAGTCCAAGACCCAGGACGCCGTTGCCAGGGCAGCCCCGTAAACACTGGTCGCTGTTTCGCATTAATTACTAATAATTGTGGGCCGCTCCAGTTACAAGCGCTACGATGCTTGGCTACCCATTAAGCTGTCAATATTATTAAATTCCTTCGACATGAGGGAAACTCAATCCAAGAGTCCCTCGTCGGAGGCCAAATGAAGCAAAAAGAGGCAATTAAGGAGTGACATGCCACTCCGTGATGAAGCTGATTCATCGGAAGTGGGAAAATTAATTAAGAACTTAAAAAGAAAATTATTTTGAGCAGTCTCCTTTCCCCCCTTATGCCCGAAGATTTTTCCCTCGTGGCTAAAGCTACCAGCTGTTTCGCAGAATAGGAAAGTCCTCACGGGTTGGAGGATGGAGGACCCCGCCCAGCAAGGATTCTGGAAGCTCGGGCTATCTCCCTACCCCCACCCCCTCCCCATGGAGCTCGGGGAGACGGGGATAGAGCAGATGCTGGCTGGAAATGTGTATTGTTAGTGCCCTCTAGTGGCCAAAGTTTGGCTGAAGTTGAAAAGAGATTTTTCACTCCGAGCTGGGTGTTGAGTGCTTTTGAAAAGCTATTTTGCAACTTGTCTGTTGCCTCGGTGCTCTCCTGGGATTGGCTTTCAACTCACAGGGCACTGCTTCTTCCATTGTGCGCAGTCTCCAATCCTCTTGGGAAAGCGGGGGAGTTTGAACTACAGTTTTTGAAAAGGGCAAATTGCAATTTTTCTGAGAAAATCGGTTAGCCTCCAAAACAGACCATTCTTTGCACGATTTCCTCTTGGCTGCCTATCCCTCGAAGTAACATCTTCATACTTACAAATGTCTTTTTTTTTTTGCCCAAGTTTCTTCACAACATCATTTTTCTTCTTCATGCTAATGGTGTGTCTGGCAAATGTTCTAAAAAATTAAGCAATTCCCTCTAGGAATTTTTCCTTCATAATCAACCCAGGAAATGAGGAGGATCCAGGATAAGCTACTTGCTGAAGGATTTTTTTCATAACACAGAGAAAAAAATCCCTTAAGCCCTTAAGTGTCCAACAATAGAGAACTGGATTAATCAGAGTTCAACCAGCAACAGGAAGTGAGACATTGTCGTTGACGACAACTGGTTACAGTTGAGAAGACCCTTGTTGCTAATCGATGGTGACACGGAGGTCAAGGCACAGTGACCTTCCTGGTGTGTCACATAAAACCTGGGTGATGGCTACATGAATGTTCGTTTTGTGATGAGTCACCGAGCTGTATCTTTTCTGAATATGTGAGTGTGTATATTGCATCATTAAAAAATAATTTTTTGGCCCTGGCTGGCGTAGCTCAGTGGATTGAGCACGGGCTGCAAACCAAAGTGTCGCAGGTTCGATTCCCAGCCAGGGCACATGCCTGGGTTGCAAGCCACGGCCCCCAGCAACCACACATTGATGTTTCTCTCTCTCTCTCTTTTTCCCTCCCTTTCCTCTCTAAAAATAAATAAATAAAATCTTTTTAAAAAATAATAATTTTTTTAACCAGATGTCCTCACTCACAATTTTACAGTCTTCTGACCCTGTTCTGTCCCTAGCAAGAAAGGTGGAGGTCAAAAAAAAAAAAAAGGGGAAAAATGGAGCCAGGGTTCTGGTAATGAGATTTTTAAACTGTGTTTGAAAGACTCACATGAGGAGAGCGGACTTACCGGCTCGTGGCTTTGTCTCTGGTGACCTGGGAGACGGTGTAAGACAAAGCTCGCGACTCACTGGCGGGTCAGGAAAACGATGCACTGAACATCCCCGGGCCCCGGGCACCGGAGGCTGCCCACGAACGTTCCTCCTGATTCGCCTTCCCTTCTCGCCACGGCGACCATGAGTCGCCCTACTGTTGCTCTCGTTTTCAAAACCCACAGAACATTTAGAGAAAAACCATTTACCTGAATGTCCAGGATAGCTGGTAACTTCTCTTCTGCATGTCCTTGTCAGAAGCAGAGAAATGATGAGTGAATTGTTGCGTTCCGTTTCATACTTCCCTATTTTGGGTCCGCTACCCAGAGACGCTAGCAAACAAACAAACAAACAAACAAAAACAAACAACAGCTCAGTCCCAGCCCTCAGTCTGGCCAGGAGGGAGTTCGACATCCATGAAAAAAGACTGAGACCATTATTAGGCAAGTGAACACACACACTGTGTAGTCCATCGGGTCTATAAAGGTTACAGGGGAAAAACCAAGTGAGAGAAACTTTGAGTCGGACTGCGACGGGTCAACACTTGCAAGGACCGGAGAGTTGAAACCTCTGCAGCCCAGTTTTGCTGCCTGTAGAATGGGGGTGATGGTCGGTACCCCCTCCTCTGAAGACTCGACGAGGCAATGCACACTGGGAGAACAGGCCGTGCCCGGACATGCTCATTGAATACTAATCACTTTCATTAACACACGTCACTGAGTCTGGCCAACCAGGCAGCGCAGGTGGAACTTCTCGGGTTTTACATCAAGCTAGGTGTGCGGGTTTAACGTTAAGGGATGGTTTCTCGCTTCCTCTCTGAAGAGACACCCAGTGGTGGGAGATGCGGGTGGCCTGGGGGCCCCGGGGACGCTGGCATGGGAGGTCGCAGCTTCGGTGGGGAATCGGGCAGTGGCATCAGGGCCGAGGTGGCTGCCAGGGTCAGAAGGACAAGGAGCAGAACCCCGTCACCATGCTGGGCCGCCTGGTCAAGGGCATGCAGATCGAGTCCCTGGAGGGGACCCGTCTCCTCCCTGCCCGTCAAGGAATCTGAGCTCACTGACTTTTTCCTGGGGGTGTCCCCCAGGGATGAGGTTTTATAAAAGATTGTGTTCATGCAAAAGCAGAGCAGATGGCCGGAGAACCCGGTACAAGGCATTCGTCACCATTGGGGACTACAACGGACACGTTGGCCTGGGCGTTAAGGGCTCGAAGGAAGCAGCACTGCCCTCCAGGGGGACCATCGTCCTGGCCGAGTGCTCACTGCACCTTGCAAGATGACCGGCCGCTGTGGCGCTGTGCTGTGTGCCTCGTCCCCGCAGCCAGGGGCACTGGCACCGTCTCGGCCCCTGTGCCCAGGAAGCTGCTGCTGATGGCCGGTCTCTAGGATCGCTACACCTCAGCCAGGGCTGCCCTGCCACCCTGGGCAGCTCGGTCAAGGTCACCTTCGATGCCTTCTCTAAGACCTACAGCTGTCACACCCCCGACCTCTGGAAGGGGACCGTGGTCACCGAGTCTCTGTATCAGGAATTCACTGACCAGCTTGTAAAGACCCACCCCAGAGCTTCTGTACAGAGGACTGCGGCTCCAGCTGTGGCCACTGCCCACTTTTATACAAGAAAAACAAAGTGAATTAAGCCTGTCTTAAAGGGAAAGAGAGGACGGAAGGGAGGGAGGGAGGGAAGAAATGGTTTCTCAAAGCTGCAATAACCAGCAGGCCTGAGAAATCTCTTTATCCACACTCTTTGCCAGTTTCTCTCAGTAGGTGGCGCACTTGAGACCTCCGCCCGCACGGATTTTTTTTTTTTTTTTCCCATCTCCGAGAAAAAGAGCCAGTGTGTGTGCCAAGTACAAAGTCAGAAGACAAGAGGTCCAATTTAGCTGATCTGTAAATATCTTCATTTCCAGAGGCTGTCACCACAGAGGGTGTTGCTTAAGAAATGCAGCCACAGATGCAGGAACGGGAGGCAGAAAGCCCGGCTCTGCCTTGCGCAACGAGAGTTGCGCTATTTGCCGGTTTGGAGGGCAACTGAGTCAAGAATGCCTTCTCCGTTTGCGAGAAGACGCCCAGGCCCTGGTGCCTGGAGGTCGGGCTTTGAATCCCGGCCCAGAATGCAGCTCAGGCTTGTCACTCGCCCAGCCCTGGAGTGAGCTTCCTCCTCCATGCAAGGGAGAGAGAACACCGTGAGAATCAAACCCTTCTGGTGGCAAAAATAAAGCCACTATTAGTCAAGTACTTACGCTGTTTATCTGTGGTGTCGCTTTTACTCTTACACAGACCCACGAGAGCGACCTTGTCCGGGGTCCTAGTTCACAGACGGGGCGAGGGGGGCATGTGCAATGAAATCGCTTCCCCCCAGGGTCGCTCCTGTAAGTGAATGACAGGGTTAGCCTTGGACCCAGGCCGTGGGGCTCCACAGCTCACCCTCCCCGCTGCTGGCCCCCCTGCCCCGCAACCTCCCCATCTCTGAGGTCACACGATTCACGACTCAGTCTCCAGGCTGGCCCTGGGGCCCGGCGTGGCGTAGGTCAACAAAAAGAATCCATAAACTTTTAACCCCCATCACTGGAGACTGAAAAAATTCGGTGTTCATCTAGATAGCAAGATCTTTGAAAAATAGTGTGGCTAGGCATTGCTGAGTTTATTTCAATCACTGATTTTCAAATGGGGAAACTGACACCATGGAGGGTTTTTTTTAAATAGCTCCAAGTCCTTTGGTGCTTTCCCCAAGGAGACGTGGGGTCTACCCTCCCTGCCCTTGAATGTGGGCTGACTTTAGTGGCTTGTTTAAAACCAATAGAATCTGGTGGGAGTGAGGCTGCATGTTTTTTTGAGGCTGGGTGATAAAAGCGGAGGCTCCTCCCACCTTATTTTCTGGAACATTCTTAGTGGGGCCCTGAGCAGCCATATAAGAGGCATCACCTTCCGGAGACGGCCATCCATGCTGGTTAGATCACACACAGACGCTCTGGTGGGCAGCCCAGCGGGACAGGTGACAGGCCGCCGCCCCCAGGAACGAGCCATTCTGGACGCCCAACCTCCATCCACGTCTGACTGCAAACGCGTGAGAGACCTACAGTGGACCCTACAAGCCCCTTCTGGAACTCCCGACCCACAGAACCGAGGGCACACTAAAGCAGTTGTTTTAAACCAGTAAAGCGGGCTGCTTTGTTACATGCCAGCAGCAATGGGAAGGGCAACCAGAGCAACCCAGAGGGAGGAAGTGACTGACCCCAGCCGTCTGTGGGCAGTGGCCCACCGGGGCTAGCGTCCAGCTGCCTGACCCTCAGCCAGAGCTCTGCCGGCCCCCGTGCCAAGCTGAGCCCATGCCTCCAGCTCTCTGTCAGTGCTTCCCCAGGAAGAATCTCACCAGGACGGGCCGTGCTGAGCCCTCTGACTGGCTTCTTCACGGGGTGCCAGGGACGCGGGAGAAGTCACGTGCCAGGGAGGAGGCAAATCTCCCATGCAGGAACATTCCCAGAAATCTGTGGGCGTGATCTGCCACCCAGGGGGTGGGCTGTGCCCCCCCCAACCCGAGAGTGAGGTCTGGGCGTTCCGACGTCCTTCCTGAGAGTACCGGGTGGATCTGGGGACAAAGACACTGATGGTGGAGTCAGTTTGAAGAGCGACCTGACAGCACCTCAGCCAGGTGATCAAGGTCATTACCAGCAATGCTAAGTCACGCACATGCCCTTGGTCACCTGCGATGAGGATGGCACTCTATGGCCGTGGTCTTCCTCGCCAAGCCCCATAACCCCAGTGTGACCATGAGAAAAACCCTAACGGAGGCTCCTTTTACCCCACACCTGACCAGAGCTTCTCACAGCGGTCAAGGTCATCGACAACAAGGGCAGTCTGAGAGCCTGGCACAGCCCAGGGGAACCCAAGGAGACAGGGCAATTAATGCAACCTGGTGTCCCAGGTGGAGACAAAAAAAAAAGAGAGAGAGAACATTAGGTCAAAGCTAAAGACATTTGAATGAAGTATGGACTTTAGTTAATACTAACTCTACAAAAGGTGCAGCAGATTTTATTGTAACAATGATACAACGTCTCAATATCACTTATCGCTTCCTAAGCTGGGACAACTGCATCACCCAGAGTGATGGAAGGTGTGGAAAGCAAAGGAAATAGGATCTCGGGGGGTGTGCAAACTCTGTCTTCTTTGCAACTTTTCTGTAACTCTCAGACTATTGTAAAATGAAACACTTATTTAAAAAACAAAGCCACGTGGCGAGCCTGCCCTGAGCTGTGCGGGGGGGGCGGGGGGGGGGGCGTTGAGTCTTTATAGGGAATCACTTAGTTGACACCTGCGTGGCTTCCCTGGCCCTTCCTAAGCCCCCCGAGAGGGGTCTGGGCGCAGAAGGAGCACGGGACTCAGAGGCGGGCAGATGGCGGCCATCCCACCCCCCAGTTACTGGCTGCAGGAGCTGGGGTAGGGCCCTCCGCCGCGCTGCGTCTGGAAGACGCAGAAACTCCTATCCCACGCTGAATTCATGGGATTAAACGAATCAGTGTGTTAAAGCGCTTGGAACAGTATGAAAGCCCTTTGTCCGTATGACCTCCTTTATACCCAAAGATGAAGAAAATTAATATAAAGGCTTTTTAAACATGCAGTTTCCCAATGGGTACACATATATACATAATCTTATATAAATTTGTGGTGTGGTGTATACCGTGCGTGCTTTGCATGTGTGTGCGTGGCTTTTATTCTCCTGTTTTGGCAGGAAAGCTGAAGGGCCTGTGTCCTCCCCCCACCCGGTGACCGTGTGACCTTGAATAAGCTATTCCACCCATCTGAGCCTTAATTTCTTCCCCCGTACAATGGGGCCAAGTGTCTACTTGAAGTAATTAATTCAAATCCACCTTGATAATTGCCTCACTGGTTAATAAAATGATTCAATACGGTGATGTATGCAATTTGCCTTGCTCGATGTCCGATATATAGTAAGTGCTCGATATATGATTCTTCTGATAAAGACAATACTAGTACTAATAATAATAATAATTACTGTGTTCGGGGCAGTTACTATGTATCGGGCATGGAGAAAATGCTTTACTTCTATTAACTCGCTTAATCTTCCCCATATCTCTGCGAGATGAGTAGTATTATTACCTCCATTTAACAGGCAAAGACATAGACTCAGAGAGGTTGAGACACCTGCTGAAGGTCACACAGCCAGGGAGAATCAGCAGTGACGTGAACTGCCCAGCCCACATCCTGGCCCCGAGGTGCTCCACCACAGCCTTTGTCAATTTCGTTCAAACTTCTGGGGCCCCAGCATGCCTTGGGGTAGCCTAGGGGTTTGCCTGGGAATGCCAGCTCTTAGCTCTGTGGCCTTAGGCCAGTGAGTCAACCTCTCTCTGCTTGAAAAATGGGTAGTGTACTATCCATAGGAGAGGTACCAGGTTTTAAAGACTCACAAACGGAAACAGAAATGCCCGGCATCTAGCAAGTTCTCCAAAATGTAAATGGTAACCATGACAATGATGATACCTTTCCACCTCTCAGCTTCTAGGCACGTGGATATGTGTGGAGTCCAGCCAACAGACTGTTACAGTCGCTTGTTTCAGAAATAGAAGTTCCTTCCTGGCTGGTGTGGCTCAGTGGATTAAGTGCCGGCCTGTGAACCAAAGTGTCACAGGTTCGATTCCCAGTCGGGGCACATGCCTGGGTTGCGGGCCAGGTCCCCAATAGGGGGTGCTCAAGAGGCAACTGGACATTGATGTTTCTCTCCCTCTCTTTCTCCCTCCTTTCCCCATTCTCTAAAAATAAATAAAATGATTTTTTAAAAAAGTCACCTTTTCTTTGAGGACAGGATATGGGATTTGAGTCATTATTACACGGGGACAGCCCCATGAATTTCAATATGTAGGTTACATTTATCAATGTGAGCACCAGGGTCTGCGAGTCTTCCATCCTACTTCTTACATTTTGAAGGGCTGTCAAAAGATTCTTTTAAGCCCTGGCTGGTGTAGCTCAGTGGATTGAGCTCAGGCTGCGAACCAAAGTGTCGCAGGTTCGATTCCCAGTCAGGGCACATGCCTGGGTTGCAGGCCGGGTACCCCAGTAGGGGGAGCTTGAGAGGCAACCACACGTTGATGTTTCCCTCTCTCCCTCCCTTCCCTTCTCTCTAAAAATAAATAAGTCAATAAAATCTTTTTTAAAGATTTCTTTTAAAAAAGAAGTGATTGTTGCTTTGCATCACGGAGGGTCTTTTCCCCATAGCATTAAAATAGCGTGAATTGAAATAGAAACACCAGTAACCACAGAGTACAAAGTGGAGATTAGCATCAACCATAGTTAACCAGCCCAACTAACAGGTAAGCGAGGTGCGGTCTTATGGGCCTCGGCCCTGTAACCTGTCGGGTCTGCACTACACTTCCGGTCCTCAGTGTCGGGACGAAATCAGACTGTAAGACACCTGGGATGGGGGGTCCTCAGAGAACAGGGGCGTTGCTTGGGGTGGGAACCCACACATTGGAGCCGGAAGTGTTGTGAGTAGGGAAACAACTTCCCCCTTTCGTTTGCGATTTCACAGGATTTAACCTAATTGGATTATTGAAAAAGGGGGAGAAATGGATCAAAGAGGCCATGAGACAAGGAGGGGAGGCTCTTGAAAGCCCAGAAGTTCTAGGTGCTCTGACGGGGCACCGTGCTTCTGCTACATGTCATGTCCTGTCCCCCCAGCCCTGCCCGGGGCTGGCTGCCGCCCTGCCCCCAAAACTCCCCCCTCTGCACGCCGGCGGGCACCACCGACAGTAAAACTTCAAGAAAGGAAATGCCAGTAGCTGCAGGAGTGTGACGACTTGGTGTTCACTCAGCAGTTAAGGAACCCAGGGCCAATCGTGGAGTTTGGCGGTCCGTAAACTTCACACTTTGTTATTGAAAAAAAAAATTTTTTTTTAATAGAAACTTCTGTGTGAGTTCATTGTACGGTGTTTGTAACTCGTAAGGGCCCCTGGGTGACAGGGCATGAAGGTTGTTTTTTTTTTCCAAGTGAGTTTCAGCCAGGGATCAGATTTTCATTGAGCCATAGATGATGTCCCTGCCGGGGTCAAAGGGCAGCGTGGGGACCTGGGGCAGAGAATGGGACGGGAATTGAGATTCCCGGTGTTGCAACTTTCAGGCGCTCAGAGATGTGCCTTGTCCTGGCTCTCTGATCAGCTGACTGTGGGATCCAGAACAAGTTACTTCTTCTCCTTCAGCCTTTGTTTTCCCTTCCGCACAATGGGGAGGAAACTAACACAGGCACCGCGGGCCGGGGAGGGGCGGTGGAGAGGGTGGACTGAGGCCCTTGTGTCCATTACGTGGCAGATAGGAAGCGTCTGATGACTGGTCGTGGACAGTATCCTGCGTCCAGCAGGTGGCGCGCGCCCCGCCCCGGGCCAGGCACTGTCTGTGCGTTTGCTGAGATTTCCTTGCGGCAGGTCCATGACGTCAACATGTTTGTCTGCATCCTGTGCAAAGACCCTGCCTTCAGGAAGGTCAAGTCCCATCACAGCGCGGGAAAGAGCGGCAGCTAGACTCTGAATCCCGGAGAAGGGTGGGCACCGCGTGGAGGGCTAACCTCCGTGGCTGTTCATTTCGCTGCCCCCTGAAATCCTCGGGCCGGTTCAGCAAATGTTTTGCACGCCCGACCTCACTGCCCCGCGCTCGGCCAGGTGAATGCAATGTCATCGCACTTTCGGCCGCTGGGGGCTCCCGGAGGGTCGCACGTGAAAGGTAAACGGTGGACAAAGAAACACAGCGTCTGAATGAGAGGAAGTGTGAGCAACGTCCCGGTTTATTTCCATAGCCTGAGCTGCGCGAGAAAGCTTCCAGAATGTTCTGGGAAGGCAGCGCCTGGCGTTCCCAGACACTCACCTGCTCTCTCCAGACAGACAAGAACGACTCTCCAGGCTGGCCGAGAGACTCGTAAGTCTTATTAGCTCGCTTTTATAGGGCGCGTTTCGGAGTTCGCGCAGCCTGCCCGGGGTTGCTGCCCGCGTGGGTGTGCCGACGCGGAGCGCGGGGCGGCCGTTAAGGGAGGCGGCCGTGCCCAGCGCAGGGCTAAACCGGGCGGAGACACACAGGCTAATTCTCCTGCCTTGCCCCCCACTTCTCACACCTGCAGAATTATGGCCCAGAAAGAACGGAGTCTTCGGCGGCGGAGGGGAGCCACCCACAGACTGAAACAGCCCGTGACGCCTAGGGCTGCGGCCCCCTCCAGCCCCATCCTCGGCTCCCGCACAGGGAGGGGCTCAGAGGAGCAGCTTCTGAACTCTCTCATAGCCGTTCGATTCTGGATACTTCCTTTGTGGGGTGAGGGGGGTGAGACACCCTGTCCCTCACCCCACCCGGAGATACCAGCCATCGGCACGTGGCTGCCTCTAGTGTTTTTGGGAGGTTTTTTTTCAATGCATATTTGTATAGAATCATGGATTTATTAGTGTCGCTGTTTTTCAGGATTGAATATTCTAGTTTTGCAAAGATAGTATCTCCACTTCTGATACTGAGCATTAATAGTTATAAAATGTCCATTTAAATGATAAGATGCTATTTGGGGGCTTTGTGACATTAAAAGCAAACCCTTCCATTATTTATATTGCTGTGATGACCTTTATTCTATGTGCTTTACACTGGGGGGAAAAAAAGGACTTATTTAATCTGTACGATAACGCTATGATTTGGGTTTTCTTATGACCCCCACTTCCCTGATGAGAAACGGGGGCCGAGATGGCGCGTGTAGTCAAGGGCAGAGCTGGGATTCGAACCCAGGGAGTCTGTCTCCAGACACCATGGCCCTAACTGGAGCTTAGGCCACCTCTCGGGTTGGCACAGTGAGGCTTCCAAGGCTCACCAGCGATGGGGGGAGGAGTCAGGGAGACAGGCCGTCCTCAGGGCCAACGGGAGTCCCGAGTGACACAAATTCCCGCAGGACACTTTGGCAGGGTCTGTAACCATTGTAAGCATTGACCGCTTTGACCTTGCAACGTTTAAACTCTCTCACGGACACGCCCTCCGCCCCGTCCACTAAAAACGTGCGCGCACCAGCACTCAGACGTAACGGGCCCGCTGCAGCGCTATTTGTGAGGGCGCGTCAGCAGGAAAATCTTTTAACGATGAAAGTTATGAACGTGTACTGTGGAAAATGTACGCCAGTCCAGACAGTTACGTGTACGTCAAAACCAAAGGTGTGGGGGTGGGGAGAAGGGGAAATCAAGAGTAAGGTCGGAGAAGGCGACATTATGGTTACAACACAGAATATCAACAGACAAGATGAAACGCACAAAATGACCAAAACCATCAGGACGGGAGAAAGAAAGGGCAGGGTAGGATTCACACTATTAAAGATTTATTTTTTTAAATGACTCAAGAGCTTAATGCTTTTATGACCTTTCTGCCTTCATGCAGTTTTTTTTTTAAGGGAAGACTATCTTTTGTTTAAGATTTTATTTATTTATTTTTAGAGAAGGAAAGAGAGAGAGAAACATCAATGTGCAGTTGCTGGGGGCTGTGGCCTGCAACCCAAGCATGTGCCCTGACTGGGAATCGAACCTATGATGCTTTGGTTCACAGGCCGAGCTCAATCCACTGAGCTACGCCAGCCAGGGTGGAAGACTATCTTTTACGGTGAAAGAAGTTGTACCAGACTTTTGGGTAGTGTGTGAGACAGGGGTTCAAGTTCATTCTTTGCCTGGGCTCTCCCGTGTTCCCAGCAGCACTTGTTGCAAAGACCGCTCTTTCCCCCACTGTGTGTTCTGGATACCTTTGTTGGAGACCAACTGGCCGCCTGTGTGCGGGTTAAATCCTGGGCTCTCTGATCTGTTCCTCTGAGTGCAGAGGCCTGGCTTTCTGCCTGTACCGTACTGTTTGTTTGTTCTTCCAGAAAGCCTTGTTGTTCCCATTTGGTCCCGTGCATGGGAGAGGGCTCCAGGGTGGTTCAAAGGATGCCAGTGGTTGCAGGGAGAGGCTCAGGCAGAAGCCAGACACCAGGGGACAGACACTCGGGGGCCCCTCAAGGTCCACTGGGCTCCAGAGGCTCCTGGTCATGCTCTAGGGGGTGTCTTTCGAAGAGACACCGCCCAGCCCAGCCCAGCTGGGGGCCGCCAGCCTGTGGAGGTGGGTCAGGTGTTCCCCATCTTCCAGACGAGTTTCACCTGTGCATCCAGGAGGCGGTTCTGTGGGAGGTCACGGGGCTGAGGGTCCGTGTGGGCAGAACCCAGGGTGGGCAGGTCCGACAGGGCCCAGGTCGGGTTCCTCTCCGGGCCCGCGGTGGCTGCCGTGTGCCCTGAGTGCCACCCCACTCATCTGGCCAGGCTTCAGCGCCTCCCCGAAGAGAATGGGCCCCCGAGCGCTGGTTTTGCATCTTTAAGAGACGCTGGGCACCCTCACGTTCCCATGCGGCCAGCGGCCAGCGGCCAGCTCGTGGAAGGAGAGGCCCAGGCCCTGCAGAGCCACGTCGTTGGGGTCGAGACAGAAGCCCAGAGTGAGGGAGGGTTAGGGGCCCGCAGATGCTGGGTGACCAGGCAGCTGACGGCAGCCCCGACCCGGGTGGAATGATGCTGATGGATCTGGGGGCTGGTGGTTGTTGGGCAGTGAGGAGCTGACGTGGAAAACCGGAGCTGGCCGGTCTCGGAGGCTGAGGATGGCTGAGGTGGTTCCCAAGGCGGTGCCTGGGAAAGAGGTTGGAGGGTCGGAGGCTGGGGGAAGGGGCGTCCCTGGGTCTGTTCTGTCCAAACGCTGCTGAAGCAAGAGACACACCCGGGGGGACCGCCGAGGTGGTCCATACTGTTTTAATCACTGTAGCTCGGTAATGTATTTTCAAATCAGGACGTGTGATGCCTTTAGCTTTGTCCTTTGTCGAGATCACTTTGGCTGTTGGGGAGCTTTTGTGCTTCCCTATGAGTTTTAGGGCGATTTCTTCTGTTTCTGTGGGAAATGCCACTGGGGTGTTGAGGGGTATAGCATTGAAGCTGTGGATGGTTTGGGGGAGTGTATGCATTTTAACAAGATTAAGTTTTCCAGTCCATGAACCCAAGGTGTCTTTCCATTTATTCGTGTCTTCTTTAATTTCTTCCGTAAATATTTTGTAGTTTTCAGTGTATAAGCCTTTTACCCCCCTTTGTTAAGTCTCTTCCTATGCATTTTATTATTTTGATGCTATTGTAAATTGGATTTTTTAAATTTCCTTTTCGGATAGTTTATTGTTAATATATAGAAACACGACTGATTTTTGTATGTTGATTTTGTATCTGGCAACTTCACTGAATTTATTAGTTTTTTCGTGAAGTCTTGAGGGTTTTCTGTATATAAGATTATATCATCTGCACACAGAGATCATTTTACTTCTTTCTTTCTGATGTGAATGCCTTTTATTTCCTTTTCTTGCCTAACTTAACAGCAAATAATAAAAATAACCCAATTAGGCCCTGGCTGGTGTGGCTCAGTGGATTGAGTGCGGGCCTGTGAACCAAAGGGTCACTGGTTCAATTCCCAGTCAGGGCACATGCCTGCATTGTGGGGCCAGGTCCCCAGCAGGGGGCGTGTAAGAGGCAACCACACAGAAATGTTTCTCTCCCTCTCTTTCTCCTTCCCTTCCCCTCTCTAAAAATAAATAAATAAAACGTTAAAAAAATAACCCAATCAAAAAAATGGGCAAAGGACTTGGATAGACACGTCTCCAAAGAAGACATACAAGTGACAAACAGGTGTATGAAGAAATGCTCCACCTCACTAACCATCACAGAAACACAGATCAAACCCACAGTGAGATACCACCTCACACGCAGGTCAGGATGGCCATCAGCTACTTTGTAAAGAGAGAGAGAGACGAGTTGGCAGCATATGAAAAAAAAGGAACCCCGATGCACTGTTGGTGGGGATGCAGACTGATGCGGCCCCTCTGGAAAACAGTACGGAGGTCTCTCAAAAAAAAATAAAAACAGACCCATCGTATCATTGAGCAGTTCCACTTCTGGGTGTACAGTCAAAGGACCTGAAATCAGGACCTCAAAGAGACACTTGTGTTCCCCTGTTTGTATGGTGTTACGCACAATAGCCAAGGTACAGAAACAACCCGAATGTTGTTTCATGAATCAACAGACTCATGGATAAATACAATAGAATATTATTCAGCCTTTGGGAAAAAAAAAAGAAAGAAATTTCACCACTTGCAGCGACATGGCTGGACCTGGAGGGCATTGTGCTAAGTGAAATAAGCCAGACACACAAGGACAGGCACATGGGTAACACTTATGTCAGAATTCTAAAATAGTCAACCTCGTAGAGGCAGAGGGTCTGAGGGTGGTTGCCAGGGGCTGAGAGGAAGGGGACCTGAACTGGGCGGGTGATCTTCAAAGGGTGCAAAGTTGCAGTTACACAACATGAATGAGATATAGCGCACAGCATGGTGATGACAGCTAACAAGACTCTATTGGATACATACAGTTTGTTGAGAGACCTGGCTTGTGTGGCTTGGTGGACTGAGCACAGGCTGCAAACCAAAGGGTCACCAGTTCAATTCCCAGTCAGGGCACACACCTGGGTTGCAGGCCAGGTCCCCAGTATGGAGAGGCAACCGCACACTGGTATTTCTCTCCCTCTCTTTCTCCTTCTCCTCCCCTCTGTCTGAAAATGAAGAAATAAAATCTTTTTTTAAAAATTTGCGGAGAGAGTAGATCTCAATTTTTGTTCTTACCGCACACCATCATCGGGGCAGAAGAAAACTTGGGGCGGTGATGAGTATGTCTTTGGCTGGGTGGCAGCGATGGTCTCGTGGGTGAACACCCCCAAACTCACTGAGTTGTAAGGATTAAATATGTTCCTGTTGCTTTGGTTAGAGTGCTAACCGCGCGGTGGATAGAGATATATACGGCGTTGTTAATGGGTGAAATGAGGTCTGGATTTATGTTTAAATGCCCCCGAAAGGAAAGAGGGAGATGTAAGATGAAAGAATCATAGCAAACGTGGTGACCGGGGAAGCTGGGAGGTCGGTACCCGGGGGCCATGAAGCTGGTCTTTCCCCCTGTGTGTGCATGAACCTTATCCCAGTCTGAAGGCCAAAAGAAATGAAAAAGAAAGGAAAAGTCGCCCTGCCTGGCTGCCCCACTCACCATATGTTCAGCCTGGACACGTCACTTCTCCCCGATTTAATTTTCTCATTACTCAGAGGTACGCGATCTTATTATTCATGTCATAAAACTTTACGGTGACCCACTGAATTAGTACGTGTGACGTGGTTAGGTCACTGAGACCCTGTAAACCCTCAAAGAATGAAAGTCGTGATTGTTATTGAAAGTTGGGTTCATGTACATACAGACATATTGGACCGTCGTGGGGTCGAGAAGGCAGGCAAGAGACTTCAGATTTGCAAGTGGGCAAAAAAAACCCAAAAACCTCCTTCGTGCAGAGGAAAGGCTGATGCGTCTGCCACAAAGCTGGATGTTGAGCGGGTGGTGGTGCTCAGCCGGCCGTGCGTTCCACACACAGTGGAACTGGGCCTGGCTCGCTCCCTGACTCGGCTCTCTCTACCATGAGTGCCTGTGTCTCCCGGGAAGGCGAGCATGGTGGTAAAAACAAAAGACAGTTGTCACTAGCCACCCAAGGCCTTCTTCTAGGGGGTCCACAAGAAACAACGGAATGACTCAAGGCAAGGCATCTCTGCTGTGGAATGCCTCTCCTCTTAGAGAAGATGAGAAGAGAAGGCGCTTTCTTCAGGTCTCTGCTGGCGGTACTCCTGGCAACGAGGGGAAGACGCCCAGTAGAAGTGTGCTGGGCAGGAGTGGAAATGATTAGCTCGTGTGTGTGTTGTGGGAAATGCTGAAGCGGCAGCTAGTTCCCCCCAGTGGATTTAGGGATGCAACTGAGGCCCCAAAGACCTCTGTCCTTCTTGTTGAGCTCTGCGTGTCCCTGGGGGTCGGCTCATCCTCGTCTTCTTTAGAGGTGTGTCTTCTGTGTGATGGAGGAGGGGTAGACGTGGCACAGACATCCTCTCAACTCCTAAACACGGAGTAGAAGGAGGCCTCCCATCTTTTTGTGTTTGCATAAAATCCCAGGGAACGCTCTGATTGGTCCCATTGGGTCATGTGTTCATTTCTTGGGCCAACCACTACAGTCAGCGGGGAGTTGTGGATAATGTCTCAAGTTCCTTGCTCCTCACCTGAATAGCTCTGAGGTGCGTGTCCTACCCTGTCTCCCGAAGCCTCAGTTACCCTCAGGGGTAGCTAACACTATACACCTTCTATTGACCTCTGTCCCTATCTACAATTTGCCACCTTCCTACAGGTGTTTCCTAGGGTCCCCTCCCGAATAGACTGTGACATTTGAGTCCTTGTCTCGGACACTGCTTCTGAGGGAGTCCAAGCTTTGAGGGTGCACAACCTGGTGGGGAGCTAAGAGAGATTTGGGGTGCACATCTGAGCACTTCTGAGGAAGTTTTTGAAAGTCGAGCAATGAGGTTAAGAATGCTGGGAAGATAAAAGGAAGGAAGAGAGAGAAATAGAGGAAGGGAGGAAGGAAGAAAGGAAGGAAGGAAGGGAGGGAGGGAAGGAGGGAGGGAGGGAGGAAAAACTAGACAAATGAATAATGAGCCCATTGATTGCCTGGTTAAAAAAAAAAAAACATCACACCATATACGTGCACTGAACAAGTGGACGAATTCATGAATGAATGAACGAATGGCTAAGTTAAAGATTCCTTCATTTTAGCTTTGTAAGCGTTAGATCCCTGTTTTTTTCTGAACATTTTAATGCCAACACACAATCCAGAAGAAGCACTAAATAAAGTTACACCAATCCCTTAACATAAAAGCGCTTCCTGGAATTTCCTTGTTCCCCTCTGCAAAACGGTGGCCAGGTGGTGATCAATAACAAAGACAATGCCATCCCCTCCTCCAGGGCACCTAAGAGGAGGGGATGCCCCGAGGCTTTGCCTGTGAGCACGGACTCTTCTAGTGGGGAATTTTGTTGGTGCTGGTTCTGAGAACGGGGCTGTCCCTGTGACGACATGAGCGTGTCGTTGCAACTCTCCAACTGGACTGGGACCATGAGATGCTGCCTGCCCAGCGCCTACCCCCTAGCAGAGCCTCAGTTAATGACGGATGAATAATGAGATGACACCAACAGGTGCTTTGTTTTTCATCTCTTTCATGTCTTCTCCTTCCCAGTAATCCAACCCCCACTCAAGGGCTCACTGACCAGACCGCCTGTCCTGTTAGAGATGTTGATACCGGTGGCTTGGCTTTAGGATTCATACAATAACCGTCTGCTTCCGCTCAAGGATATTATTATGTGCTCCGCACGCATGCACTTCTTCCCCTGGGTCTGTGCTTGGGAGATGGGGTTGAAGAACCACGGGCACCACAGGTTGTGGAGAAAAATACAAGGTTGCAGGCTTTTGGTGGGAGCTCCTGGGTGCAGTAATGGGTGAGCCTCATTCCTAGGCAGTGAAGGCAGGCCAGCGGATGGCGTCAGTGTTTATTTTAAGGGGGGAGTCATTTATTTTTCAGGCAGAAAGTTTATACAGCTTGAGAGAATTATTTGAAAGGAAATGAACCCCTTGGCATGCGATGCTTAGGGGGCCTGGTCCGCCTCCCTTCTCTCTGCCCAGCTATGAAAACGAGAAGGTTGACCCCCTTCCTCGCCGGGGCCCCCCGCACACCCAGGTCTCAGCATCACTGGCTTGACAAGCGACCCTCACACAGGGGCAGCTGCTGTTGGAAAGGGCTCTGTGTCGCAGCCTCAGTGGGTCCCACCCAGGGACAGATACAATTAAGCAACTTTGGGGATGTCGTGAGGTCGGTCCTGCAAGGCAGGGATCTGGAGGTGGGGCTGTAAGCCGTAGGATTCTGTGACAGAAAACCTAGACTGGACTGTGTCCCTCGTCTGTGAAAGTCTTGGCCTCAGTCTCCCCACTTATGAATAAGTTGGTGGACTCAGTGCTTCCCAAGGTCTGTGCCTTCCAATTCAAATGTGAAATTTTAGGGAAGACCACAGGCATTGGTTTATCGCCAGGTCTTGGCGTCTTCCCTGGCACTCTCTTCCTCTCTGACTCCTTCCTCCAGCTATCATTCCTTGATCCGTTCACTGAAAAAAATTCCTAATAAATGCCAATTCACAGGCCGGGCCCTGGGGTACAGCCATCCACTAGACAAGGAGCTTTCTCCTGTGGAGTTTCCATTCTAACAGGGAAGGCGCACAATATCTAAATAAGCGAGTCAACAAGGCAACACCAGATCATCAGTCATGCGAATCTAAAGGCTGTAGCGCGTAGTCATGCCCGGGTCTGAATCCTCACTCATCCGCAAGGGCAGATTGCCGAACCCCTCTGGGTCTCAGTTTCCTCATCTGTGAAACGGGTGTGATGATAGTGTCTGCCTCGCAGCATCATTGAGACAGAGACAACTCTTAGAGCAGTGCCTGTGGAAGCCTTGGCTGCCTTATCATCATCTTCCTCACCACCCCCATCGTCGCCACTGTGGGTCTTCCTTTGCTGTTATCAACTCTTCTCCAGTTTCGCTTCTTCTTGGGCCTTTGGAGTCAGGCAGGCAGGTAGGTCCAGGCTCCAATCCTGTCTGTCACCTCCAAGTTGCGTGACCTTGGACCAGTCACTTCATCACTCTGATCTTCAGTTGTTCTTCTGTACAAAAGGGCTATGACAATAATAAAGGTGGTAATCATCATCACAGTAATTGTAATTCCTTCTCCTACAAGAGGATAATGTGAAGATTAAATAATATGTAGAAAGCACATAGTCGATCATAATAAATATGTTTTCTTCTCTCTGTTTTACGTATTTACAGGGTTTCTTATAATTTTGATGACTACAGCTTCAAAACTTTCGATGACTTGTTGAACACAATTTGTTTCCCTCCCGTGTGTTTTATGCATTGAAAGATGTTTTTCTAATGGAGCCTGAGCTTCCCCAGGCTGCCACAGGGGTTCAGAGCGGCCCCTGGAAATGTCTCAGGCTTGACCAGTCTGGAGCTTTCTGGTGGCAGCCGAGGCCTTGTTACATCTTCTTGAAATCTCTCCAGCCTTAAAAACCCTTCACTCCAATGGGCGAGAAACCCATCCGTTTGGGGGGCAGCCCCCCTCTCTGCTTCCCCCAACTCTCATTGGTTTAGTGTGATCACCTTGGGCTCGTCCATACGTGCTCTGAAACGTACACCTCATCGCCCCATGGCTTACTTTAAAAAACAAAAAGATTTTATTTGTTTATTTTTGGAGAGAGAGGAGGAGACGGAGAAAGAGAGAAACATCAATGAGAGAGAAACATGGATCAGTTGCCTCACACACGCCCCCAACGGGGGACCTGGCCTGCAACCCGGGCACGGGCCTTGACCAGGAATTGAACCAGCGAGCTTTGGGCTCACAGGCTAGGGCTCAATCCACTAAGCTTCCTTGTTTTGAAATATATATTATAGCGAACTACATATCACATAAAACTGGCCACCTGAACCAGTTCAATGGCATTCAGTACAATCACATTCTTGTGTTACCATCACCACCAGCCATCTCCTTTTCCTCCTTTAAAACTCAAACTCCGTACCCATTAAACACACGAGCACCCCACCCCCCCAGACCCTGGCCACCACCATTCTCCTTTCTATCCCTGTGACTCCCACTCCTCCAGGGACCTCCCACAAGCGGCATCGGACAGTACTCGTCCTTTTGTGACCGGCTCATTGCACCCAGCATCCCGTCCTGGAGGCTCACGCATGCCTAGTGGGCGTCAGAATGTCCCTTTGACGACTGAGTAGCATTCCGTTGTTTGGCCAGGCCACATGCTGTCTGTCCCTCCATCTGTCGTAGGGCGCTCGGCTGGCTCCCCCCTCTGGCTATTGTGAGTACTGCGCCTGTGAGCCTGGGCGTGCAAGTGTCTCTTCCAGCCCCTGCTTCCCAGTTCTTCTGAGTATACGTCCAGAAGCAGCATTGCCGGATCACATCTAATTCTGTGTGTAGCTCTTTGAGGAACCGCCCTAGTGTTTCCCAGAGGGGCGGCACCGTTTTCTATTCCTACCAGCAATGCACAAGCGTTCCAGTTTCTCCACACCTTTGCCAACACCTGTTATTTTCTGTTTTAGTTTTCGTTTTTTAAATAGTATCCATCCTAATAAGCACGCGGTGGCACGAAGTGGTTTCTATGAGCCTTTCCTTGATCTCTTCCCATGTGCTGTGGCTTCTTTCCTCCCTGTCAACAGCAACCCCTTTACTGGAGCACAGAGGGAGGGAGTGAGGGGACAGGGGGACCCGGGTTCAACTCCACCACTTACCGACTAGCGTGACATTGGGCAGATGACCGTTTCTCTCTAAGCCTCTGGGTTTCCAGCCATCAAACGAGACTGGAAATCCATCAGTAGACAGAACAAGAGAGACCGTGGAGGGCACAGACTCTGGGCCAGCCTGCGCTTTGGCTCCTGGGAGCCGTGTGACCTTGGGCCCATCTGCTGAACTTGCTGAGCTTTAGTGTCCTCATCTATACATGATGGAAAGAGGAGCGGCCCTTACCCTGTGGGGTCTGGGGGAGGATTAAATTCAAAGTCACGGTCAAGAGTTTAGAAGAACATGGAACAGAGTCAGGTGCTCAATCCGTGATATTCTAATCTCTCCAGGTTTCATCGTGAGAATTGTCTCTGGTCTCTACAAATTGCCAGACCCATTAAAGAGTTGAAAAGTTAGCCCTGGCTGGCGTAGCTCAGTGGATTGAGCGCAGGCTGCGAACCAAAGTGTCGCAGGTTCGATTCCCAGTCAGGGCACATGCCTGGGTTGCAGGCCATGACCCCCAGCAACCGCACATTGATGTTTCTCTCTCTCTCTTCCTTTTTCCCTCCCTTCCCTCTCTAAAAAAATAAATAAATAAAAATTTTAAAAAAGAGTTGAAAAGTTGCCTGCTGTTATTATTAATAGCTGATTCCTTTCACTTGCCCCACAGAGGGGGTATAATTTCTCATTCAACCCCCGTAGGTGAAAACCAAGGGTGTCTCCCCACCTCAGCCTTCTTTAAACCTGAGATATGTTCGAAATGGTTTCTTTTTTCTCTCTGCCCATTTCACATTTGCTTTCACTATTTTGACAAATAATCAAGATGGCATTTTGATATTAGTTGGCCTTTTCTGTCCATTTAATATTTGCTTTTATTATTTTAATTGTACAAGAAATACCAGTTTGTTGCAGCAGAAACAGAAAATTCAAATGTGCACTTAGGGGAAAAAAGGGCCCTTGTACTTCCTGACCCATTGAGAAATAAACACTGTTAACATTTTGACCTATAGCCTTGCAGACACGCATGCATGCATGCATCTTTATAATATTAAATATGCTATTTCTCTGACTGGTGTGGCTCAGTGGATTGAGTGCTGGCCTGTGAACCAAAGGGTCACCAGTTCGATTCCCAGGCAGGGCACATGCCTGGGTTGAGGACCAGGTCCCCATTTGGGGGTGCATAAGAAGCAACCACACATTAATAGTTCTCTTTCTCTCTTTCTCCCTCCCTTTCTCTTACAATAAATTAATTAATGAAAATATTTAAAGTACATAAATAAATATGCTATCTTTGAACGAACATTCTTCATTATCGTCATATACAATATTATAGCTGTCTTTTTACGTCCAATCATATAGGTCCAAAACGTGGTTTTTAGTGCCAGTATAATATTCCTTATAAATGTACGGCAGTATTTCAGCTCCTCCCTTCCCGCTGGACAAAGAGCTTATTGCCCTCTGGCACCTGGTAAGTCGGCCATGGATGGAAAATCATTCCTGTACCCACTGGTCTCTTCACACTGTTTCTGAGAGACCCCGGAGGGCCGGGCAGAGTCGCAGGGACCCTGTGTGGAGTGAACACTCAGTGAATTGAGACTCTGGGCTCTGGCCCCCCCGGGGCCGCCTGCTGCCAGTCTGGAAAGACACCCGCTCTCCATGAGCTCATTGCCGGTGTAAGAACAGCAGGTCACCCAGAGGTCGTGAGAAAGCCTGGGAGGACGCTACCTGCAGGGGCCTGTTGACTCCTGAAGGAAGGAGAAGGGGTCATTATTTACCGATAACCTACCATTTCCCGGCACTTCCCAGCTTTGGCTGCTACTTCGGGTCCAGGGCCCGCTGCCACTTACTATAACGAGCGGTCTCGTGGCCCCTGAGTGGCATCATCACTCAGGGGGACCGCAAACCCAAACAAAACAGGAAGGCGTTCTTTTTCTCGCGGACTCACTCGCCCCTGTTCCCCGGGTTGCCGGGAAACCCGCCCCCGTCCTCACCCCGTAGGGGTCGAAAGGATGCCGCAGGGCAGCCCTTTGTCCGGGGTCACAGGTCATGACCGCCCTAACCCTTCCCTCCACGAAGGGAGCTCTCGGTTCCCCACCCCCGAAACACACTGGGACCCACTTCCCACGCCGTGGCGGGAGTCAGAAGGGAAGGTCACCCACCGATCCATATCGGACAACCCGTGAGCGGGGCGGCGGTCGGCGCAGGCCCTGGATGCCACACGTGCTTTGCACGGCATCGTGTTCGATGGCACAGAATCCCGGGGGGGAGGAATACTATTCCTAGTTTACAAAGAAAAATGCAGAGGCCCAGAGCGTGCCAACACCCCACGGAGAGTGAGTGGGGCGAGCCTTTGCAATACCCACTGCTGCTCTGAACCATGGCTTTGACCTTGAAGGGGGCGTCAGGCTTGTTCTAGAGGCCGAGGGACAACTTCTAGACTTTTCAAAGGCTATTAACCTCTCCCGTCAATCCACGTGGGATCACCAGGTGTCATGTTAAAAAAAGGGCAATTAAATAATTGCAGGCATACACATGCAATACATATACATGTGTGCATACACATCCGTGCAGGCATGTGTGGTATGTAAACTATATTTAGCTTCTGACCTGATTCTTCATATATTTAGGTATGTAGTCTTCACTTACACACACACACACACACACACACACAAACATATACATGAAATCAAGTAAAAAAGAATACGTTTTATGTGGGTGAATATACGTGCAGTCAGAAACGAAATACAATGATTATTGTCCCTCGTGCAGGAGCCCTGTGACAGATGCCTGACATTCTAATGAGAATCGTTGGCAATTCAACCATTTCACGCCTCAGATTCTCCAGCTGGTTGTACATTACTTTCTCAAAATGCTTCAACTCAAATTTCTTTAAAAAACATGTTGTGGAAAAGAATGTGACGGAGCTGATACAGCTTAGGCCGCCATTCCTGTTCAGCGAAATGTGGGCGAACGAGAGTTTGGGGTTCAGGCCCCACTCGGGTCGGTCCAGACCGCCCTCCGGCTGAAGGCGGGACGTGTGTACGATGGGGAGCGTGCGGGCGACCCCGCCTGGGTCAAGGCCACGGGCGGAGAGGCCAGTGTTGTCTCTGGACACGCGCAGGTTTGCTCCTGGCCACCGATGGAGACGTTCTTCTCGCCCAGAAAGCTCCGTGAGAGCCCCACGCTCCACTCCTGGTGAGACCAGTGGGGAACGCTGACCCTCCGGTGGCCCCCGCGTCCCCCGCCTGCCGCCCCTGGCCCGGGAGCAGGCGTCCCGGTCACTTCCGCTGGAACGCGACGAACCGTCTCCTCCCGCCACAGACGCTCAGCCGGAGCGCTCCCGCTGCGCCCTCCGCGGAAGGGTAATTGCTGGTCCACCAGCAACAATTACACCCACGGCTGGAGCCCCAAGCAAAGCAACAAATTTCAACATCGCAGGGTGACGAGGCCACGGGGAGTCGCCGAGCCTTCCACACGGATGGCCTCAGCCCCGCCGTTTGTGGCTCGGGGGCTGTCTCGGTCTGCAGGGGGCGCCGGAGCCCGAGATGACACAGGAGGCGGCGCATTGCCAGAGACCTCGGTGGCCAGTGTCTGCTCAACGCAAGGTCACAGTTCCATGAGATCCGTGTGCCCTGCTGTTTGGCTCTGGAAACCCCCCAGTTTGGGGCAGAGCCTCCTGCCCATGGAGGCGACCGCAGCCGCCTCATTTTTGAGGGGATGTCTCAGGGATTGTGGCTGAGGCTAGTCCGGCTTTTCCCCTCCTCAGCCAGCTGCTGAAGACAAAGTCTTCACTATTATTATTAGTGCTAGTTAATATCTGCTTCGATTTCTTTCCACGTACCATCTGGGTGGGGCTTTATCTTGGTGGAGAGATAAAGAACCATGCCCTAGCTGGTGTGGCTCAGTGGATTGAGTGCTGGACTGCAAACCAAAGGGTTGCTGGTTCGATTCCCAGTCAGGGCACATGCCTGGGTTGTGGGCCAGGTCCCCAGTTGGGGGGCATACAAGAGGCAACCACACATCAGTGTTTCTCTCCCTCTCTTTCTCCTTCCCTTCCCCTCTCCCTAAGAATGGAGAAATGAAATCTTAAAAAAGAGGGAGAGAGATAAAGAACCACAAGACGGGCCATGGATGAATAAATTGTGAGTGGAAGGTGCCTGGAGTGTCATGAAGCTATTCTCTCTACTTCCCTATTTGTTTGACATCTTCCAAATTGACAAGTTTCTCTACATGCTTTTGGCTCCTTAGACTGTTAAAATGCAATTTGCTATAATATCATTTTCGAAGCTGGAGAAATAAAATCAAGAGCAAGAAAGAAAGGAAGGCTTTAAAAGGGATTTCAGGCATCAAAGGGAACACAGGAAAATGGCAGCTTTATCCGCGCCACAGCAGGAGCTTGCCGCCGGAAACTTTCTCCGTGGTGGTGGGTGGGAGCCCACCGAGCGGCCACCTTTGGCTTCCTCCATCCTGGGTCCCGGTGGGGCCAGCGATGGTGGCACCTGCCTCACTTCTCAGGATGGAGAGAGGTGAGGGCAGCAGGTGGGAAGGCGCGGGTGCGGGTTCTGGAGGCCTGGGGCCACGGTCTGCAGACTGGGCAGGCTCCTTGGTATACACTCAGGGCCCTACCGGGGCGTGGGGTCTGCTGACCCACAGCTAGAGGTACTCTCGTTCCCTTTACTGTCACGGCACACGGTGAGAGGCCTGGGCTGTTGAATCAGACACACCTTGGTTCATGGTTAGGGAGCAGAGTCAATAACAGTGGAGTAACTACATCAGGTGCCAGGTGGGTACGAGACTTATTGAGGAATCACTTCATAAATTACATAAACGTCTAACCGCTGCGCTGCACACCTGAAACTAATATAAAATAATATTGAATGTCAACTGTAACGGAACAAAAGTCTTTTACTATGGAAGCTGTCACGTTTACGCCACACTGCCTGGATTTGAATCCTGAAAGTTCTACTAACCAGCTGTGTGACCGTCAGGCAAGTTGCTTACCCTCTCTGAGCCAGAGTCCCCTCGTCTGTAAAATAGGAACAATAATACAACCCACGTGATAGGGTTGTTGTGGGGCATCAACACAATGCAGTGCTCCCAATAGTGCTTGGTACCCGGGGCTCAAGAACTGTAAGTTACTATTATCGTTGCTCATTTGCTGAGCGCCTACTACCTACCGGGAACTTTTCGGCTACCGTGCATAATTTCTTTAACTTCTCCACAAAGCAGGTACTATCTATTCCTGTTTTGCAGATTAGAAAAATGTAAGGCTCAGAGAGAGGGATCTTAAGAGCTACTCTTTCTGTAGTGTTTCCTAGATGAGACCATTTCTATTTTCATGCAAAAGCAATGGCAATATTGCGGGTCCCATATTCTCCTCTAGAACCTTGGCATAACCCCAGCAAAAGGTGGAACTGTTTCCCCGCCCCTGGAACCCGAGCAGGCTTTGTGACGGACACAATGAATGAATTGCATGTGGCAGGAGTGATGCGGTGTGACTTCTGAGATAAGGATGTGAAAGAAGAGACGGCTTCTGCCTGAGCTGTCTCCCTCTGGGCACTCTCACCCTTAACGCCAGGCTGCCGAGTGGCAAGCAAGACTCCTCCACACAGACAGGCTGCAGGTAGGTGTTCTAGCTGGTGGTCCCAGCCGAGGGACCAGGCGAGAGCTAAGAAGCCAACCACCAGACGGGTGAGTGAGTGAGTGAGTGAGTCATCTGATAATCGTGGCACTGGAGTCAACCCAGCTGGTGCTGAGTCGGGCAGAGACTAGCGGTCTCCATGCACCAAGCCCTGCCACGTTGAGTATCTGTGACCAAAATAAACGTGGATTGTTTTAGGCACTATGTGTTAAGGCGTTGTGCCCCAAAGCTATACGTATCTAGAACAGCTGGTCTCAGCACACTCGGCAAAGAGATCATTTCACTGAACCTTTAAGCCACAGCCACACAAGGCAAGTGCTTCTCCCTTACGGATGCGGAAGTCGGCAAGAGGACTTGACCAAGATCACATGGCGAGTAAGTGGGGAAGCCAGAATTCCTGCCCCGGCCTCTCTGGCTGCGGCCCCCGTGTGCGTTTGATGGGGAACACCCACCCAGGATGAGGCTGGGAAGAATCGACAGCACCCAGCAGCCACGGGGGCCAGGAGTCCCCCAGACAGATGGAGCGGACCTAGACTTTTCGTGTCAGAAGGACTTCTTCTCCCAAAGAAGAACCCAGCGTGAAGCCTCTTGTCCCTCCACGTCGGGGCTCCTTCACGGCCTGTCCCCTCCCCTCCCCCCGCCTGCTGCATCCCTTGGAGACGCCTGAGACTGTGGGGGTGGGCCGTGCTGAGTGTGGGAAGATACTTGCTTGGAAGCCCAAGGCTTTATGGGAACTCCTTCATCTCTGGGGATAAGCGGTGCCTTACGCTGGGCCTCAGATACATGTGCTGACTAACCTACAGGGAGGCTCACGATGGGAAAATTCAAGGGGAGTATTTCCACCATCCCTTTTGAACCCCACCACCACCCCCCCACCCCCAAGAACCAGCCTCACAGGATAAAGTGTCACTGGAGCACCCATTCACAGTGATCAAGAGCAGAAGGCATGCCGTGCTTGAATCTGATCACATCAGCACTGCGTGGCCTGTGCCATATGATGCCCAACGTCTGCATGAGAAAAGTGAGGCTCGGGAAAGTCAGGGGTTGGACACAGGCAGAAGAGTTAGGAATTAGAAGAGGTGGAATTCGAACCCAGTTCTGTCTGATTCAGATGCTGCCTGCCGCTCTTCACAGTGAGCTGTGGGACTCACTGCCTGGGGATGGGAAGGAGGGGGCGGGCCAGGTGAGGGAACCGTGTGAGCCAGGGCAAGGGCACCTGAGGCCAAGGCTCTTCTGACTTTGCCATTCTACAGAACAGAAAACAGTGATGATGATGGTGGTGGTGGTGGTGGTGTAAAATGTGTTAAAAAGCTTTGGGCCCCCTGGCCGGCGTAGCTCAATGGATTGAGCGCGGGCTGTGAACCAATGTGTCACAGGTTCAATTCCCAGCCAGGGTATATGCTTGGATTGCAGGCCATAACCCCCAGCAACCACACATTGATGTTTTTCTCTCTCTCTCCCTTCCCTCTCTAAAAATAAATAAATAAAATCTAAGAAAAAAAAGCTTTGGGCCCTGGCTGCTGTGACTCAGTGGATTGAGTGTTGGCCTGCAAACCAAAAGGTCATCGATTTAATCCCTGGTCAGGGCACATGCCTGGGTTGCAGGCCAGGTCCCCCGTGCTGGAGGACACACAAGAGGCAACCACCCATTGATATGTGTCTCTCCCTCTCTTTCTCTCTCCCCCTCCCTAAAAAAATAAATAAATAAAATCTTTTTAAAAAATAAATAGAGAGTGGCTGTAACTCTAGCTAAATATCTTAAAGATATTTCGTTAATACGTGTTATATTGCTAGTGTTCTTGTTGCCTCCAGGGTGTGAGTTCAACCACAACTCGCCCAAGCGGAGGGACTGACCATTCTCAGCAGTGAAACAGGCTTGCCACGAGGGGGCAGCAGAGCTCCAGCAGAAGCCGCCAGACTCGCCACCCCACCCCGGTTCTGGCCACGCCCCCTTGGGACGGTGCCCTAGGAATTTTATGGGCCTTGCCTTTACTGGGTTGGATCAGAAAAGAAAATCACAGGTACGTCTCGCTGTAAGTAGAGCCAATTGTTTAAGGGCCCCAGACCTCTGGAATCCAACAGGTAGAACTGGCTGTGAGACTTTGGATCAGTCATTCACCTTGCGAAGCCTCGGTTTCCTCGATGTTTCAAATAAGGATAAATGACGATACATACCCCGGGACCCTGTGGCAAAAATTAAACACGATAATCTCAAGTAAAGCACTTCGGGGAAAGAGTGAAAATCCAAAATCAATAAGCAGTCATTGATTAAGCACAGACTTCAGTTCACGATACTGTGTGGTGTATTCGGAAGGCAGTGAGAGAGCGGGTCCACAAGAAAAACACCATATGAAAGGTGATGGGTGTTTATGAAACTTCTTGCGATGAGCATTTCACAGCATAAACATGTGTGAAATCACTGTGTCGTACCCCTGAAACTAACACAATGGGATATGTGATATGTCCACTATAACTCAGTAAAACGCAATAAAATGTATCTCAATAAAAATGGAAAAACCACAAGCACACGGTGAAAAACTTCGTGAAGGAAAGCAGTGACTGTTTCCACTGGAGAATTTAGAGGCAGAAGCAAAGATCTAGGCACAGGATGTTCATTGCAGCGTTGTTTACTGTAGTGGTAAATGGGGGGAATGAAAAGTCCAGCGACGGGGAACACCAATCAGAGAGAACTGGCTAAGTGAATGAAAGAGGATTCACATCAAGGATGCTAAGCAGCCACTGAGAATGGTGTGGCTGGCCTCGGCCTTGGCACTGACGTGAAGAGAAAACAACGATATACTGTCGAATAGGAAGTAATTGTGGGGAGCCGGCAAGCGCAGTACAACCCCATCCATGTGAAATTACATGTATGTGTGCACACGTCTGGGCAACCTCAAGGAGCTGGGTAGGCGACTCAGCAGATACAAGCAGTGGTTGTCTTTGGATTGTGGGGTTTAGAGGTCACTTTTAGCTTTTGATTTTAAAAAAACAATTCAACAAAATAAGGAGACAACCTACAGAATACGATAGAGTGTTTGCAAACCATATTTTCTAGTAAGGGGTTAATAGCCAACATATATAAAGAACGTATACAAGAACTCAATACAAAACACAAATAATCTGATTTAAAAATGGGCGGAGAACCTGAATAGATGTTTTTCCAGAAGAGACATCCGGTCGGCCAGCAGGTCCGTGAAAAGATGCTCGATGTCACTAATCGCTGGGGAAAGGTGACACAAACCCACAGAGTCACCTCACACCTGCTAGGACGGCTGTTACGGCAAACACAGAAGCTGGTGAGTGGGCTTGCAACACCCCCGTGTTCTCTGCAGCATTATTCACAAGGTGTGAAAAGGCATAAAGAAAGCATGGTGAGCCCTGGCTGGTGTAGCTCAGTGGATTGAGCTTGGGCTGTGAACCAAAGTGTCGCAGGTTCGATTCCCAGTCAGGGCACATGCCTGGGTTGCAGACCACAGCCCCTAGCAACCGCACGTTGATGTTTCTCTCTCTCTTTCTCCCTCCCTTCCTAAAAGTAAATAAATAAAATCTTCAAAAAAAAAAAAAGAGTAGATCTCAAATGTCCTCACCACACAAAGGAAATGTAATCACGTGATAGGGTGGACAGATGTATTAACTAACCTCATTGTGGCAATGGCTTTGCAACATACTCCTGTATCAAATCATCGCACTGTGAGCCTTAAGCTTATACAATGTCGTTCTATGTCAGTTGCAGCTCCAGAAAGCTGGGGAAATGTTGAAATTTGACAGAGAAATGGCATGGCGGGAATACTACAATGAACTTCCGTAATCCCTTTAGCTAGATTTGGCATTGCTGACATTTTGCCACATTTGCTTAATATCTATAATTATGCCTGTGTTTATATCCACACCTACATGTATCTGGACATGTTTTGAGTGTTATTTTTGCAGAACCCTTTGAAAGGAAGTTGCAGACATCAGCATGTGTCTCCTAAGAGCAAGGATATTCTCTTACCCGATCGCAGGAAAGTTACCTCTAGTATGTAATATACCGCCCACCCGCAAATTCCACCAACACTGCGTATACAGTACGTGTGTATACAGAGGTACACACAGAGACACACAAACACATTCGTACACACATATACACATACCTATTTCTAAATGGTGATTTCTGTTACAGACTGTATTCACTTATTTTCCAAGAGAGAAGGGAAGGGAGGGAGAAAGGGAGAGGTACATCAATTGGTCTGCCTTTCTCATCCTCTCAACTGGGACCTGGCCCACAACCCGGGCACGTGCCCTGACTGGGAATCGAACAGGCAACCTTTTGCTTCGAGGGGCAATGCCTAATCCCCTGAGCCACGCCGGTCAGGGCTACAGGGCGATCATTTTGATTTTCCCTTTTATACTTAGAATCCTCATGTTTTTCTTCCTGAGGGGGAAAAAGCCATCCTCACAAGAAAGGGAGCAGAAGCTATTTCTATCTGGCACCAATGGTTAAGTGCAACCCAGGGACCTGTTGAGCCCCGTCTTGTGGTAGAAAAGTGGGAACCCCAAAGGCAGCCTTGGGGCCCTGCTTCTGCTCCCCCACCCCTGCCCAGGAGAGCTTCCCCCTCCCTTTCTGGAGCTGCCTGGGGGGAGGGGGGACAGCACCAGGGCCCTCAGCTGGGAAGACGTTTTGGGCAGAATCACCCAAGAAGCCCAAATGGCGTCCCAGGCTCCCCGAGACCGGATCAGAGACGGGGCCCCTCGGCTCCTGCTCCCCTGTCCGGCCAGGTCAAGGGCAAACCCTGGGGCAACTTGAAATTGTGAGCTAGAAGCCTTCTTTCTCTTCCTCCTTTTCTTTTTTGCCTTTTCATAACACACCTTTTTTTTGTGTGTGTGAGATTGAGATCATCTTATCCAGGAGACCAAGGGCAAATAACCATTTTAGGGGACAGTGTATTGGACATATATGCATCCTGCACCCCAGTAATCCCATTTTGGGGGTCGTTCCCGAGAGACACTCAGGTGCATGTGCATCAGGGGACACAGCCAAGGATGCGGTCCCCACGTCACTTGCACGGGAGCTCCAGAAGGAAACGGCCCCAGAGCCCACCCACAGCGTGATGGGGACATGGTGACAAACCCATACAAGGACCTACACGGCAGTGAAGTCGGAGGACACGCAGCCACCCCTGCGACCAGCCTCGCGGGTGACGAGCTGAGGGGAAGAAGCCGGGCCCAAGTCTCACACAGAATGATTCCAGTGATGTAAAAGTCAAAAGCCAAGGAGGCACTCTTAAACTATATCGCTTAGGGAGGCTTACAGAGAGAGTAAGATAATAAAAAATAAAATGAAAAACAAAAAGGTCCTGACCAGTATGGCTCAGCAGGTTATAGTGCCGTACTGTAAACTGAAAGGCCCCCGGTTCGATTCCCAGCCAGGGCACATGCCTGCTTTGCAGGTTCAGGCCCTAGTCAGGGCACAAACAAGAGGCACCTGATTGATATTTCTCTCCTCTCTCTCTCTCTCTCCTTCCCTCCGTCTCTCTCTAAAATCAATAACCATGTCCTTGGGTGAAGATAAAAAAATAAATAAAAATATATTTTTTAAAAAAGCAGAAAACGATTATCCCAAAAGCCAGGGTAGGGGTTCCTGGAGGGGGGAGTGCGGGGAGACTTGGGGTGGTCCACCCACCTATGTTCCCTCTCTAAGTATTGGTTACACCGGGCACACCCTAGGCGCAAAAACAAAACATGGTTTACAAAACGGAAGCCCGGACGCAGCCCGCAGAGGGTGGTCCTTGCAGCCCCTCACGAGGTGCGTTGGATGCGCGGGGCTTTCTCGCCAATGGCCCAGCTGCGAGACTCGGAGAACCTCAGCGATCTCTTCAATCAATTCAATCAGACACCACGAACAAGGCGCTGCGCCCCAGGTCGAGAGCTACAGGCTGAAGCTCGTGGATGAGGAAGACACGTTTTCTGTCCTCCGAGATTAAAATCCGGAGGGGGAGGAGTCCACCAGCAGGCCCCACGGTGTCCCGTAGCTCCCACGAGGGGACGAGCTCCAAGGGCTCGAACACTACCTTGAAGACACACATCCCCCGTGAGAACAAAGGGAAAAGTCAGATTCACCCAGAGATAGGGGGACAAGGAGCCTGTCCCAGGGGCAGGCGGGGCAGGCCCTGGCTGGGGAGGGCTGGGGCGGGGCGGGGGGAGTTGTTGGGGGATTTGGTGGGGGGCGGGGCAGGGGGGCTGGGCCATGGGGTGTGGGCTGCCCTGGAGCAGGGAGACGAGATGTGATCACAGAACACAGAGGCCACCGCAGAAGCTGCTCAAAAGCAACGATAGAAAGTTGACACAGAGGCGGAGGGGAGCCACTGGGAGATCCGGAGCGAGGGGTATGGGATCGGTCCGGAAGAAACAAGCGGGAGCCGATCAGGGGCCGCTGGGGTGATTCGGACGAGACAGGCCGGGGAGGCCTGGTCTGAGGCCACGGGAGCAGCCGCAGAGGCAAAGGACCCGGAAAACCGCGAACGAGGCCATTTGTGAAGGTCACGCCGATGGGGAGGCGGGGGCGGCAGGGTGAGGATCACACATGCACAGACTCCCGCGGGACACCCTCCTGCGTGAGGCCCTCCAATGGGTCCCGGGCCCCCCTGCGCTTGGCCGCAAGGTCCCCGGTCACGCCGGGCCGCAGGCCGCGTCCGGTCATCCTGAATGGATGCACATGACGTCGGAACTCAACTCATACCTGCGGCACCTTGGACCAGCTGGTGACCTTCGTGCTCAATGTCCTCACCCTTAAAAGGGCTGAAAGGACGCAAATCTCAGGAGGGTGACTCTGACCTTTAAGCAAGAAGGGTTGGCTGTTGGGCACAACAAATTCTGTATCAGCCTGAGCCAAAAGACTGGGGACACAGAATGTCACCGACTGACCTGGAGGAGAGGAGAGCGAGGGAGTTCACTGGGGCTTGTTGCCAGTGGAGGGATTCTCCGCGCCGCAGGCTCCCCTGTGAGCTCAGGCTCGTGTTTCCGGGGAGGCTCTGGGCTTAGGGCAGTTGGCCCTGAACTTGGAGCCGCGCAGCTCCACTGTGCTCCTCCCTGGCTTCTTAGGGGCCTCGGCAGGCACACCTGGCCCGAGTGTCCTAGCCATGGAGGCAAGGAGGGTGCGTGGAGGGGGTCGAGGGGATGGTCTGGTAACCTGCCTTCAGGAGTTTTTAAAAGTAACGTTGGTTGGCTTTGATCATCGTTTCATGTTAAAAAAAAAAAAAAAAGGGGATATGTGTTTGATGAAAAAGATAATTCCTGCCATTTATTGGAGCTTTTTTAAAGTGCTTTGGTCGACATCCTTTAAAAAAAAGATTTTATTTATTTATTTTTGGACAGAGGAAAAGGGAGGGAGAAAGAGAGGGTGAGAGACATCAGTGTGTGGCTGCCTCTCATGCACCCCCTACAGGGGATCTGGCCCACAACCCAGGCATGTGCCCTGATTGGGAATCAAACCCGTGATCCTTTGGTTGGCAGGCTGGCACTCAATCCACTGAGCCACAGCAGCCAGGGCTGGCTGACATCCCTATGTTTTTTAATTGTTCCAAATCTTCACCATGACAACGTTTCTGCTATTATATCCCTTTGCAGGTGAACAAACCAAAGCTTAGGAGGTGAGCTCGCTGGCCCAAGGTCACACAGCCAGTGGGCCCAGGTACGAGGCCGGGTGCCCCCCATTGCAGAGGGGGTACAGGCACCTCTGAGAACTCCCAGGAGCCCTAAAAGAAAAATAAACCCAGGGGGTGACCCTGATGATATTTTGCTCTTTTTTTCCCTCATGTCTTCGCAGAGATAGTTTTTAAAAAATTAATTTGGGAGCCTACTGTGTTATTCTGCCTCGTTGGACATTTCAGCATATTTTTTTACGTTCTAAAAGTAGCTCATCCTTGCTTCCCCCCACCCCCATTCAAAGAGTACCCCAATATAGGCAGGTGAAAGAGAAAACTCTCTTCCCTCACCTCCTGTTCAGATGCCTTCACCGGCTACCTCGTATCTTGCTCCCCATTTACCGAGCAGGTATTTATACCTGTTCTTCTGTGCCAGGCCCTGCACTTGGTTTGGGGGCCAAAGATGTGTAAGGAAGGTCAATCACAGAGCCCTTTCCTCCAAGGCCCTCCCTGGGTCTAGCCAAGGTGGGGAGGGGTCAGGCAAGGACATGCCGTGGCCTTAAACCCAGAGAGTGAGTGCGGCAAGGACAAAACTAGGACTCAGGTGCTTTGCTGGATTCCAGGGAAGCGGGACACACACCACCACCCACCCCGCCCCCACCTCGGTGGTTCCAGAGTGTCTGGAGACGGCCAAAGGAGAGGAAGAAACTCAGGTCTCAGTCAAGAGCCCCTCAGTTACCGGTACATCCCAGCTGAGAATATTCGGAGCCCAGCTTGGGGACGCGAGGTTAGCCTGGAGGAGCAGCTCTTGTTTTGGGGAAAGGGGGAGCTTCCCCTCAAGCAGGGGACATTCTGCAGCTCTGTACAAGGTTTTGGTTGTCCTGAGCGGAAGAACATGAGTGTTCCTGCTGGCCTGCAGCTGGTAGAGACCAGAGATGCCGCTAGACCTCCCGCGGTGCACAGGACAGTATCTCCACAAAGGATCATCTGGCCCAAAACGCCAGTCGCCACGAGACTGAGAAACATCGGCCTGGACGGGCCAGGCAGGAGGCGGGTAGCTCCGGAAGGCAGATTCCTGGTGCCGGATTTTCAGATCAGCCACGTCCTAGCGAAGGCTCCCTGAGAAAATGTGTCCGCCTCTCTGAGCCTCAGTTTCCTGCTCTGCCTAACGGCAGATAACAGTAGGCTTGTGAGAAGGAAAAAGTAGAGTAAGAAGCCCTTACAGTACCTAGCACATAGTAGGTATTTGATATATTTAGGAGTTTTTTTTTTTAAGTAACGGGGGTGGGGGTGTGGATATGTAAGCAACTTCTTCTTCGAATGCCCCAGAAAAAGGGTCTAGACTTCTTTTCTGTTTGCGTGTCTCAGCCTTGAAAGCATTTGTACCTTTGCAAAATTTGATAGGCAAGACAGTTCACCTGGTTTTTCAAACGCATCCCCTGAAACACACACACACAACTGTTACTCTCGGAGAACTGAGATACAGAGAACTAAAGGCCTTACTGGGGCAGGGGTAGGTGCATTTATTTAACTATAAGATATGGATTAATTTTGCAGTTGACAAATGTAGTTTGAAAAGTGTCCAGCCCTGACTGATGTGGCTCCGTGGGCTGGGCATCGTCCCACAAACCAAAAGGTCGCCAGTTGGATTCCCAGTCAGGGCACACGCCTGGGTTGCAGGACAGCATGAGAGAGACAACCGATTGATGTTTCTCTCTCACACTGACATTTCTTTGCCTTTTTTCCCTTCCCATCTCTAAAAATAAATACAATTGTTTTTAAATCTTAAAAAAAAGTGTCCAATGATGGGGAAAATTTTTTACATGGCAAAACAAACAACAACAAAAATTATAAATAAAATTACAAAACAAAAAAATCTGGGGTGGGGTGGGATGGGAGTAAAAGGCAGAAAACTATACTTGAACAACAAATAAAATTTAAAAAATTAAAAAATAAAAAATAAATCTCACCCTGGCTGGTGTAGCTCAGTGGATTGAGTGAGGGCTGCAAACCAAAGTGTCGCAGGTTCAATTCCCAGTCAGAGCACATGCCTGGGTTGCAGGCTGCGGCCCCCAGCAACCACACATTGATGTTTCTCTCTCTCTTTCTCACTCCCTTCCCTCTCGAAAAATAAATAAATAAAATCTCTACATGTTGTTTAGTTATTTTGAAAAAATGCATTGGGCCACAGCTAAAGAAACTCATCCTTGAATAACTCAGGGACACACACACATGAACTTCCGTGATTGCTTGGGACTTATTTCCCAGACACCCCGGAGCCAGCCTTCCATGGTTTGTCCCCACTGGGCCCTGAACCCACCGCTCTGCCATTCAACTTTGGGTCTTGGCAAAATCGGCTGCATTGCCATTAAAAAAAAAAATCTAGAGGGCCTTCTTATTGAACGTGGCCGTGGCCATGGTGGTATGGAGACATGTGCAACCATAGTTCCCAAATGAACTGCTTCTCAGGGGTTCTGAGCTTGTATGTGTCCAAGGCAAGCCAACCATCAGCGACCATGAATCACCTGGGACCTTGTTCTCCAAACCTCCCAGGTCTCTGCAGACTGGCTGCCCATTCGTCAACAATGTCTAGGAAGCTTGGTGACAGCCATGGTCCCCAGGTCCTTCTCATCCACAAACAGTGTGGGCCCTGTTTACTTCAGAACCATTAAAAGATAAACAGGCGTTTCCTAAAAATCCTGGTTTCCAACAGCTGGTTTGAAATATAGGACAGTTTGCGGGGGAGGGGGGGAGGTCGCCCAGAGAACGAATGAGCAGAAAAGCTGGAGCCCATTGGACGTGCGGCACGTTCTGGGTGTGCGCCCACACGTGAGTGGTCTTGGATACGTTCCTTAACCACTCTGAGCCTCAGCATCTTCCTCTGTGCAAGGGGGTCTGGGGCCTGCAGCCCTGGGACGCCGTGGTGAAGCTTCTGGAAAATGTCCCATACCTAGTCACTGGTACACCTTCCACCACTCCGCCTCCTGGGCGGGCTGCTCGGGCTGCTCCTTATCAGCTGGAATGCTGGAAACACCCGGAACAGGGCCAGTCGGGGCTTGTCTTCCACCGAACAGCTCAACCGGCTTCTGAGGTTTCGGTGTTTGGATTCCATCTTGATCTGGTCTCTGAAAGGTCGGTGAGGGGCAAGGTCAGCTAGCTGCAGGCCTCTCTGCACAGGTACCCCGTGAGAACTCAGAAAGCACCCCAAATCAGCAGACAGCTGGTGCCCAGAAAAATGCACACCCAGGGAGAACTTGAGAGAAACCCAGAAAGTGCACTGGGAGCAGATCCCAGGGAACTCCCAGGCCTGAGGTTCCGAGACGTGGAGAGGCTCAGGGGTCTCCAAACATGTGGATGAAGGGCCCTGGGGACTCCGCGCCAGCTGGGCCTCTCGGGAGAGCCATCTGGTGGCCTCTGGGAGCACTGGACTTCTGGGTGGCCTGGTTGACTGGGCACAAGAGAAATTGTCCTGAATCCAGAACAGAATTGGACTTAAATGTGGTGATGTGGTCAGTAGTGGGTTTTTTTAAATTATTATTATTTGAGAGAAAGAGATCAAATTTGTTGTTCTACTCATTGATGCACTCGTTGGCTGCTTCTTGCCCGTGCCCTGACCGGAGATCAAACCCGCAACCTTGGGGGCATCAGGACGATGCTCCAATCCCCTGAGCGACGGGGCCAGGGCTGGTTGGCGAAGTTTCGGAAATTGTCAGAGAAGACAGCTACTGGACTACAGATCTTAGCAGGCCAATTTGGTGAGCATTAGCTCTCCAGCTGGACAGGACTCCGGCTAACGACAACAAAAATGATGACTAAGAATCATAGGTTGAATTCCCATTAAACCCTCTGGCCGGGGTTGTTATCTTGAATTTACAGATGAGAACAAATGGAGTTGCTTCTGGAGATGGGGGAAGGGAGGGTGGGGAAGGAAAGCAGGAATGGAGTTTCTGGGATATGGACTGGATCCTGGGGCGCTGAATGGGTGGGCGGGGGAGGGCATGAGGGTAGATCGCGTCCCCTTGGTGCCAGTGCAGCCCCCTCCAGGGAGAAAGTGCCCATTTCAGAGACGAAGAGACAGATTCCAGCGGGAAGTTTACATGACCGTCTGAGGTCATAGAACTGGCGGGGTCAGCAGGAGAGCCTTGACCTTGGAGGACAATACTCTAACCCAACAATGGAATTAAGTAGCTAATCTCTCTCATCTCCAGAGGCCTTTTGGAGTCAGGAACTACATAAACAAATCCCAGTATCCTTTTCTGATCTCCCTGCAAACAAAAGGGATCAAAGGCTGAATTCTTTGTCCTGTGAGGTGGGAGCCAGACCAGACGGAGGACCCAGGAGCTCCGAATTATTCGCCCCCAGGCGGCTCCTAGCAGCTGCGTGATCCAGGACAAGGGACCTCCCTTTTCCGTGCCTTCATTTTCTCTTCTGTAAAGTGAGGGTGACACTAACACCTGCCTTATAAACTCTTTGGGAGGGTGACAGTAAAATAACATCATTTACTGAGCAGTCCGTCTGTGCCCAGAACCCTGCTCCGAGCTCACTGCTCCCATGAACTCAATCCTCACAACAGCCCGCGCAGTGCATGGGTTATTACATAAGGGCGTGCACTGTTACATAACGAAGGAAACGATGGGTGTGAAATCTGCCCAGCAACGGGGGAAACATCATACTGAGTAATAACAACGAAAAGTGATGAGTGCATTCAAGCTACGAGGCCGATGCTCGGTCCCATGTCTGAACGCAAGGACAGGAAGAACGGAGACGTGAACCCCGCGTTTTTGGATGAAAGTCGTGCTGATGCAATGCGTCTTTCATTGCTGTTATGTAATTGTTCTCGCAAGAAAATGAATTTGATGGTGCGCGTGATATTTATATATAAATAGATAAAAGCGGTGGAACAGGGCTTGAGAAACGAGGTTTTTTTTTTTCTGGGCATACACACACAGACACATAGCTGCCTATCTGATTGCACATCTGGGCATACCCAGACTTTGTTTCCAAACACAGCCCTGGTCCACGGCTCCCCTCACCTTGCGCCTGCAGGAAACTCTTGGAGGAAGGCAATTCCGTGGGCGAGGTCCGAGGGAAGGCACCACGTCTTTGTGAATCGCAGGCCTTTCGAAGACCCCGGGTCCTTTCCTCCCAAGAAAGTGCACGAGCTCAGGACCCAGCCGGCAGGTGGCCCCCCACCCCTGGGAATTCACAGACCTTCCCCCCCAGACCCATACACGCGGCACCCCTGGGCAGGTCTCAGGTCAGGAACCCATGCTTCCTTGGGGGGGTTTCACGCCCCCACCAATAGATTTACTGAGCACCTACTCTGTGCCGGAAGGAGAGTCGGCCAAGAGCTGGGGATGGAACCGTGAGCTGTTACAATCTCACCGGCTCGCCCATGCACTCTCATTCTCCAGGTTTATTCCCCTTCTGATCTCGTCCTGACCTTCCCTTGTGAGAATAGCCATGGAGGCAGAAAAATAACTAACAGCCAGGGAAGCCACTGCTGGTGATCCGCAGCTTTCTCACCTACTCCCTGAGGGAACAGCCTTTCCTACTATCCTTGCTTATCAGGAACACCAAGACGCGGAGACGAGACGATGGAATCAGCGACAGGTGTGTCTCCAAGTGGCGCTGAGGTTCTGAACCCGTGGGGCCGGGCTCCTCACTGCGGAGGTCAGCGAGAGTTTATCGCCCGGTGGGTCAGACCAGAGGTTGCATGCAGACCCGGCAGGGGCTGTGTGACCTCAGATGAATTACTTCAACTCTCTGGGCCTGTGTTTCTTTATGGGGGGAAAAAAAAGAGGAATAAAAATAACACGGACTTGTTCATAAAAACAGCAAAAACTAGACCTGGCTGGCGTAGCTCAGAGGATTGAGCGTGGGCTGCAAACCAAAGTGTCGCAGGTTCGATTCCCAGTCAGGGCACATGCCTGGGTTGCAGGCCACGGCCCCCAGCAACCACACATTGATGTTTCTCTCTCTCTCTCTCTCTCTCTCTTTCTCTCTCCCTTCCCTCTCTAAAAATAAATAAATAAAAGCTTTAAAAAAAAACAGCAAAAACTAGAGGAAGGGAAATAACACACATGAGCGGTATGACGTGGTACAATGGTTACCCCTTGACAAACTGTCGAGGGCAAGGACTTCGGCATAACCCACGGCGCAAAGATCATTCTTGGATTTTTCCTCCACCAGTAAGGAAAAGTCTGGACTGAATTTTTGACAATCCCTCCTCCGGGCCCCTAGACCTAAAGCCCTGTTGTCAGAGAGGTTTTGAACGAGAGGAGTGGCTCTTCTTATTGACCCCGGTGCCCTGTTGCTTACCTAGAACAAGGCCAGTCTAGCCATCGGGGACAAGGGACACCTTTCCTCAGACCGCCCCAAGGGTGGGGACGGGGAGACGGGGGTGGGGTGGGGGTGGGGGCTGGGGGGGAGACTTGCCAAATTAAAATGAATGAATGCTTAAATGTCAACAAACTGCAACTTTATGTCAACTTCCCAAAGCTCAACCCAGTTAGCTACATAAAATTGCATTTATAATGTAACGTGGGTGAATTTTCAGATGTGGGGGTGAGGGACCCCCCCAAAGGCTAAAAAGGTCCTTGTCCAAAGTTGAGGTCATTGTGGAAACTGGTTGGCTAGGCTCGGGGAGTTCCTTCTATTTGGCTATATTCCAGCTTTTTCAAAACATTTACGTTTGAAAAGGCCCCTCTCCCCTAAACTCCATTTCTCCAACCAAGTCCTCCCTCTCCAAGACCTCTCTGTTGGTGGGGTTTAAAGGGCGCATTTCGTTGATCTGAGGCGATCCCTCGGCCTTGAGGCGATGTAAGGCTTCAGGAAACAAGAAGCATGAATAAACAAATGTTTGCTTTCTCCTCTTTGAAAATTCCTGAAGGCACGCGGCAGCCCATGAAGAAATTAGGAAATCTTTGGCCTGGGCTGGGCCCAGGGGTCCGGCTACAAGGATCTCCCGGCTTTGTTTTTCTAAGGCTCTGGTGCGCCCCTCCCCAGGCAGTTAAAAAGCCACCCCCTTCTCTTGTTTACAAAGAGAGGTGGCTGCATTTCAGCGCAGGGGCAGCGTCTTCCTCCTTGGGCCGGGCGGCCGACCCAGTGGCGTCTTGCAGTCCTCGCGAAGACAAGACATCATTAGCTCTAATTAAGCCTCCCCAGCAGGCAGACGGGGAGCCCCTGGGGACAGTCTTCAACTCTCCCGGCTTAGTAGGGAAAAAGGAAAAGAGGAGAGAAAGGTCCCTTTGGGCGTTCTCCTTCTGGGAGAGGTTGTAAAGGGCAGGTGGGTGAAAAGCATCTCACACCCTTAAAAAATGTGCTTATCCCCCCGCCTGCCCATCCGCTCCTTAGAACTCATCCTGGAGGAATGAATCTGCAAGCTGAAACTGCTACGGGGAACATTACAAGACTTTCAAGAGAAAAAAAACAATTGCAAAGGAAGTTGCAAATTAAATCTCTTCTTATGCATGCAATGGAGGCGTGGCCAGAAAACACCGCACGGCGGCGTGGCAGACTTAGCACGTGTTAAATCGATGAAGGCGGATGGGGGTTGTGGGGATGGGTTTGGGAAAAAAAAAAATGTTCTTCATGGTGTAAAGAAGTGACTTTGATGACAAAACAATAGCATTTTTATTAAAAGTAAAATATGCCGGGCTCATACGAAGCTCTTTTTGGTGGGTCATTTTATTAAATCTTCTTTTATCTTTAGATTTTTTTAAAAAAGCAACACTGAGTTTGAATCACACGTTCCAGAGCGAAGCCGCCGAGGTATTGGGAGGGGGCGGACCGAGGTCTGAAGCCGACGTTAGCTCCTCCCCTCGGCGTCCGCGTCTGCCGCGGGGAGGCCGGGCCTCTCAGGACCACTCCCCGCGGAGAGGCCCAATCTTTTGGGGTCTCTGGGCCACACTGGAAGAAGAAGAGTCTCATTGGGACCCACATTAAATACACAAACGAATACACTAATCATATTTATTTCATTAAATACACTAATGAAAACTGATGAGCCAAAAAAATAAAAGGTGTTAAGTAAATTTATGATTTTGTGCTGGGCCGCATTCCCCACCACCCAGGGCCGCAGGTGGCCCTTGGGCCGCGGGTTGGGCACCCCTGTCCTAGACGAGACTGGGGCACTGTCCCCACCCTGTCCCCTCACGTCAGCCTGATTACTTTCTTCATCGCACCTACCACCACCCGTATTTATCAAGCGTGTTTTTTCCTGGATTTGGCCCTCCCCGCCCCTCCAGAGTCTGAGCAGTGACCTTGACCATCTTGTTCGTGGCTGCCAGGCCCGAGCCCCCACGTGTAATGTGTAAGAGGGATGAAGGGCGTTTACTAAACACTGTGGAATGAACAAATCAGTGGACGGGTGTGCCAGTGACTGAGTGTGTGGGTGAGCGAATGAGGCGGCACATGCGTGCCTGCGTGATTGGTTAGTGAATAAATGAATGAATATGTAAATGAGCAAGTGATTATGTGGGTGAGGGAATGAGTGAATAAATGACCCTCAGAGCACGAGAGACACGCGGGGTCCGAGGGGTGGGCCTGCCCCAGCCCAGCCCCAGCCCAGCCCCGGCCACCCTTGCGGCTGGCCCTGCTCAGGGCTCCAGTGAGGTCAACATCTGCCGGCCTCTGTTCCCAGGGGAGGGCCTCCCCTGCGTCCATGTTCCCAGGAGCGTTGTATGCACACAATTTCCTTTTGCCGTCACAGTGTCCCCGGGGACCAGTGTCACGACCCCTGCTTGAACTGGTGAGGAAACGGAGACTTGGAGGAGGGGTGAGGGTTTTGTCCAGCTCACAGGACCAGCGAGTCGTGCCCTGCGGGTCCGGCCAGGCTCTCAGGGCCAGACGGAGGGAAGGAGCAGCGTGTCCACAGCCTCTGGCTCACAACGGGCTTTGCACGTTCCAGCCACACTTAGGAGGGCGAGGGGAACGCAGAGGGACAATCAGGGGCCAAGAAAGAAAATCCTTGGAGAACAAGCCACAGAAAGAGGCTTCAGCAATCACCGTCTATCCAGTCCTCAGTGCAGATTTGCTGCAATGGGAGAGAATGGATGGCCCAGGCCAGGTGGCTGCATTAGTTGGAGCAGCAGCCCAGTGCACCAACATTGCAGGTTCGATTCCCGGTCAGGGCACATACAGGAATCAACCAGTGAAGGCATGAATGGGTGGAAGAAAAAAGCAAAAAAGAATGGATGGATGGATGGATTGGACACAGTGAAATGGTTAGAAGCAGACATTTAGGTGTTAGGCTGGGATTCAAACTGTATCTCTCCCACCTCCCTAGTGTGTGACCCTAGACAAAGGGCTTTAATTCATTTGGGCCTCAGTTTCTCCATCTGCAGAGTGGGAATACAAGGGTGGCTGTGATCGTGAAATACCACAATGCCCATCCGCACGCAGCACGATACTGGCACAAGGGGACATCCGAAGCCTTGGCGTCTGTCTGTCTGCAGTGGCGCTCCAGGGTCTGTCCTAGCTTCCTGCCGTCAGCAAGAGTGAGTTATTTTAACTTTTGTTATCCTACTTACCTTGGGGGCTGTCTGTGGGAGACAGCGTTGTGCAGAAAGCCTTGAAACCCTGGGAATCTGGATTCACATCTCACCTGCTGGGACTAGCTGTGTGGCCGTAGGATGTCACATCCCTTGTCCAAGCCCATTTCCCCATCTGCAGATGGGGACTGTACGTGACAGAAAGGAGTGATGTTTACGTGGGGACATTTCTGAAGGACCCAGCATGTCGTCTGCCCCGAGGAAGGTTCTGGTAGATCCTCATACAACTAAGAGCGGCGGGCGGCAGAGTTCTCCCAGAACATGGGTTGGGAACAGGGCAGGCTTGCCTAAGGATGACGGTGCTCATAGTAAACCAATCAATCGATCGATAACAGACAGAACTGTAGGTTTCTAGGAAGGCCTTTCCAGACCCTTTTTAAAAAATATTTTATTTATTTATTTTTAGAGAGGGAAGGTAGGGAGATAGAGAGAGAGAGAGAGAGAAACATCAATGTGCGGTTGCTGGGGGTTATGGCCTGCAACCCAGGAATGTACCCTGGCTGGGAATCGAACCTGGGACACTTTGGTTCCCAGCCCGCACTCAATCCACTGAGCTATGCCAGCCAGGGCTCAGACCCTTTTTTTTAATAGGCATGAGAAACAATCAGAGCAGAATGGCAGCCTGTGACGCTTGAAGGCGGGCACTGTGTCCTTCGCCTCTGGGTCTCGGGGGCCCCACACACCCGGCCCTGAAGCCTGAGTTAACCAGTGGTCTAGCTGCTGCCTCCCTTAGCTGGGGTCTGAGGAGGGAGCTCCTGGGGTGGACCCAGGGTCGGCGGGTGCAGCCAGCGTCATCTCACAGGCACTGGAAAGACAGAAGGCCGATCCTCCGCATTCCTAACGATGGAGAAAACAAACAGTGACCGAGTGTTTGCTAAATGCCAGGCGCTGTTCCAGTCACTTTAGATGAGATAAGGGTTTACGTGCGAAAACACTGCGCTCAGAGAGGTGGAGTCACTGGCCCCAGGACACACAGCCGGAAAGCTCAGAGGCTGACCCTCTGACCGAATCTGTGTCCACTGGGCCAGGGTCCCCCAACAGTGCATCAGTGAACCCTGGGGGGGGGGGGGGGGCCTCTGTTGACAGTTCTTCCCAAGCGGCTCCACCCCATGAAAGGTTAACATCCCAGATGATCATGATGTTAAGTATCTGTGTTTTTTTAAAGTTTTGTTTATTGATTTTTTTTAGAGAAAGTGAGGGGAAAGGAGACAGAGAGAAACATTGATCTGTCGTTCCCCTTATTTATGCGTTCACGGACTGCTTCTTGTAGGTGCCCTGACCAGGGACCGGATCCTCAGCTTCGTCCTATCAGGGTGACGCCCTAACCGACGGAGCTCCACAGCCAGGGCTTTTTCTTTTCTTTTCTTCTCTTTTCTTTTCTTTTCTCTTCTCTTCTCTTTTCTTTCTTTTTTTAAAATTTATGGGGTAACATGAGTCAATAAATTATATAGGTTTCAGGTCTTCAACTCTATAATACACCATCTGTAAATTGTGTTTATTCTGTGTTCACTGCCGCTTGGGTGACTTTGTAAGCGGACTGTATGTGCATCTGTGCTTTGTGCATAAACGGAGTAAGGTTGCTGCCCTGCGGAGAACGTCTTCTCCAAACCGGCTCCCTCTGCAAGGGCTCCCACCGTCACTGCCGGTGATGGGGCGCTTCAGGGGAGCGGGGTGAGGATACTGGGGCTCCGTGCCCCTGTGAAGATGCAGGCCGCATCTTGAGCGGCATCCTGAGCCACTTCTGTTCAGAAAAAATGGGATTTGTCCCTGATACCAGCCACGTGGCATTTCTGAGTCTGCTCCTTCGTTGAAACACCACGTGTCTGGAGACTTCGATGAGATGGTGGGGGCCTTCCCAACACAAAAAGTGGACATTTTACAGAAGGAGTGGACCGTGCAGACGCATCAAAACCCCTGCACCTTGACCCCTCCGGAGCCTCACGGGGTGCGGGAGCTTTGGCCCGCCTCCCACTTGCAGTTCATTGACCCCTGGAGACGGGCTCTGTCTGAAGTGGTCCTCAAGGGCCTCCAGGGGGCAGGGCGGCACCGGGGCCTGCTGGAGCACCCCCCTCCCTGCAGCGAGGACAACGGCCCTGCATTCTCACCCCGTTTCCGCCCAGCCTCTCTTCTGCCTCTCAGACAAGGGGCGGAAAACAAGGCCCCCATTGCAAGGCCCTGCCATTGTAACGCCAGCTTCTGCGGCCGCCCCCCCCAACCCCCCACCCCCGATTCAGCTCCTGGCACTTCCTCCCGCTCCTATTGACTGCGGGCGCTCCCAGAAAGGATGGATTGTTCTCCGGCCGCCCAGCGGCCCAGCGCAGGGTCCCAGCCCGGGCCAGAGAGGGTGTGGAGTCGAGGAAGCACCCACCACCCCGAAGACGGAAAACTCATTAAACCTCCTGCCAAGGACGCCCCCGCGTGCGGGCGCCAGCGCTGGCCTCCGACAACAAAGCGGGTCCGGCATTCCTGCCGAGGGAGGGGACCTCCGCAGTCCCTTCTGCGCTCGCTCGTAAAGGGAGCGCTGCCCCGGAAAGGAAGTGGGACGGGGGCGGTTTTGAAGCCCGGAGGAAAGAGCAGATGAGGTTATGGGGCTCCTATAAATGCGTGCCTTCCCTTTTTTTCCCCTCAGATGCCTCATGGCCTTCAGCCAATTAGACACGGTAGCTCCAGTGGTTGGGCAGGAGACGTAAGGAAGCTTCTAGAAGAAGCTAAGCGACATGAGCAAGACACTCGCCCTTGACTCTCCTACGATACTGTTGCCTAGGGCCTTGGGAATGCCCCCGGTCCAATGTACCCATTTCGCAGTGATGAAAATTGAGGGTCCAAGGAAGGGAAGGGCCGTGCCTCATGCCGCCTCTGGGAACTCAACACACGGTCGGCCGTGGAGTCCTAACGGACGACACCTGTCCCCGCCAACGGGTCTCTCCTGCCTGAGGCTTTCCATCGCAATCACTCGTCCTGTGGGGCGCCCAGGGGTCCTCTGGGGACATGCCACAGGGGACACGCAGGGATGCAGAGTAGACCGATGACCCTGGGACTTTGATTTACTTCTGTGTGTGATTCCTCTGTTTGATTTACTTCTGTGTGATTCCTCTGTGTGTGTCTGTGTCCCAGTCCCTTCTTCTTGTAAGGACACCCGTCCCAGGGAAGGCCCACGCTGCTGACCTCATTCCAACTTCATCACCCCCTTAAAAGTCCTGTCTCCAAATACGGCCACACGTAAGGTCCTTGGGTTTCAGCTCCAACCTAGGAATGGTAAGGGGACACAATTCAGCCGAAAACATCTAGAAATAGCCACAATTTAATTATTCTTGAGATCCCTTCACATAATGCCACCTTCCAGAGATGCGATAATGCTTTTGGAATGTTATCGGAAAAGGGCAAATTCCATCCTCAACATGGGATTCTTCCAGAACAAGGAAGGACAGGCTGCAGCCTGTGAGCCAAGAGCAGCCCATCACCTGGTCTTTGTCCGTCTGTTTTCTGTTTGTGGTGGCCTCTGGGCTCAGAATGGTCCTTACCTTCTGTTTCTTAGTGGTTGGAAAAAGCCAAAAGAAGAATAACAGCTCATGGCATGTAAACATTATATGAAAATTAAACTTGAGTGTCTCCCAGGAGTGTCCAAACTTTTGGCAGCCACACTGGAAGAAGAGGTGCCTTGGGCCACACATTAAATCTGTTGGGACATGGACTCACAAAAAAAAAAATCTCATTACATTTTAAGTAAGTTTACGATTTTGTGTTGGGCCGCAGGCAGCCTGCAGGCCACAGGGTGGACACCCTGATTATGAAAAAAATTTAAGGGTATTTTTAAAATATTTTATTCATTTATTTTTAGAGGGAGGGAGAAAGAGTGGAAGATAAATTTCGATGTGCAAGAGATACATAGATTACTTGCCTCTCACACGCCCCCAACTGGGGCACCCGGCCGGTAACCCAGGCATGAGCCTTGACTGGGAATCGAATCAGAGACCTTTCGGTTTGCAGGATGGTGCTCAGTCCACTGAGCCACATCAGCCAGGGCTGTACGTACAATTTTGTTGGAACGTGGTCACGCCTATTTGTTCACGTGCTGCCCGAAGGCTGCTTGCGCAGCCGAGTTGTGGAGCGGCTGCACTGCCGACTGCGTAGGCCACAGAGCCTGAAATATGGACTCTCTGGACCTTTGCAGAAAGAAAGTCTGCAGACCTCTGACGCAGAGAATCACCGACGTAATCCCTAGTAATTTAACACCACAATTTAAATTAGAGAGTTACTCATTTTTAACATTCAGATCTGCCCTGGCTGATAGGACTCAGGGGGTTGAATGCCAGCCTGCGAACGAAAGGCTCACCAGTTCAATTCCCAGTCAGGGCACATGCCTGGGTTACGGGACAGGTCCCCAGTAGGGGGCGTAAGAAGCAACCGATTGATGTTTCTCTCACACATCCATATTTCTCTCCCCCTCTTTCTCCCTCCCTTCACCTCCATCTAAAAGTAAATAAGTAAAATCTTTAAAAAATAAAAATAAAAGCGATGATCTGAGAAGGGATCCTTTAGCTTCTCCAGGGGTGTATGGCTCAAAAAGGTTAAGAACTCCCAGTGCTGGGGGGGGGCGGGATATTCCTTCCCCTAAACAGGAGCCGAGTACACACGAGCCCCTTGAGTAGCAGAACAAGGCATACAGTACACCTAATAAATATGTATTGAATAAATAAATGAACTTCATCCCATCTTTCTGTAGCTATGGTAATGCTACCTATCTGGCTGCAGCCCATTTCTCCCTCTTCTTTTGGGCACATATCTGGTTTCTCAGGCTCCTTTAATAGGGCTGTGTCTCTCCAGGATGCCTGGATGGGATAGGTGACTCCTCCCTCCGTTCTTCCTGGGAATCCGCTGGCCACCTGATGGCCTTCCCGTAAACATGCGTCTGCTCACCCCCAGGTCAACCCCAATTTGTCATTCATGCCCCAGCCCTAGTGACGTTTCCCTGAGGAAACCTTCCCACATCGTCCTAAAGTGTCCAAGTTACTCTCGGATTCCTGATGGACACATTTGTCACCAGCACGTTTGTGCATCGGTGTCCAAGTCCGTCTTTTACCTGAAACTTCATTTTCTCCTTTCAGAGAAGTTCTCACAATAGGTGAGTTTATATGCATGTGTGTGTGTTCTTGCTTAGGGACTATCTCTTCCTATAGAATGTAAAGTCCACCAGAACAGAGATGTATCTGCTTTGGGCATCTCTGTACCCTAACATAGAGCATAATGCCCGACACAGAGGAGGGGTTCAGGAGGTAGTTGTTAGATAGATAGATGGGTGGATGGATGGATGGAGGGATGGACAAATGGACAAATGGACGGATATCAGCCAACGATACAGAAAATGCAGAAGCGGAGGTGCTCAGGTTTCGGCAGGGGGAGAATGGACAATGCACTCAGGTAAACCATCCTGCCTTTCAGGTGTGACTCAAATGCCTAGGCAGAGACACCAGGGAGGTCCATGGACCTGGGCTCACAAGAAAGATTTTCCCCAGAGAAGCAGCGAGTCTGAAACGGCCAACGTGTTGGTGATGAGGGAGTGCCAGGAACGAGCAGCACGTGTTTACTGAAAGGAGAGGAGGGTGGAAGAGGGCAACCAAGAGGCTGCCTCCTATGAGGGATGGACAGAGAGGAGGAACCTGCAGGTGCATGGGGTCACAAGGTGGCCAGAGATGTCGGGGGAGGAGCAGAGGGCCAGAGGGTCACGGGAACCGAGGAAAGAACGAGGCTTCCAGGATGCTGGGTCCCCAGGGTCAGTGGAAGCCAAGAGACTCAAAGAAGATAAGGCCATGACCTTGGCCCAGGATCGGACGTGACAGCCGCGGGTTTAGCGACAGGAGATTGGGCTTGAGCCCCCACAGCCCCTTTCCTGGGATACGCTCAGTCTGACTGAACCTTGGAGGAGTGGCTCTTACACTTTGGGTGAGAAGGGCAGGCTCTCCGTTGGCTCTGAGACTTGGGTGAAAACCACGGGCCGTCCCCCAGGACAGTGCTTGTGTGCACCCCACCAGCAAATTCTGCACTCGGTCTCCCCGTGCAGGGACCCGCTGGCGCTGGCTCCCAGGGAGGAAACCTAACCACCCAGACTTCAGGGCTAGGGGTCTTCTTTCATGCTCTTTCTAAAGCCTCTTTTGACTCATAATGGAGAAAATATTTGTTTTCTTTTTTCACTCCTAAACACGACTTACCAATGAGACAGAGAGTACCCTATGGGCCACTCAGTAGCTCCAAAAGATTTGATTGTTCTCTGAAATCACCTGGAGAGTTTTAAAAAGAGAAGAGAGGAGAAGAGAAGAGGAGAGGAGAGGAGAGGAGAGGAGAGGAGAGGAGAGAAGAGAAGAGAAGAGAAGAGAAGAGAAGAGAAGAGAAGAGAAGAGAAGAGAAGAGAAGAGAAGAGAAGAGAAGAGAAGAGAAGAGAAGAGAAGAGAAGAGAAGAGAAGAGAAGAAAAAAGAAAAGAAAAAAAGCTGGCCCTGGCTGGTGTGGCTCAGTGGATTGAGTGCCAGCCTGAGAACTAAAGGATTGCTGGTTTAATTCCCAGTCAGGGCATATGCATGGGTTGGTGGCCAGGCCAGGCCCCCAGTAGGGGGCGCACGAGAGGCAACCGCTCATTGATGTTTCCCTCTTTCACCCTCTCTCCTCCTGTCTAAAATAAATAAATAAAATCTTTAAAGTAAAAATAATAATAAATTAAATTTAAAAAAAAATACTGAGGCCAGGCCCTGCCTCCCACACTCTGAACCAGTTTGGGGGCGGGGGGGGGGGGTGAAGCCCAAGTATCGCGAGACTTTAAAAGCTCCCCCGGTGAATCCAATGCACAGTTAGGTAGAGCACACCTATTTGATTTTTATGGTCACGGCAAGTATTTCGACTTCCATTGCACGTTTTTATACTCCCCTTTGCTTGCTTTGCTGAGCTGGTTTTGTTTTTTCTGAATTCTCTGGCTCTGAAATGGCTTCAGGTCCTGGCGTGACACCTTGACCCTCCCGGGCCTCTATTTCCTTACCTCGGCCCACGACTAAAGCCTGCCCACCCCCCTGCTGCCCCGACTGGCGCGAGCAGGCGCAGTAAGTAAATAAGAGCAGAGGCCAGGAGCTTACGTACTCAGGGCTCCTGGTTCTACTCGGTGTCATTGGACACCCGTTGTTGGCGTTTCCCCAGAGCCTGCTCCTTTTGAACCAGGCTACCGCAGTCTATAAAACTTTAATGCATGGATTTCCCATTGTTCGGGGGCCGGCGGGGCACCGGCCTTCCTGTTTGGCCGTGGTGCGTCCCAACCAGGAAAGAAACGGGCTGGGAGGTCCAGGGCGAGTTGCCTGGTTTCTGGAAGCGCCTGTGATGGCGTTCGTTTCAGCAGATGGGGTCGCAGGCCCCGCGGATGACAGTAATAGCAGGCGTGCGTCAGAATCACGGGCGCCAGGTCCCGGGCTCTGGGCTGGATCTCCGCACTCTCCCCACAGCCCTGCAGAGCACGGATCGCGATGAGCCCAGTTTCCAGAGGGGGCGGGGGGGAGGGGGAAGGCCCCAGCAGCGGAACTCTCCAGATTCCCAGGTTTTCCTAAGCAAACTGGAAGCACGGCTGTGTGGGGGAGGGGCGGGAACACGAGCATCTGACTGCAAACCCACTCTCTTTTCTGAGGGATTAGAGAAGACTTATTTTCCAGTTTAAAAAAAAAAACAAATCCCCCTTGATCTGCTTACTTTTCTTTTGCACGCCCGCACGTACCTACAGGGGTGGGGCAAACGCAGGCTTACAGTTGCGAGCACACGACACCGTGTATTCTCGTATTACTATGTATGAACGGCGGCATTATTGCTCTGTATTACCACTGTAAACCTACTTTTGCCCGCCCTTGTACACACACACACACTATTGAGACTTTGATGTTTCGCATGTTGGGACTAAGGCCTGCGAGGGGTCGAGTGTGCCTCCCGGATGGGGTTTTGATGGAAACACAAAGGTTATTGACCTCCAACACAAAGTGGCTTGGCCCGCGCGAGTCTGCCCGGCCGCCTCTCTCCCTGGGGTTTTGTTCGGGCCTTTTCTCCTTCGCTCTGGGCCTTGTTCAGCCCGGACAAAACCAACAGGGGCTGTCAGGGGAGACCCGCCTCTCCCGGCACAAAGAGGAGGAGGAGTGGGAACAATTACTCCCAATAACTCAAGACACGGATGTTAAAGCACTCACAGCACAACCCGGACGTTTACCCAAATTATCTGGGTAATTGCCTCCACTTTCAGCTCTGACGGGGGTTCCGTAAATCCCGGGGCTTCCAGAGGATAAATAAGGCGACTCTCACTGCGGCGTGGGCCCAAGCCGAGAGAGAGGCAAGGCTTTGTTATGGAAAGGGCACAGACCGGGAGCCCCAAGAGCTTTGTGATTACGTCTTGCCCTGGATGCCGAACCCTGGGCAAATTGCTTCCGTTCTCCAAGCCTCGGTTTCCTCCCCTGACCCTCAGAGTGAGGGTGTGCTCTGGGGTAGGGAGAGAGAGGGGGGCGGAAGGGGGGGAAGAGAGAGAGAGAGAGAGAAAGAGAGAGAGAGAGAGAGAGAGAGGGAGAGAGAGAGAGAAATTGCTGCCGCCTCCTTTGTGTGTGGAATTGCTACGAGCATTCGGAAGGAATAAACATGACCTTACGTCTCCCCCATTCAGTCCAAAGAAAAGCAAATCACACACAAAAAAAGTCATTCACGGCCAGGCTCGGCCTTTGTCCCGCAGCCTCAGGCTTCCGGCTCCTCGGGCATTTGGAGTGGAACCGAGAACAAAGCTGGTGTCACCTTGGGTCTGCACCGGCCACCACCGCGCACCCTGCTTTGACTCCCGCAATCTGTTCTTTTTGAACTTGGGCGGAGTCATTTTAAACCGGAACTACCTACATCTTATAACCTTTTCTCCAAGCCTCCGTGTTTCTGCCCCCGGGGACCCTGACTTCTGTGAATGAACGGCTATTTTCCTGAGGACCCACTACGTGCTGGATGCCTTCATGTGCTGTAGCTCATTTCTATTTCAAAAGCAACTTTTAAAATGATTATTTTGAGCCTCATTTAACCCAGTAAGAGGCCAGCCTTCAAGTGATTCGGCCCCTAGGCTGTCTTTTTTTTTTTTTTTTTGCCACCCCACCCAAAGAAGCAGGAACCAGACCCCAGATTTTCTTGGGATTTGTAACCCAATTTTCCATTTTTTAAAAAATGGGCCTAGTCACCACCCCTTCTTTTAGACGTGAGGTCGGCAAAGTTTTTCTGCAAAAAGCAAGATAATAAATATCAACGAGTGTGCAGGTCATCCGGTTTTTGCCCAAACAACTCACTCTGACATTATAGGGATTACGATGCCCTAGATAATATGCCCATGAGTAGGTATGATTGGATTCCAACATGAACACTAAAATGTGAATATCAAGTCATTTTCACATGTCATTTGATTTTTCCCCTAATTACTTACAAATGTAAAAAAAGTTTCCTAGCTTACAGACCACATATAAACAGGTGGCAGGCTGGACGGGGCTCTTCCTTCTGCCACCTTGCTTCTTCCGAACCTGACTTTCAGGGGACGGCCTTGAAGCCTGCTTCACTGGAATGCAAGTCTCGTGAGAACAAGACCCATCTCAGCGATTATTATTTTCGCCGAATGAAGGAGTGCATGAATGAATGATTTATGGGTGGATGGATGACGAGCGCATGAGGGAACCTCAGACTCCCCAAGTCTCGGGAAAGCCCCCATGCACTTCCCCAGAGAACCAGCAGATGGCGGCAAAGGAACGCCAAGCAAAGGCTGGGGAGACAAGTGGCGTTAAGTTGCTTTTCTTCACCTCCCTTCCCGGAGCTCTGCAAAACAGGTAGCTCGATTTTTTTTTTTTTTTTTAAACCAGGAGGAACCAAGAGTTAGTTTTAATCAACTGTAGTTCCCTCTTTCTGTTTGAGCTGTCTCACATGACTAGGTTTCTGCTCCAACTCCGAAACCAAGATATATCAAGAAAAAAATAAGGCCTTTCATGTCAAATAAAACCAGTGCAGAAGTGACCCGTGGATCAACAAATAGAGAAAAAAACTCCATGTCCTGGGCTCCCTGAAGCAGACACAGGCTGTCGCCAAGCCCGGGCCTCAGCACCCACACTTTGCTTGGGGTGTGCTTGTGAGCCAGCCTTGGGGGGAAGTTCAGAACACAGGCTGGTGGGGGGTTCCTTGATTTGGGGAGGGGGAACTGTGAAGAGGAGTCAGCCTCAGCTCCCATGGTCGGGTTTGGAATCAATCTTGCCTTGACACCAGGAAGAAATCCATCCCGAGGTCGCCGAGTCCAACCAAGAGGGATTTATGGAGGCCGGCCTTGGGTGGCGAGGGGCTTCCCCGGGCATCCTGTTTTCTCAGAGAAGAGGACAGAGGAACCCAGTCCCTCTCCCCAGAACATTCCTCAGTGTCTGGGCTGTTCCTTTACGTGCTTGGGAGTTGCCATGTTTGCCCCAATAAAAAGCGAAAGGAACAAAAGAGGAAAGTCTGGCAGAAAGGCAGGCCACGTTTTCAAATGCATCCGCTGTACCTTCCGCCTTCCCCGGCAGGGGGTCCCCGAGCCCCCCGGGGGATTCAAGGGTTAGATCCATCCCCAGCACACATTCCGGGTAAGCGCCTCCTTGCTCCTAGGCTCTGCTGGGCAGTGAAGATAAAGGGAATTATTTGCATTGAATGGGGTCCCCGTTTGCACCGTGTTGATTTTTGTCCAGAGGAAAAGGCTCAGGGGACCTCCGACCCCCCAACTCTCCCGCTCCACCACAGACAGGTCTACCTTCCCAAATTTAGACTCCCGATGCCACCGGGTGCTCCTTCAATGAAAACCGAAGTCCTTCCGAGGAACAAGGATGAAATCCGCCCACCTCAGCAAGTCACCGTGATGTATGGAGAGGTGGCTCTGGGGGGGGGATCCCCAACCGGGACCCCAGTAAGGGACCCCTCTGCAGCAACTCTCACCCCAGATCTTGAGTCGGGAGGAATGCAGTAAAAAGTAATTGTTTTATGAAAAGTGGTTTCCTTTTATGGCCTGTGATAGTCCGGTGGGGTGGCTCCAACAACAGGAAATTAACACAGAACTCACTGGGGGTGATAATGACTGTTCCTAATCATTTGGTTAATAAGTTAATATCATTAATTAGTCAACTAATTAGACAATGCCTGGGGCCTTTAGGGTCTGGAGGCTTAGTTTCAAAATACATAAAGGGAGGGTGTTCTTTGAGGAGGTGAGGGAGATAGAGCTAGTCCCTAAAGCTAAATTCGACCTGACCGAGACAAGGGTCTCCAGGGACCCCCCCCCCCAAGCCCGCTCCCATTTCTTTGTGTCTCCAGAGCACTGAGTGGGTCTTAATTTAGTTGGGCTCACACAGGGCTGAGAATCTGAGGACAATTGTAGGGCCCCCCTCCACCCCAATCTGCATATATATACAGTAACAAACTTTTGTGTATGATTTCTGGGCGCTGGGGAAAGGCTGGGTGTTGGTGGGGTGATGGGGACACGATGGAGCAGACACACTCGCAGCACAAGCTCACACTCCGGCTCAGTGGCCGGGATGGGAGTGGGGGGGGGGGGGACTGCAGTAGGGAGACTCCCTGAGCTCCTACAGAAGCGAAAGGTGCCCGGTGCCGGCATAAAAACAAAAATAAAAAGTTATGTCCAAGATGCCGGCTGTGGGGACTGGGGTGAAGACTGCCACGGGCAAAAATGGCAGGAAGGAAGTTCACGCACGAGTGTCAGTCCCGTGCCTGGGGTGTCCTTGACGCTTTGGGGGCCTGGGAGGGGCAGCGGGCTGCCCTTCTGGGCCCGCCGCTGCGCTGCGGGAGGAGTACCTCGGTGGGGGCTGGCTGGCGTGGAGCTGGGGGAGCCATCCTCTCCTCTGGGGACAGTTCCCCCACCCGAAACCAGAGCTCGGGTCATTAGCTGGAAACCCAAGTGGCCCGGGGATCGCATTTCAAAGCTCAGATAGACTGGCTGGCCGGAACCTGTGGACTAGGGGGCTGGGGTGGGAGCCCAACGGCTGGGACAGTGCTTGTGCCCCCGAACCAAACTCCCACTGCCCGCTCCCCCCCCCCATTCCAGGGGCTGCACCCCAGCTGTGCAATCCAGGACACGCGGGCCGCCTGACTTCTTCCCAGTCTCAGGACAGAAAGCGCCACGTGTCCTGGGGGCAGGGAAGAGGGCTCCCTCCTCCCCACCCAAACGAGGTCTGTTTCACCCCTGCCCGGCGCGCAGCCAGACCTGGGCCTCGGTGCCCGAGGTGCTCGGGGCCTACAGCCGCGTAGGCCCGGGAACCCGGGCTGCTCTGCCGCAAGCCAGGCACCCCATTCCGTACATGTGGGAGGGGCTGCACCCTCTGCACCCCTTCTCCTGCGGCCCAGCAGAACCTGTCTTCCCGGTAGCTGAGCTGTCGGCTCCTATCGGGGGCCACCGAGTTGAAGGAAAGAGGGCAGGAAAAATGTAGATGTGCTTACGTTTCTGGCAGCGGGACAGGGTGGACCCGGGAAGGAGACCCCCACCTGCAGTCCCCAGCCTCTGCTCCTAGACTGTGGAGCACAGCGAGTGCTGAGGACACAGGGAGCGTCCGAGGCCAGCGGAGAAAGGCCAGAGACACCCACAGCCCGAGGGGTGCCGTGCAACCTCGGGTAGATAAAAACCCTGGACTTGGCGTGGGCGCCCTGCTGCCCTGGCGCCCGCAGGCCGCTCTTGAACTCCCCAGTGCTTCAGGACGCCGACGGCCCGGAGGAGAACTCGGGATCTGCTCCAGCCCCCGCCGCTGCAGGCATTTTGAAATGGGATTTCGTCCCCAGTCCGCCCCTCGTTCCATCTGCCTGGGAACACGCGTCCCGGCGGGCCCTTCGGGGCACCGGGGAGAGAGGGCCCTGGAGCGGGACACCGGAATGAAAGCCACACGCTCACACCCCGAGACGGATGCCCGAGGAAGTGCCGTGTTGTTCTCGCAGGAAGCCCGCGTGAGACACACACCCGAAGCTGGACGGAGCACGCCCACGGGGTTCTCTGCCTCTGAACCCGAGCACCGCAGGACCGCACACCTCCACCTGAGTTAGGGACAGTGGGGAGCGTGGGCTCCGGCGCCCACGGCGGTTGGAACCCAGGCTCCGGCTTCTTGGGTAAGTGACCTAACTGCTGTGTGCCTCAGTTTCCTCCTCGACAACACACCGTACAGGGCACGCACCGTGCGGGGTTCGTGGTGAGGAGGAAAGGAGACCTCTTTTGTGAGGTGCTTGACCCAGCGCCGGGCACGTGCCCCCGGCCCTTCCACGCCAGCCTGGCTACTTTTATTGTTGTTGTTACGTGGACTCGGAGCGCCGACATCTGCAACATATATACTGCCTTGATTATACGCATCTTGATTATAAAACAACCAAATGCATCCACATCCGGAACTGTCTTGGACATGAACTTCTAAATGCAAATTGGAAGAGACGGCTACAGACGAAGCGGCACAAGTGCGCACCGCGGGCACGTCTCCTCCTAACTAACACCTGTGTGACCTGGCCCTTGAACGCGCCTCCCCCCCCCCCCCCGCCCCCAAAGACCCTGCCCACAGAGACCCACCGCTAGAGCTATTAATATAAGAACCCGGGGCGCAGCTCGCCGCCTGGCATCTACACCCCGACAACAGCCACTCTCTTGGCTGGCTGCCGTGAGGTCAAATTTGAGAACCAGCGAGGCAGAAAGCGCGCGGATGCGAAGCATTTCAAGCCACTTGGCAGCCCGAAGGCGGCTGCCTGTCTGCTGGCTTAGGGGAAAGGTCACAACGAGGGTTTTTCTTCTTGGATGGAATTTTTTTTTTAACGGCCTACGCGCCGGGAACTTTCCCCCACAAAGAACGGGTGGGTTTCAGGACCGAAGCAGAGGGGGGCTCTGCCCACGCTCACACGCGCTCACGCGCTCATGCCCGCGTGCACACACCCCGCTCCTTCGGGGTCGCCTGGACCCGGGAGGCGGGACGCAGGGTCGTGACCCCTGCCGCTGCCGGAGCGCGCCCTTCGGCCTCTGCAATTAGCGCCGGGAGGTCAGCAGGAACCCGGACGCCTGCACCCGCGGCTCCAAGCGCAGCAAAAGGCGACCCCCTCCCCTCCTCCCCCAAGCCCCCCGCCGCCAGTCTCAGACGCCTGGGCGCAACCAGGCTTGGAGCCGACCTTCCCAAGGGGCGGGGGCCGGAGGGCTCTGGCCGGCACCCGTATTTGTCACCTTAAATCTACAAATCACCCAGCCGCTTGGCCCTGCAGACTGCGGTAGCTGACCCTCGCCGGTGCCCTTACGGACTGCCGCTCCCTCAAGCGGTGGTTTTTGACCTTGTAGACGCGGCCGGTGGAAAAAACCGAAAGAAAGAAAGAAAAAAAAAATCCAGAGTTACAAAGTGAGAAAGAGAGAGGGAACATCGAGGCAAAGACGTTGCACCCAGGGTAGAAGGAGATGTATATTTTGGAGAAAGAGGAATCCTTTCTCTCTCCCTCTACCCGGCATGAACTCAGGTCAGCCCTAGACCCGCAGGGTCGGGAAACGGCTGGAGACTTGTACACCGAGAAGCAAGGCACTCGGAGAGAAAATTAGGAGAAAGGGTCCCCTCACTGAATTTCCTTACGCTCTTTGGAAACCCAGAGGCGGGAAGGGCTGTTTTTCTCATCTGAGGTCCCAACTGGAGTGAAAGGTGATATTCAGGAAAGAGACGGCGACTGCAGCTTCTTCCGACGGGGGCGGGGGCTGCGGGGAGAGGTAGAGGCGCGGAGCGCTGGCCGGGACTGGCGAGAATGGGAAGGGGCAGGGGTGACCCGCCCAGTGTCCGGGACCCGGGAGGTGCTGGGGTGCGCGGCGAGCGGCGGCCACCGGGGCGCATTCGTGGGCCAGACAGGTAGGTGGCACTCGAAGCCCGGAAAAAAGGCGAAGGCGCCGGCTCCGAGTGGCCTCCGCGGCCGCCGCCGCCACCATAAAGCCCGCGGCGAGATTGCGACCGGCGCCAGGTGAGTAATAGGCAACGAAATCCAGAGAGATTGGGAGCCATTCACCCCCGTCCATCAGCGCCACAAGAGTTACTCATTAACATCACTATATACAAATAAGATACAAAGGAGATAAAAAAAAAAAAAAAAAAACCCGGCCAGCTGTGGAGAGGCTGGACACACGCCCGAGCACTGTCCGAGAATTTGGGGGGTGGGGTGGGCAGAGGGTGAGCAAATCTAGCCAGGGAAAGAAAAGCATTCCTTCCCTCTTCGAGGCCGAGGCTGCTAGCCCCCCACTCGGGAGGGCGCCTTTGGGCGCAACCAGTTGACTAGCACCTTCCTGGGGCGCAGCACGGCTCGTCGTCTCGGGGTGCGCGTTGGAAATCTCCTGGCCCGCGGAGTCGCTGGCTCCCCACGGGGCCCCAGGCCCCGCACCCCGCAGTCCCCCGGGGTGTTTTCCTTTCCAGCCCGGGAGACCGAGCGGGAGAGGCTGTGGGGCGGCCCACGCGCAGGGCTGGAGATGGAAGGGGCTTGGCCCCCCTCTCCCAAAGGTCCTGACCTCATCCTCTTCCAAGTACGGGATGAAGAGGGGGAGGGATCCTCCTCGCCGGCCATTCAAGAGGCTGGAAGGAAGGTGACAGGGACTTGGGGCCGGGCTGGCGGGCTCCGGGGAGGGGGGAGGAGGGTAGCAGCCGGACAGGCTCCGGCTGGGTCCTCACGTCACGGCTCTCAGGGCCAGACGAGCCTCGAGAACCTTCTCGTACACCGCCCCCCCCACCCCAACACACACACACACACACACACACACACGACTCCTAAATGAAGCCGCGGGTGAGAAGGCTAGGAGACCAAAAGACAGTCGCGGCCTCCCGTTTTTTATTGAATGTTTCAAAGATAAATTGAACTTGAAAAGGCAACTCCTCAAACAGCCTGGAGGCTGGTTGGAGGGGAGAACTGGAGGAGGGTGTGGGCCTGCTGGGTGACGTTCCCCTTGGAGGGGTTCAACTATGCGCCCTGGAATTACCTTTCCCATGGGGTGGGGGGGGAGGGGACTGGCCTCCTCCCTCGGCTGCCAGAGCCAAGCCTGCGCGGAGCCAGCCGAGCTTTGCATGCGCGACTTCGGGACGGGGCCTCGCTGGGGCGCCTCGGGTCGGCCTGGTTGAATCGGAGACTCCCGGGCGGGCGAAGGGGACGTTCGGTCTCTCTTGCAACCTGGCAGTCGCGGCCTGGCCAGGCCAGGGCTGGCCGCGAGGAGATTCTGCGACGTTTTTGTTTTGTTTTGTTTTGTTTTCCCCCTCCACACTGGGGCAGGGATATTTTTGACTTGGATTTCCCAGATCGAGGAGAAAAGGGAGAGGGACGCTAAAGCGAAAACGTTCTTCACAGTCCTCCAACGGATTTGTGGTCGGGTTCGTGCGTAAAACACAGACTTAGGGAGAGGGGCATTCTTTTTCCATTAACACTGAGGCATCTGAAACGGCTATCCTATCCAGGTCTAACCATCCCCCTTCCGTCCCCCGGCTTGCTCCCTAATTTAAAGGCAGAGCAATTTCAGGATGCAGCGGCGCTCCCTTCTCGAGGAGCGAGGGACTTTTGTTTTTTAGCTTTGTAACTTGAGTGACATCTCATTTGGGTTCAGTGGGGGCGGTCTTAATTACTTAAAGGCGAAGGGAAGGGAAGAGAGGAAGCCAGGAGAGAAAAAGGCTCCAGAAGTTCCCTCAAGAAAGCACTTAACTCAAGGCCCAGAGACATTTCAATAAAAATTTATTGAAATTTCAATGTTGTTTTAAAGAGAGGGGGAAAAATACAGAAAACCAAAGAACTCATCAACAGTTATAACACAAAATATACCTTCATGAGTTTTTGTCTTTAAACCATCTCTCAGCACCTGACTTTTGAACCGTGAATATCTCTCTACAGGCACCAATTCAAAACACCATCAGTATTGCAGCCAGTAGTCAGTCCCACTCCGCTGTGAAGATTCCAGAGACTAGCAAGTCCCAATACAAAAAGAAAAAGTAGAAAGTCAAACCACAGCCTCAGCCGTCCCCACCTCTGCCCACCAAGCCGTCTCAGAACCACTCACGGTGGGGGGGACTTACATTTTAAGGAATTTAAGGTGGAGCTGGGAAGGGGGTCCCACCTCCCCAGTTTGGGGTAAAATAGGCAATAACACTTTTCCTCACGCTTGGACATTCAAAAAGAATTTTTTTTAAATTTTTTGCAGACAACTCTTTTGCAAGGGTGTGGGGTGTTGGTGCAGAAAGTGTGTTTTCTAGTTTTAAAAGCGATCCTGTGACCTTGAACTCAAACCGGCTACAGGGGAAACGGGCACACAGGAACCTGACAGCCGCACTCCTATTTACACAGAGCTATGTACAGTGTCAATAAATTAAAGTTTAATTTTCCGAGCATTCATATTCCACCTATGTACAAGAGTTATCAAATAATTACATAAATACTTTGCTAATAGTCTTGCTTCTTCTTTATTATTTTTTTTAAACCTTGTTATTGCATATACAAGAAAGAGAGAGAACTGCCGGAGAGACACGAATCCTGCTACAGAGCTTAGATAAAATAAACTCATTTTTGTGTGTGTGTGTGTGTGTGTGTCTTCCCCAACCCCTTCCCTTTAAATCCTCCCCCTTGGGGTCGCCAATGAGAATTGGGGAAGAGGTGTGGGGTTATGTTCTTTTCTCTCTAAAAGCAAGCATTCAAACGGAAAAACCACAAATACATCACCGTGGAACATGCAAGAAGAGACCTACAGTGGCTCTTGAAACATCACAAGAATATTAAAAAGACACAGATTTCCTTAAAAGAGACTACACAAAGCTGGCAGCGACTCCCCTCCCCCCAGCACAACGCTGCTCAGTAATTTATTTTAGAACCCATACGCAAGTCGCTATAAAGTTTTTTAATCTTCACAAACAGAATCATGTTAGTGTATTCATTTGCCCCCGGTATTTCTTTTTTTAATTTTTATTTGTTTTTGTTTCCACTTGACACGGTGAAGGAAAAATATATATAAATCTGCACTGGGAGAGAAGCCTTTCAACACATCCCCCTCCTGGTGGGCCTGGCTACCTTTTTCTTCCAGGCTCCCAAGGCCAACCTCGCGGGGGGGGGGGGGGGGGCGGGGGGGTGCTGTGGACAGAGCAGTTGGAACTCTCGCCCCCAACAACTCAATGCAACTGAGGTTTCCGAGCCCCCAGAATCGGAGCCATAGCGGCTCCGGGTTGTATACAACCACACCAAGAAGACGGGGCTTGTTTCTAGCACATTCTCTCCAGGGAGTCCGGCACCCCTTCCCAGACAGGACTGCACCAAGCGGGGCTAACCCCACTGCACGCCCGTCGTTTATTTCACAACCAACAAAGTGCGCTGCAGACGTGACTGGAATGAAGAGACTTTTGTGGGGAGGGGCTTATGGGGACGCGCTGCGGGACCTGTCGGGCTTGGCTTCCAAGCCACTGACCAACCGCTGGATGCTCTGCAGTTCGCTGGTGGCCGCCTCCTTCTCGGGGCAGAGTTTGGGCGACAAGGAGACGGAGCTGGAGGAGAGGGTGGAGGAGCGGCTGTTGAGTTCCGAGCCGGAGTCCACGGCCACCGAGGCCGGGCTGGCGGCCAGGGCGGCGGCTTTGGCGTCCAGGGCTCCCGCGGCCGCCGCCATGGAGGGCAGGGCGGTGCCGAGCAGGCTGCTGCTGTCCGGGACCGGGACCGGGATGGAGTAGGGGCTGTAGCGCAGGCGCGGGCGCATGGTGTTCAGGTTGAGGAACGGATGGCGGTGCACCGAGCTGGAGGCCGCTGCAGAGGAGGCGGCGGCGGCGGCAGCCATGTACGTGTAGGGGTAAGGGAACAGGCTTCCGAAAGGCGACATGGCCAGGCCCTGCGGACGGGAGAGAAACGCACGCAGGGAGTCAGCCGAGCAGGGGCTGCGCGGTGGGGAGGGGCCACGCGGTGGGGAGGGGCCAGCCCCGTCTATTCCCCTCCAGCCACCACCCCTACCACCTCGGAACCCGAGGAAGTCACTCTTCCCTCTGGGCAGGGGCGGGGGCGTGGCGGGCGGCCCGTGGAGTCGGGGGGCGGGGAGGACACTCAGACTTATTGCTCTAGATCCAAATCTTAGCTGTGTCACCCTAAGCCGGGGTACTTCGCTCCCTGTGCCTCAGCTTTCTGATATGCAAAAAGAACAACAGGGAAATATTAAATAATTCATACACTATTGGGAACTCTGTGGACATTAAATGAGCTAATGCCTTCAATATGCTACATAGGGCGTCTGGCCAACCGGGCTGTTAGAGATCCTCCCGTCAGGGGCAGGCCCTGCACCTGTTCAGTGGGGCACAGTCAGTCCACCCCGCAGTGGTAGCTGCGTGGGCGCCAGAGGGCACAGATGATGGGACGTAATTATTTTTCATTCCTGAACCCCTCTCGAACCCTTCCACTCCAGCCCGAGAAGTTGCACAAAGATCTCAAGCAAAAGGGCATGGTGGGGGGTGGGGTGGGGTGGGGGTTGCAATAAACAGAGACAAAGGAGTCTCCCAGCCTGATATGCTGGTGTTGCAGGTAGAGAAACGGAAGGTGCGGGGGAGGGTGCACAGGAAGTCACCTAGCAAGTGGCAGAAGCAGAAAGTGAAATCCGGGGACCCACACCTGGACCACTTCTCGATCCCCTGCCCCGAGGTGCCATTCATCCTCGTGGGCCCACGCAGCCCCTCGCCCCCAAGTCACCGGCCCACCTATGAGTCAGTTCCAGGAGGAGCTAAAGGAGGGGACGGCAGGAACTGAGAAAGGCCAGAAACCAACCCTTTTCTCAATCCTCCCCCCCCCAACCCCCACCCCCAGGAAGGCCAGACCTGCCTCTTGGCTCAGGGAAGGGAGACGAAAGTGTTTAGACAAAACATAAGGCACGGGTGTGCAGGAACCCCCACGGAACCTTCCACCGGTCCGGCGTTTCCCAAGCGCCGAGACTTCTCCCAGGCCGCCCCCAGCTGTCTGAGCCACACAGAGGCTGCCAGGCTGTCCCTCAGCTCTGACATTCCCCACGTGTGCCCAGACCATTAACCCTTGGGGGGACAGGCTAGTCTGCTTGGGGGGAGGGGGAGCAGGGGAAAGTTTCCAATCGGGAGAAGAGGCTCAGTTGCCATCCAAAGGGTCACTTCCCCTCCACCCCGCCCAGACAGGCCTCAGCCCTCCTCTTAACTTCTGAGGGACGTTTAAGAGACATGTAAGCTCTGAAGCTAAAATCACAGACCCTAGGAAAGACTCTGGGGGGAGCCCCCTCACCTACTAGCTGTGTGACCTTGGATAAGTTACTCAACATCTCTGGGCCTCACCTATAGAGTGGAGGGGATACTAGTACCCCGAAGTCAAAGAGTGTTTGGCACAACACAAGTGCTGTGTACAGCTACCATTATTTCTACCCACCTACCCACTCTACTGTAAACATCCCTTAACATGAAAAATATTTTAAGATCGGGGGGTGTAAGGTTATGATGAATCCAGAAGGTAAACCCTGCACATAGGAATTACCGTTATTATTTGAAGTTACTAGACCTGGGGGGCTGGGTGTGGAAGGGACGGGAAAGGAGAGGGCCCGCAGACAGGGGCTGGAGAGGAGGCAGGAGGAAGGACAAGAAATACCTGAGAGGCCAGGACGTGCTGCTGGAGGTGAAAGGGCAGCGTGGCCGCAGACGCCCCCGACAGTCCCTGTGCCGCGGCGGCGGAGGCCATAGCCGTGGAGGCCATGGCCGTGGAATCCAGGCCGGAGACACCGGTGGAGGCCCCGGACACGGTGGCGAGCAGGGGCCCCATGCCGGCCGCCATGCTGGAGAAGGCGCCCCCCATGGCGAACTGGCTGGGGTGCAGGAAGAGCGGGTGCCCATTGAAGAACTGCTGGCCAGCCAGGCCCGGGGCGAAGCCGAGGCCGGGCAGGGGGCCTTGGCCCAGGTGCGCGGCGGCCGCGTCCGTCTGCACCGTGAGCGGCGCAAAGGCCTCCTTGGCCGGCAGAGCGCGCGCCTCCTCGGCCTTGGACGTGGCCGCGCCCTCGCGACCCGGGCTCCGGCGCTCCTCCGCGCCCAGGCCGCGGGTGCTGGACGAGATGGTGGCCGGGCTGTGGCGCGAGTCGGGCGAGGCCTTGTCCAGCCGCCCGCTGTCCCGGGGCCGGCCGCCGGGCTCCGCTGCAAAGAGGTGCGCCTTGACCGCAGGGCTGCCCTTGTCGCGGCCTGGCTCCTCCGACGTGGTGGTGGAGATCTTGGCCGCGTCGCAGGCCTCTGGCCCGTGTTCCTCTTTGCTCTCGGCCTCGGCGTCGCTCTCACCCTCGCTAGGACACAGGTCTGCCAAAAGAAAGGAACAAAAGCGAGGTGGACGGGCTCCAACCCGGGCCAGCGGAAGCCAATTCCCTAGCATGCATCTTGGCGCGGCTGCTTATTATTAGCTGGGTACCGCCCGGCAAGCCCCTTAACCTCTCTTGTGCCTCAGTTTTCTCATCTGCAAAACGGGAGTGATGATACTCCATAACTTTAGTGGAAAAATTCGATCCGTTAACACTGAATTTAAAAGGATTTAGGGAGACTGGACCCCTCCCCCCATAGCCAGGCCCTCATCCAAAATCGGTCCTTGATTTCACCTTTTTTTTTTTTTTACAAGCATGGATTGAGCTCCTACTTGTGTGAGACTACCTTTCCTCGCCTTTTGATGGCAAATGTACTTTTTCAAAAGAAAAACTCACTCACACTGAGACTCACTGTGGGCACACCTCCTAGTTACCATCCGGGGCCTTTGTTCAGTGATGGCGAGCCGCACCTCCCACAGATTTGTGCTTCAGGAGGATGTGCTTGGAGAGTGCCCTGACACCTGAGCTGGTTGGCAGTGGTGGCAGTGAAGGTCCTGCCCAGGACGCACACGCTCAGGTGAGCCCACGTTGCCCCCCTCTGTCCCCCCAGACGGACCTGGGTGGTGGGCAGCCCCCTCTGTGCCCCACCCCCCAGACCATCAGGGATTCTTTCTCCTTCCACCACACCCTCTGTGGGTGTCCTACCAGGAAAAAGGAAAAAGGGATCTTATTTTATGTTTAAAGCTTACATGGATCGAAGACATCAAGGACTTTCGTTTTATTAAATGTGAAAAACAGGTTTCTTCCCCTTGCGAGCACGTGTGTGTGTCTTTCCAAATACATAGTTCTCTGCTCTTTCAACACAGGAAGCTGACTGGGGATTTGAACCGTCTCCTCCGCTCCCAACCCCCTGCCCGCGCCCGGGATGGCTCTCCCTTCTCTTCTCACAGGTTGCAGCTCTATCACTGGGTGTTTTCTCGGTCCCCTGCCCCGTCTCCTTATGGTAGGTGGCAGGGAATCCCTGCCCCCCCACCGTGGCTGCCCCCAAGCCCAACCATTTTACTCTTGAGTTCAAAGATGACAAAACATCAGCAGTTGTTGGGAGGCAGTTGGAGGGAGGGAGAGACAGAGGGAGAAGTGCCCCAGGCGTGTTTGCTAAGCTGCCCCACCAAGAGGGACACCGCCCTTCCCGCCAGGCTAAGGTTGGAGGGAAGGGGTTCTAAGCCGTTCTTATACTAGCTCAGGAAGTGGGGGAGGAGACACACCTGACCCCCTATTTGGAACGCTGGTTCCTCCTTATGGACCTCTTCTGAAGGGCAAGCCTCCTGGCGCACGCCCCAGCCCCCAACTCCCCCAGGCCCCCAGGCCCCAGAGTCCCGAAGGCGAGGTGCCCGGGCTTGCGTACCTTTGAGGTTGGACGTCCCCACAGTGGAGACAGCTGGGGAGGAGGACTGAGCAAAGCAGCTGAAGGCGGCCTGTTCGCTGGAGGACTCATCAGAGGTGCCATTGTCCTTCTTGTGTCTGTCGTCAAACACCCTCATGGACTGCAAGGTGAGCTGTTTTCTGCAGCAGAAGCCCACCCCCAGCGTCAGAGAATAGAACCCACATTCTCCCCTTGCCCCCCAGCCCCGTGTGTCTCCCACGGTTCAAGGAGCACGCACACCCCTCTCCCCGCTGCGCCCACAGACAACACAATTCTGAAACCTGCTTGCCCCCCCTCCCCGGGGGGACAGCCACACAGGCCCACACATGGTTCCTGACATCCTAACTGGGCAGAAGACTGTGGCACAAGGGTGCTGGAAAGAAGCAAGCTTAGGGTGCCTTTATTCAAGGTCGGGGTTTCATTCGGGAAGGGCAGCAGCTTGGGCTGTGAAGTTTTGTTGAAAAGCGAAAAGCAAGAGGGGAGGTTGGAGCTGGCCAGAGACGGTGGGACAGCCGGCCTGACAAAGGGAGGGGCCCTGGGGACCCAACGTGTGGCACACGGGCAGCCAGCCCACCGCCACCGCCCCCTGGTTGCTGAGATGGGGAGGAGGCGGTTATTTCATGGTGGACTTCTCCGTGATCGGTTCACCAACACATTCATTGGAGGGGAAAAAAATCTATTTAGATGTTAGCCATTTTGTTTTTTCATGCCTGCCCCTCCCTCTGGGAATAGATGAAAAATCTAGGTTGATTTGCTGGATTTCAGAAATTCTTTGAGAGCGGTGGGGGAAGGGAGATTTCCCTTCCTATACCATCCAGCTGTCTGCCTGGTGCAGAATGACCCACATGCCCGGGAAGGAGGGGCCACAGAGTGCTCCAGGGGCCTCAGCTCCGTCTGGTGGTATTTGCAAGACGCGATTGCAAAAATTCCAAAGCATTTTGTGAATGGCTTAGCTCCTCCCTGGGACCTGCCTAGGAGTAACTTCAATTAATTAGGAATTAATAAGCACCTGTGTGTCACTGATTATCCCTAATGCTCTTCTTCCAGGGAGAACCATGGTGTGGCCCAGTGACTTTCCTTTAAGGGGACGTGGAGGCGTTAAAGAAACAGTGCGCTGCAATCAGCAAGCACGTGGCAGAAGAGAGTCAGTGAGTCCCCCCTCCCCCCCAATATAAGTGCCTGCATCCCACCGCAGAGGCCTGGGGCCTAGCAGCATGATTTTTCTCAATTAATCTGAGAAATAACCCTCTGGAGCTCACCTTTTTTCTCTCCTGCCATTTCCAGTGTCCCGGAATCCTTTCGCAAATGGGTTGTTGTCTATTTTTAACTGAGTTATCTAGGAGGAGGACACACAAGCAAGAAAGACACATTGGCATCCTTTTCTAGAACGTTCTGGGAGTGTCTCCCCCCACTTAGCCGTTGGCTAGAAATTCTGACTGCCAACAGGAGACGTCACAGGGATGGGCCCAGGGTAAAGAGAAAGGCAGAGGAGGGGGCAGCAGGAGTTTGGAGGGCCCTGAGATAAAAACCAAAGGAGAGTGGACTTCGGGGCGTTCATTGCCCCCAGAAGCCAAACCAGGATTGCAGGCTGAAATGACCCCGCCTGAGAAATGCCTCACTCTGTTCTCTGGGCAAGCCGGCAGCTTTGGCTGAGAAATGGAAAAGCTGGAATTGTCAAATGGGACAACCTGAGGGCCTTAAAAAGTATGCTTTCATTTTGCATTTTTTTAAAATACTGTGCAGTTAATCATAAAATACATCGTGGCACATTTTTTTCCCCCAGCCCCAAACACAACACACACACACACACACACACACACACACACTCCAACCTTTTTTCTGTGAATCTGATAAAATAATTTATGGGGTTCTGATGCCCTTGTGCTGGAGTGGGCTTTATTTATTTATTTGTTTCTTTGCCGGGTGAGGTGGGTGCTTGCGGACTGTAACCGCGACAGTGACAGAGTTAAAAGGACCGAATGACCCCCACAAACATTTGTTTGCGTCTGTCTGCTTCTGCCCCCACCGTTAGGTAAGGAAGGCCCATGGCCTCTGGGTCTCATCGAAAACCCTACCATCTATTACCTCAGCACCAAAGACTCACGGGATGCTGGGGCGAGAGGGAGCATGTGTTGCACAGACCGAGGGAAACTGTCGTGGCCTGCCATCTTTCCAATCCCTTCCCTTTGGGGGGATGTGGGAAATAATATTTCAGAGGTCCCTAAGAGGAAGAAAAGGGGCCTCCCGGCTGGATTTTCGTTCTTGAAATAAATCCCAGTGCGCTAGCCTTGCAGGGCCGGGGGGTCATGATACCTTGTCTCCAGCCTAAGGAAATGTACCTGAACCCCCCCACACCCTCCAGCCACAGAGGACACACCTATAGGGACAGTGAATTCAACACGGAGAGTGCTGTCCTGTGAGTGGCATTCACTGAGGTCTGGGGTGCAGAAGTTAAAGAACGGGGGTCCTCCGTGGCGGCCCCCCCACCCCCATAACTGCCTGCTCATAGCCAAGCTGGTGACTGGTGAATCAGCAGCCACCGTCCCTGGGTGTCTCTGTGCTACGTGTCCATGACCTTCAGGCCACCATAACTTTACATACCAGGTGCTGCCTGCTGTTCCATTTGGGGACACTCCTAATCCCCCGGCCTCAGGCCCAAGAGAGGAAAAAAAAAAAACAACAACTTCAAATGAAGTGGTGACTTTGGTCACCTCCTCTCAGAAGCCTCAGACAACTCAATTAGCATGACCCTGTGATCAGAGTAGGTTTTTCCAACCACACACACACACACCATAAAAAACACAACAGCATAAAAGGTAATAAAAACCAGACCAGCTAGCTACTCGCGACGCTGGCTAAGGGAGAGAGAAGCTGATCCCACCGGGACTCTCCTCCCAGGGTCCCCCGTGGCTTCTGCCTTAAATTGTTAGCTGGTTCCTTGGGAACCTGATTTCGGGATCCTTCCTCCTGACGGGGAAGAGAGTAAACCTGGAAACAAACGGGAGAAAGCCCCGAGGCCAGGGGTGGGGGTGGGGCGGGCGGCCTCAAAGATCGTGGTTCTTCCAGGAGCTTCTCACTGGCAAAGTTACTTTGGTATTTTTTCACTCAGCATGGAAGTCCCAGCTGGTCAAGTTCTTTTTCTTTCTTTCTTTTTCTATTTTTTTTTCCTTCTACCTCTGCAATGTGCCAGCGCCTCTTTTCCCCACAGCTCGGCTGATCGTCAAATCACAGAAGAAAACTCAAGACAACCCCCCCCCCCCCAATCCCAGTTCTCTGGTGACTTTCTCACCCTCATGCAAAGCAGCGTAAAGGACGAGAGACATTAAGGAGGGGGGAAGAGCGTCTCTTAGATCACCTTATCATTCTGGTAGGCTGTCACAGCGATGAATTCGGTTTCGGGGAACAAGTACGTCCGAAATGTACTGTATGGAAGTTTCAGGATGTCATTGGCTCTCACGATATGGAATCGGGGCTGGTATTTGTGCATGGAGTTCAGTATAGTCTGCAGGGGCGGGGGTGGGGGGTGGAGGAGAGACAGACACACAGCAGAAAGAAGGGGTTTAGCGGGACAGACAGGATCTTCCGAGCCCTGCCGGGCTGACAGCTACCCCACGGGAGGGTACCACGCCTGCACCGAGCCCACCTCCAGAGAGCACCCCTTTGGGTGTGCTTTTTCATTCCACCAACGTTATCGTCCGCAGAATCCACACGGCTCGGCCGTTTCCGAAGGGTGCCCCCCGCCCTCACCAGCTCAGGTTCCTCGGAACCTTGAACCCTAGCCTACCTGAGTACCAAAACTATAATTCCCCTGCCACGTTGCGTGATCGCTTGGGAAGGCCAAAGTCTTAAAAGATAGAAAAAAACATGCATTTTAATTTACAAAATGATTCAGTCCTTTAAGCGTCCACTAATTGACGAGCCCAATCCACTTAAAGCCCTTCTGAAAGGCTGAACTCTAGAGAGGAATATTTATGCCTTAATCAAATCAAGGACTTCAAATGCAATTCCTGCCCGCTGGAGAAATTTCCGCGCCCTTCACCTCTTCCTGGGCCTAATCTTTCTGCTTACTCCTCGCTTATCACTGTTTATTTTATTGAAATGTTGGGGAGGGGAGGGGTTGGGGGCAAAAGGTCCTTTGCTCGACTTTCACAAGCAATCCAAGTCTTCTGAAAGTTTCTCAGTACGCTCCCCCTGAACAGAGACACACACATGCATTCCCAACACACACAATTTTTACACTGCAGATCTGTGTCGTTTCTGGTAAAGCTGACTTTCACCTAAGCCCAATTCTTTTTTTTTTTCTTTGCGTAAAAGAAAAGAAAAAAACCCAACATGTTTCCCAAAATGGAATCACACCCTTTAATCAATGTAGTGGAGGCTTCGAACCTTAACACTCTCCCGAGAAATACCATGGCTGATTTCAAAACACAAGACGATCTTCAAACCTGGATGAACACATCCTTTGAAAACGGCGTTTAGAGCTTAACGATTGGTTTTGAACTTCACTGTCAGGTCGGGCAGTTCCCCAGACTTAGAACTGCCCCGGAACAGGAGCCGGTAGGTACCTTTCTTTTAGAAACGCCAGGCCTCCCGTTCTCAGAGAAGAAACACCCCCCCCCCCAACCTCTGACTCCTTTTCTCTGCAGCTCTGTAGCTGATCAAACAAGTTCCCTAAGTTGGCCACCCAAAAAAGAAGGGAGAAGTTTGAGCAGAAACTCACGATGCTACAAGGCATGCAGAGAGCAGGGCCCTAACTAGAGTGAAGAAAGAGAACGTTTTACTGAAAGGAGCGGTGAAACTTACAAATCCATGCTTGTCCGAAATGTTGTTGGTGAGTTTCAGTTTGTGGAAAGTGACAACTTTGGACATCCACTGTTCCCCGGTAGCCGGGCTGTCGGGGTGAATATACATTCTCTTTGGCATTTCAGGGTCAGCCTTACCCGCCACCATCCACCGAGAATTGTGAAATTTATATCGACAGTCATCGGCGGCTATAATGTCCATCAACAAAATATATTTGGCTTTTTTATCCAGCCCGGAACACCTCACTTTAAATGGGGGAAACATTCGCCTGCAATAGGAGAGAAGGGAAAAGAAAAAAAATAATAATAAGTCGCCTAGAAATCTTGGGCTTGATGATTCTAGTTGGCCTAAAATGCTTAAATCAAATGTAAAACGTATGGGTGAGTGTGCAGGGTTCAGAGGACAGCGGCTGGGCGCAAAGTTGTTCCCCGCCACGGCAGAAGGATTCAATAGGCTGAATTTCTCTTCAGATGCCCCCAGATTCAAAACAAGGGAATGATAGCCCTGCATTTTTCCCTGCAGCGTCTCCTAATGTCTTTACATAGTTCTCTGGCTTTTGTGACTTTGTAGATTGCCCTCTTCCTAGAGAAACTCCTGCTCCGGCCCTTTCCCGTGGGTGCGTAGTTCTAAACCACTCGGCGTAGGCTTTTTCAAGGGCGGTTGGTTAAAGCTAGGATTTCCCACCACCCCGACGATGGGAAAATGTTTAACTTATCGAGGAAATGAACGTCGAGTTTATTCTGAAGCAATCCCGCTGCTGGCGAAAAAATGAAACTGGACTTCGGTGCCTTCTCAAAACGCATTTGGTAGCGTGGAGTGCACTGCACTCCCAGGCCTGATAACCAGTCAGCCCGGGAGCCGCGCACCCCAGTCCCCCGTCCCTCACTGCAAGACCGGGTCCCCGAGCCTGGCTGTCCCCACCAGTGCTGGCACGCTGTGCTCCTGACTTCAAGGAAGCACTGTGCTGTGGAACGGGCTAAATGTCTCCTGGGTCTGAGGAACTGTATGCCCAACTTTGACCTCACGCAGCTTGAAAAGACAACGGAGAGCTAAAGGCATCAAGAGCAGCGTTTTATTTTTATTCTTTGGACTCTATGCCTTGGGAGACTTCATTGCCATTAAAAAAAAAAAACAAGAAAAAGAACCTGTGATTTTTTAGGTGACAGGCAGATTTCGGTCAGGCAAGGACCCCTCTTGTTGATAGTATTTACACATAAAACAGAAGCCTGTGTAGATCTCCCCACTGGTTTCTTGGGTCTGCAAACATAATCTTAGTGATCCCCAAATCGCACCCTGAACTCTCCCTTGGATGAGGGACACGGGAAGCGGTCTGGACAAACAAACCCAGCTGCCCTTCGATTCCTGCCTGACCCTGGCAGCCGAGGGCTCAGGCCCCCTCCAGAACCACAGGCCGGCCTGCAGGACCGATAGGGCCAGAGGAGCTGCGGCCAGGCCTCTTACTACCACACAAAAGGGGCTGTAAGTTTTCCCCCTGGGAGCACAAAAATGAAACACACAAAAACACAACAGCAACAAAACCCTGAGCCTGTCTCCCACAGGTCTGGGCAGCGAAACTCCCTGCAGGGGGGATGGTGCTCTTTCTTGCTGCAGAGAGGTCTGAGCTCTGCTGAAAAAAATTCCGTCTATCCAGGCTGCAGACTTGGCCAGGAAAACCCCCGCCTGCAGACACCCAGGTAAGCTGAAATTTCCTCCCACCGGGGCAGGCCCGGGAGCCTTTGCACAGTTCCAGGGCAACGAAAAGTTTTCTTGGAAGCCAAATGTACTGACAGACCGACTGTCTGGGAGGAGGGAGAGAAAGGGAGGGAAAACCCTCCCGAGAGTTTGGGGAACGCGGCCCTCCGCTTGCTTACCTTCCGGACTTGGTAATGACCATCTCGGTGCCCCGCTTGTGGAACTGATCCCAAAGTTCTTTGGCCTCCAGGTGCACCTTGGGGTCATCCTCCACCTCTTCCTCGGGCTCCATGGTCTTCAGAGGCCTCAGATGCGCCTGGGGCCCCAGAGACGAGAAAGGGATGCCGGTTTCGGCCGCCCCTACCAACTGATCCATGATCGGCTTGGCCAGGGCGCCCGGCAGCGAGAGCGCCGCGGCGCCGTTGGGAGGCAGAGTCAGCGCGGGGAAGAAAGGCGGCTGGTGACCCAGAACCGCGCTCATGGCGAAGTCCGGCGCCCGGTGAGGTAGGAACGGATGGTAGGCCATGCTTGTCCCAGGAATGACCGGATCTCTCATGGAGAGGCTCATCCACTCCAGGCGGGGCGCTGGGCTCCAGCCGGGGACAAGTCCGCAGCTGCTGTTTTGTTTTGTTTTTTAACAGCAGCGCATAGTTTAAAAAGCAAAAAGAAAAAAAAAGAAAAAAATCACAAGTACGGCACCTCCAAGGAAGAGGGAGTAAGTGTCTTTTGGGGAGAATGCCGCTTTTAAAATGCACAAGGCGAGCAACTGGGAGACATAGCCGCCGGGGTGACTGTCCTTGCGCCTTGCGTTTTTAAAAAGCCGCTCCTGCAAGTCGGTTTCAGAGACGACGGGAGCGAGCAGGCTTTCGACTCGCGCCCGAGCCCTGCCGCTCTGCTCGAAATGGACACTCCGGCCCTGGGTCCCAGGGACCGCGCCCCAGCCCCTAGTTCTTTGTTGCAACTGCGAACAGTTCTCTTAGGAGACTTTTTACCTTTTCTTCTCCTTCTTCCCCCGCCCCCCTAGCTCTCTTCCTCTCCCTCTTTCTCGCAGGAGGCGCCTGCAGTAGCGCTGGACTCGGCTGGAACCGCCGGCGAGAGAGCGGAAAAAGTCTCTCTCCTTTAAAAAAAAAAAAAAATCTCTGATTTAAGCCCTCTTCTAACAGCGCTATCACAACTTGAACTGCACACTGGCTTCCGTTCGCCTCCGCCTCCTGCCTCCGCTCCGAGCCTCCGGAGGGTGTCTGGGTTCCAGTCCGAGTCCGGCTGTGCTCTTCTCTCGCGCCCGTGCTCTTCTCTCGCGCCTGTCGTCTTCCGTGTCCTAAAACGTGAGCAAATTCGCTTCCTAAATCTGCGTCCAGACGCGCAGGGCAGGGAGGATGGAGGGGGGAAATGGAAAAGGAGGGCGAGAGAGAGAGAGAGAGAAAGCGAGAGACGGAGTAGGAGAGGGAGCGCGAGGAGAGGGAGGGAGCGAGCCAGCCAGCCGGAGCTGCTCGCCACCCTCCTCCGCCTCTAGAATTCCCCGGGCGTCTGCTCGGCGGCTCTAGAAGGTCGGGCTCTGCTCTGGGCTGCGGAGAGCCGGGGGCCTCTTGATTGGCTCTTTGACGCTTTCGGACCAATTGTGTTGCTGCATAGGCGTGGTTTTCACAGGTCGAGTGCTGAGGGGATAGAGCCGAGTTATAAAAAGAAGGTGTCGGAAACTGTAACGTCGCAGCGCCGCATCGGTACTACTGCCTGTCCTGTGAATATGTCAACATGATCAGAGGGAGGGCGGGCGCCACCGAGGAGCGCGCGCACTGAGTCGCCTCTAGGTGGCTTATCGAGAGATCGCCACAGCCCTAGAGCTCGCTCGCTTGCTCTTGCTCAGCCCAAGTCTGAAATGCCTCAGTCATCCAACCCGAGATCGAGGGAGGAGGCAGGGCTAGGCAGGAAGGGGAGGGAGGAGGGAGCGAGCGAGCTGGGCCAGGAAGGCGGAGAGAGCGCCGAGCGCCGGGCGCCGGGCAGGGGCGCTCGCCTCTCGCGCGCTTGGCTCGGCTAGCCTCTCCGCCGCCGCGGCCTTTTCTCTCTCTCGTTCGCCCTCTTAGTAGCCAGCCCCCGGCGAACCGGGCGGACGAGTGAGCCTCCTGCGAGCTGCGGTTCGGCCGCTGAGCGCAACAAAAGCCGCCTGCAGCCGCGGGGAGGCGAGCGCCCAGACTCCGGGCTTACACGCTCTCCAGCCCCACGTGGAGCCAAGCTCCGCCCGGCCGCCGCTCCAGGGCTCCCGGGCTCGGGTGTCTGTCGTTACTGGTCTCCCCTGCATGTGGGCTCGCGGACTCCCGAGAACACGGATGCGGCCAGATCTCAGTACGCACGTGCGGGGCTCCTTCACCGTGGCCCACCAGAACCCGGGTGCGGAGACCCCTCCCCCCCCAGCACATCAGTACGCAAACACGAGCCAGCACACTGGGACCACACCACCCGCGGGAAAAGCACGTACACGCAAACACGTACACAGCCTGCGCCGCCGGCCCTGTCTGCGCTCACTCGGGGAGGCGGTCTGGGGATTTCGTGAAATGCATTAAGCAGCCCTTTTAGATCTGGTCTTCGGCCTGGATTCGGGCTCCTCGTGTTCCACCTGAACGCGTTTATGAGTGTGGAGGGGAGACTGGAGATCTGGACAAAGTGAACGCGGCGCCGGACTAGGTTCTGGGCCCGTCGCCGCCAAGCCGCTGCCCTCCCCTCCGAGACCAGCTCCGAGCCGAGCTGCGAGTCAGGAGCCGGGAGGGGGAGGTGCGCCGGCCTCGTATCTTCTCCAGGCATCGCACTGATCTCGCGGCCTCAGTTCTTTCTCCACCCGGGACTTATCTCGCCAGTAGTCAGGGGTGAATTTGTAAAACAAACCGTGAAACGCCCCCACCCTGGAGGGGCCGAGACTGGTTCCAGTTCAGGTACGGTGGGGGCGTGAAGGGGAGGAAGGCAACCCGATCTTGCAGATCAAACCTGTCGCGGAATTGGTAACTGTGACCGAAGGTCCCTGCCCGGGTCAGAGGATGCCCTAAACCACATTTCTCGCTTCTGGGGGGTGTGGGGGGGGGGCAGGCATGAGTTGGGCCATCCCTGCTTGGAGAGACTTCGTAGGGACACTGTTCTTTTAAAGAAAGGGTTGGTTTCAGGGCCTAGGGATTAAGACCTGTGCGTGTCTCTGAGTGGACCGCCCCGTGTTCTTTTCCATTTTGCCTGTGTACCCCCCTACGCCCCCAGCTCCCGACTCCGAAGCAGGAGCAAGTGGAGGGGGGGAAATGCAGTTTCTTTGTGGGCCAACCGCACCGAGATAGGGGCGGAACTTTGGAGGCGACAAGCTTTTCCAGCCTCGCATTTTTGACGCACATGGTTAAGAGCGCTTGGCGCCAGGACTGAGAATTCCCTTAAGTCACAAAGAGAATGGAGTGGTTCTGCGAACTCCGTCTGGCTCGCCACTTCGCCCCCTTTATTTTCCTTTGGGTCTGTCTTTCTCTGGCGTCCTCTGGGTCTCTCTCTCTCTCTCTCTCTCTCTCTCTCTCTCTCTCTCTGCCGGCTGTTACGAAGATCGAGAGAAAAGAAAAGAGGAGGCAGGGCCCAGGGTGTTAACTCCAAACTCCCCCTCCCGCGTCCCTTGTGGCCAGGCCTTCCCCCTCCTAGCACTGACCACTGAGGTCACTGCAGGGTTTCAGGAGTCTCCGGAGGCAAAAACCCACCCGCTCCGAGTATTGCTCGCTGCCAGAGCCTGGGGCAGCTTCGCGGCGCTTTCTGGAGCGGCCCCAAATGCCCGAGATCGGTTTTTGCCTACACCGGTGGGCCAGTCTCTGGCCCTGCCACTCCGAGGAGAAAAAAATACGAATAGTTCTGCAACCACGATGTGACCGTCCTCATGCACTCGGTGCCTCGAGAGTCCAGATGCACAGGAGGGAGATATTTCACTCGGTCCTCCAAGGCACTCCGGCCTCCTTTCTGCTTTGGGCGTGCAAGGGGATCTTGCGGATTTCATGTGTAAATATCTCAACTTGCCTTTGGCCCTGCGGGTGGACCCAGTGTTTTCTGCCTTTCATAATGCCCCTCTTTCAATGGCCTGTTTTGGCCCATAGCTCTAACTTAACCGTGGGGTCGCCCCAGCTGCCGCTCCTGACCCCCCCATTCCCAACTTAGAGCGCAAGGAAGCGGGGAGAAGCAGAAAGTTTGCGGGGTTCTGAATCGAAAATGTCGACATCTTGCTAATGGTCTGCAAACTTCCGCCAATTATGACTGACCTCCCAGACTCGGCCCCAGGAGGCTCGTATTCTGCAGGGAGGCCTCGGTAACCGGGGATCAAAAGCGGGAAGGTGCGAACTCCTCTTTGTCTCTGCGGGGCCGCCGCGCCCCCCTCCCGGTGGGTGATAAACCCACTCTGGCGCCGGCCGTGCGCTGGGTGATTAATTTGCAAACAAACAAAAGCGGCCTGGTGGCCGCCGGATTCGAGTTAAACTTTGGCTAACGTATTCCAAGGACCTGTGCCAGGCCTGGCCGCCAGGGGAACCCACAAGGCTGGCGCCCCCCAGCCCGGGTTTTAGGCTCCAGATGCGGGCCCTGCACGGTCTTTTTTTTTTTTTTTTTTTTCCTTTCCCTCTTTGCTCATTCTCATTCTCTCTCTCTCCCTCCTCCCCTCCTCCTCCTCCTCCTCCTCGCCTCATTGTCAACAAAAGTCACACGGGAACACAGAGTGAGCCGGCGCTCCTGCAGAGCCCGACAAGCGGTACTTGAAGGACAGGAGGAGAGGCACAAAGTGTGGATCCAAAAGGACCCACGGAACTCCTGGCGTCCTCAAATATTCCTCCACCTTTTGCAGAAAGAATTTTCACTCCCTCGTAGGCCTGATGCTTAGTAACAGAACGGCCTCCGCGTATCTGCCGGTGGCCGCAGCGTGTGACGCGCAGCCGTCGTGCTGAGAGCAGATGTTGTTAAAAGGGGGGCAGAGGCAGACGCGTCTCGGGATAGCTTTCGGCCGGACACACACGAAACCAGATCAACCACCCTCAGCCCGGGCCTTGCGTGCGGCGGAGGTACTAGTTGTGCCCACAAAGCGCAGGGGCAGCGTGGGCCGGATCTCACTTTTCCCTACAACACCGCCCCCGCCTCAAACTGTACAGGGGACAGGCCGACCCTTTGGTGACCGAACAGTGTTTATCTGAAGTTTCCCAAAAAGGGGGGGAGGAGAGGGAAAGGATGGTGGGGAGGCGGGGTCGTTTACTTTGGCAAGTTTGCTGTAAATATTCCCTTTAGCATGTGTGAGGTCTGGCTAGGGACTATTACACGCTTATTCCCTCTTAAACTTTCACCCCTGTTTGCCGCGCGGAGCTTTTTTTTCAGGCCGAGGTGTCGCTAAATTGGGACCTCTGTTGACATAAGAACATCCGTGTTTCTCCAGGGCTCTGAGGCCTAATTAAGACGTTTCCTACGGGGGTCGGTCAATGCATAAACTTTTACTGAGAAGGCGCTTTCTGGTTGCCCGGCCGAAGTCTCTGCCCCATACACCCTGGACCCCCGCTCTTTTGATAGTGAGAGGACTTGAAAGGGACTAGAGCTCCCATTTTCCTTTGTCCTCAGTTACCCCGACAGGGGGGACTAGGGATGGGGGACAGGATTTTGTTATTAAGGATCCCAGGGAAGCAGCTCCCTCCCGAGCACCTAGCTCCCTGGGCAAGGTCCCTCCGTGAATGGCAGCCCCTCGCCACACCAGGACTCCTGCGTTGCCCAAGCCCTGACTCTCCCTCGCACAGTTCTGGACCCAAAGGAGGACCTCTGTGCAGACCTGGGAGGCCTGAGTTTCCTCCAGGAGTTCAGCATTCACGCCCCCTCCCCGCCTGCTCCTTTGAAGAACTTCGTTCCTTTCAGAAAAGACATGAGGTTTAGGGGTGTGTTTCTCTCCAGGAGGATCAATTGCCCCATCTTTCCTGCACCCAGAAGCTGGCGACAGGTCTCTTGGGTGGACGGGACAGGGCGCCCGCCTCTCCCACCCCTCCCCGTGTCTCTCTGTTAATCTCCTTGCAAGATTCTACGGCTTTAGACCTGTGATCTTTCCTTCCCTGTTCCCTTAAACTTCCTCTTCTCCACGCCCTGACCCAACCCCCATCTATCTTGTCCTTGGTTTCTATTCCCCCTTCTTGTCTGTCTCGGTTCCTTGGCCTTTAACGTCCCTTGTTCTTTCTGTTTTGTTTTGTTTTGTTTTGTTTTTCACACACTCCCTTTTCTAGTTTTTCTCCCCCCTCTCCCTCTCGGTTTCCTCTGGCTTCCTCACCCTCCCTGAACCTCCCCTGCCCTGCTGTATTTCGGGATGGCCTCTGTGCCTCCCCCTCCTGCTCTCCCTCCTCTTTTTCAGTAACTAGGACAGGCCGGAGAGACCTCCTAACAGGCGTTTGAGCAAACACATTTCCCCTGACACGCCCTTGGCGAGCTGATAAGGTGTTTAACGGATAGAAAAGGGCTGGGCCCCTTTGTCTAGGCTGGAAGTGTCACCTTCTCCTTTTGGTAGCCCCCCCCCCCAGTCACCCTTTTCCCCAAAGCTGGTTCTCACCCCTATTCCAGTGCTCTGACCTCTCTCTCTCTCTCTCTCTCTCTCTCTCTCTCTCTGTTTCCCTCTCCCCCCTTTCCAAGGCAAGAGTCCAGAATGGGGTGGGGGTCATGCTGGGGCTTTGCTCCTACCCTCGGTCTTGCCCCAGAAGCACCGGGCTTTCCTGTAAGACACGTTTCCCTGTCCTCCGTCAGCCCTCTAAATTATTGATCAGGCAGTTCAGTGCAGGAGCCTGGAATGTGCGAGAGAGAGCGGATTGTCAAAGTTGTCTAGCTCGGGGAAGCAGTATTTTTAGTACCGAGGCTCGCTTTGGCGCCAGCTGGCTTGTGCCCTTCCCATAGCATCAGCCCTTACACACTTAATCCCTGCTTATCATGCCTCCTTTTAGTGTAAATAGGTTTTTGGCAGAGGCGAAATGAAAAGACTTCGCCCTCTGCATTATTCTTATTTGCACCTACCTTTCATCAAAGCTGATCGCCCTGCAAAATGGCAAATGTGTACAGGGCTAGTGATTTAGATAAGTTGGAAGAGAAACAAGGGTGGACGGAGGATGCGTGTGTGTGTGCTCGCGTGTGTGTGTGTGTGTGTGTGTGTGGAGAGGGTGCCTTTTACACATCTGTGAAGGTTTTTCCCCTTTTTCTCTCTCCTTCAGGAAAAGGAACTAATTGTGGTTTCCTAATTTCAAACCAGCCTGCATCTTCAATGCTGTGTGTGTGTGTCTGTGTGTGTGTGTATTTACCCAGTTACTACAAAAAAAAAAAAAGAAAGAAAAAAGTAAAAAGAAAGAAAGAGAAAGGTAACACAACGCAATGGACGCTGTTTCTTATTTCTTAGTCCAGCAGACATGAATTCGTGAGGAAGAGGCCGGGACTTTTCCCTCTCATCTTATCTGACCCAGAATCAGCGAGCCACAAGCCTGAGCCGACCTGGGCCTCATGGACTCCTGGCCACCCCACACCTTTCTTTATTCCACACCCTCTGTCCAGACTTTCAGTGGAGACAGGTAAGGGTGTTAAGAGTCCCTCTGTGACTTGTGCCCGGAATCTGGCTCATGGGAGGGGGGGTGCAGGGGGCAGGACACTTTCAAAACGGGGATGGAGGCGAAATACAACTGGACACACTGCCCAACCCGCAGTGGCAGACGGAGGGGCCGTTCAGCAGTTCAGCAGCACTTCTTTCTCCTGAGGTTTTCTGCTTTTGCTTTTCCCATCATCGCTGGTGTTGTCATTCGGTGCCAGGGGGCAGCGGGGTCTCACCCTGCGAGAGCCGCCGGGCCCCCTCCGAGGGAGCGGGGGACTCTGTCACGGAGAGGGCGTGACAAATCGAATGGCCGCTACCGTCAGGAAGGGTGACAGGGCCAAGACACATCGGCTCCTCCGAACCTGCTGAACTAACCGTCCCCTCGTAGCCGCAGACACGTCTCCTCGCTTTGAGCACCGTATCCATTACTGTTTCCCGTACTGGGTTTCAATGGGAGCCGGGGGGAGCGGGGGTGGGGAGGCGGGAGATGGGCCAGGAGCGGTGCGCACGGAAGTGCCGGTGCGTTTCCCCCCTTCCTTCGCTCCATTTCCTTCCTGTGTGGCCTCCCTCTGCTTCTTGCCAGCCATCCAGTCTGCCTGCATTCCCAGAGGTAGTGTTTGCGAGGCTCCCAAATCCCGCAGGGGGAGGGGGGAGGGGGGAGGGAAGGAGATAACACCCTTAGCGATCCCCCCCCCCCCCAGGAGATGTAGCTGTTGTGTGTATGTGTGTGTAGGGGGGGGCAGTTGCTTGGGAGCATAGCGTTTCTGGGATGGGAGGTGTATACACATTTAAAGTTCCAGGTTATACAGTTATTCTGAAAACTGATACAATCCCTTCTTCCTTGCGTGGAAAGGAAACTTTTTTGTGGCCTAGGACACAGGGTGGTGTGTGGGGGGGGGGCAGGGGGCGATTTCACCTGCTTCTCTGGCCTGCCTGGCATGCAGGGGGCAGGAAAGCCTGCTAAGGCCAGGCTTTGGGGGTCCTGGATTCAGAGTCCTGACCCCAAAGCTGGCCTGGCACCGAGCAGCTGTCCCATGCCCAGGCAGACTCGGGCCCAACTCACGACTCACGATTTGGAACCAAGAGCCAACTCTTTCTCCCCTCTGTCTTCTCTGATCACTGACCCTGCGCCAGGGCCACTCAGATACCTGGAGGTGGGAGGAAGGGGTCACTGCACTCCCGTCAGTCTTCATTACTGGACAGTCCCCGGGAGCCTCCTCCTCCATGTCAGGGAGAGACTTGAGGCCTCAACAGTGTGACCGCAAGGCCCGCTCCCACCCCAGTCACCGCTGCCTGCAAACAGCACCACCACGCCAAGCCTTCCTGAGTCCCCTAGACTATCCAGGGGGGTGGGGGCGGAGGGACCGTGCTGTCTGCCCGCCTGAGCAAGGCTGGGGTGCCCGTTGTGACCGGAGAGATCCCAGACATCTTCACAAGTCGCCCGCCTGGGGATTGAATGCACGAGGGCTGTACAAGTTTCCCTCAAGTTCACAATTTTTATTTATCTTTTAGAGGAAGAAGAGAGAGGGAGGCAGAGACGCACACACACACAGAAAGCGAGAATGTTTGGAATGGAGAGCGGTTTTCCTAAGGGCTGCTTTTGCTGGCGCCCAGGCCTCAGTTCATTTCATTTCCAAGCCAAATATTACAAATCCTCGGGCGGCCCGGCAGGGAGGAGCGGCCTTTCCGATGCGGCAACCTGCCTGCGCCTTTCCCTGCGGTGCCCTCCTTCTCTGCTCTTTCTGCAAAAGGAAAACTTGGGGCCCTGGGAAGGAGTGGGAGCCAGCCACAGCCCAGGGCGTCCCAAGAGGTGCTCTGGCGTAGGTTTCGGCCCCGGGTGGGGGGGCATCGCCTGCCGCCGTCCCCCTTACCCGGGTTCCAAATACGGAAGCTGGACGCGCCTCTGAGCGGCTCCAGGCCTCGCCCCGCGCGGAACCCGAGAGGAGGCTCGCTACCTCGGGTTACCCTGCAGTCCGGGGGGGCTGGACCGAGGCTGGGGCTCCGGTACTGCACCCAACGCCGCACCAGCCCGCGGGGGAGCCAAGAGCTCTCGGACAGGCTGGCCTGCCCCGGCCCTCAGTCGCCGCAAGGTCCCTCCAGGCCCGGGAAGCCGCGATCGGCGCGCAGTGGCTCCCTGCGCGAGTTACCTGCCTTCCTTCGGCAGCTACCGGGGCGGGGCGAGGCGGGCTCCCGGATGGGAATGAAGAAAGCGCGGCCGGCCGGCTCCCTTCGAGAACGAAAACTACGGTTGCAGGGCGTCAGGAGCTCCTTACCTATCCTCTCCCCGCCCAGTGTCCGATCCTCCGCAGCAGTAACTGCCGCCTCCCCCTCCACCCCGGTTGCAAAGGCCAACTCCGGGATGGATAGTCAAGATCTTAATTAGGAAGGGTGGGTGGAGGTGACGAAAAACACAAGAGAAATGTAAGCACTCTCTCTGCCTCTTAAAGTGACTGAAAAACAATCGGAGGCAAACAGCCTCCTGGGAGGAACACCAGGCTCGGAGGGAGCCAAGCCGAGCCGGCAGAGAATGCGTCTCGTGCAGAAGAGAGGGTGGGGTGGCGGGCGCGTTCGCCCTCTCCCACCGCCGGGGTGTGTTTTTACATGTTTTCTTAGCAGCAAGTTCTATAAACAGGTCAGCCCGACGCTGCCAGCCGAGGAAATCTGAGGCTGCCTCTGGCTCCCAGTGTAGGCGCCTCTGTTTCTCTCTCGCCCCCCGGACAAGCCCAGCGCGCAAAGGGGCGAGGAGCGGAGGGGAGGCGCTCCCTCCCACCTCTGGCTCGGAGGGTGCCTTTGCTTTTGAAATATCTCCTCTTGTCTTCGGATGGTAAAATATGAGTCCTCCACATGTCTGAGTCTGGTCTCCTGGTACCTCAAGCAAGGGTTGGGGAGTAGGGGGTGGGGGGAGAGAAGGGGCTACTCTAATTACCTCTGCGCGGGGTGGGGGTGGGGCAAGGATTCTCTCTTTTCAGCCCGGCCCTGCTGGGGTGCTGGGCGCGTTATTAAACCCAGACGCTCGGTCCTGGAGTTGGGGCCATGCGGAAAAGATTTACAATTAAGCCAATTGGGGCCGAATCCAGCCATCCAAAGTTTGCAGGTGTAAATAATGCCTGGCTTCCCCCCCCCTCCTTTCCCAGAGAGAGAGACTGCATTTCCACCTCCCTTCCTCCCCCCACCACTTTTGAGAGACTAGGGTGGAGGGTGGAGGGAGGTGGGAAGGACCGTGTGGCAGAGTTAGGATTTTTTTTTCTATGAGGTAAGTTAAAATGTGATGTCGCACTCACTTATATGTCTGCGGATTAATGCCTGGAATAACCAGGGCAACCCCATCTGTTGCGTTTCTCTGTCTAGAATTTGAGAATCGTTGGACTCAGGGAAAGGCCTTTTGAGGGTGGGTTATGAATTGGGGGGGAGCATAGGACAGATTCCTGTGTAACAGGGACATTGGAGTTGGGTTAGGAAAAGACTGCTGCGTTGTAGGGACTGGGTGAGGGGTGAAGGAGATTTTTTTTGGTGGGGATCATCAGAAGGCTAACCCAAGGTGAATCTCCAGGGGGGTGGGGGTACGAGGGGCTCTTCCTGAGAGTAGAGCCACCCCACTTTTTCTAGAGCTTCCATTTAGCTCTCCCCAGTGTTCGGGAGCTTGCTGAGCCAAGCACGGGGCCAACCTGAAGGCTATATCCCACTGCAGTGTTGAACTGTAAGAGACCAGGAGTGGGCATTTCTCACATGTTCTGGGTGCACATATGGGCGTGCCAAGTAGCCCGGAACATGGAGTTAACTCTCACGTAAAATCTGCATCGCCACCCCCGCACCTCAGGGGCACACCCCCATTTGGCCAGTGCAGACAGAGTTAAATTGGCTTTGCAGCTCCACGGTCCTTCCTTTTCTCTCTGAGCAATCAAGTCTGTTACAAATTACCAGGGAATTGGAGAGTACGGCTCCCCCCGTCCCAGAAAAAAAAAAACCTGTTTTTCGGTGTTTTCCGTCTTGCACTAACCCGCTCAATAATATAGGTAATATGGGTGCATACAGTTGTTCTTCCAAAAAAAAAAAAAATCAGCGATAGCACTCTGGGTATATGAAGAGTAGTGTCCATCTTCCTCTGCGTTTAGGATTCCCTGAGCGCCACGTGGCCACTCTGGAGACCCAAGGGGGTCGACACCCACCGGGACCTCAGGGGGGAGGGGATGTCTCGTCTGGATTGCATGCAGGGGCAGGGAGTCACGGCGCCTGACTGCAGCCGGGATAAGGTCATAGGTAGAGAATTAGGTATAAGGCAGGACGTAACACGCCCGCATGGAAGGGAGAGCAAGCGTCACCCAGCCCCGGATGAAACCCGGCGCCGCCGCGGGAAAGTTTCCAGGCAGTGGTGGCGCAAACACACGCTTTTTTTTTTTTCCCCTCTCTCTCTCTCTCTCTATTTTTTTATTTTGTTTTTTTCTTCTTTAAAAAATCTCCTACTCAGCGCTTGTATTGGGCATGAATAGAAGGGGGTGGGGAGAGAACCCTGGGTGAACGGGAATCGGCCTCAAGCGGTGCGGGGAGTTCCTGGAAAGGCTGGGAGCCAGAAGTGTCCTCCTTTCGGGGAGTGGGTAGAAGAAGGGACCGTTTCCCATTGAGAAACCTCCGCCTCACCTCGCTTCCTGTAGAGGCTGGCCAGGAACCTCTGCGGAGGATGCCCTTGGCGCCTTGCCGCTGGATGGCGCTCAGGGGAGACCAGGAGGGCGGACGGTCTGCCTCGGTGCGCCGCGCAGGGCCTGGGCGAATCTCCGCTGACACACGGGGTGGGGACCGCACCCTCGAGCTTCCTCGGTGGTACCCACCGGAGGCCGGAGCTGTTCCGGGAAGCTGGGGAGGTAGTAGGTCTCCCACAGCCCACCAGATCTGGACGTTGGACCAGAGAGCTGGGGCAAGGACAGGGATGAAGGGGAAAGGTTTCCAGGATGTGGGGGAGAGGTCTTTGGGGCGAACTAGCGCCTGTATTTCTTAGGTGCCACCCACACTAGCTCCCTCCTAGCTGGGAAGGTGTGTGTGCTCGGGTGGGAGTGGTTTGCAGAGAGGACAGCCAGGTAGGTGTGGAGATGTGGGAGAAGGGTACGAGGCTTGCACAATAGCAGCTCAGGGTCCCCAGCCCCTTTTTCCAAAGGCCAGTTTGGTGCTGACCAGGCCCACGTGTGCTGGGTCCAACGGGAGTGTTTGGCCTTACCAGGCTGAATTGTGCCTGGCACTGGGAACCTCAGGGTCGGGGTGCACTCTGATCTCACCGGCGTAGGGCGCCTTGGGGACGGGACCCTGCACGCTCCCTGAGCCTTTATTTCTGGAAGGGTTTCTGTGAACGTGCTTAAGATCTCAGCCTGGCTGTTCCCCAACCAAAGGGGAGCTGTGAGCGACGGTATGGAGGAGAACAAATGTATCAACATGTATGGAACACTGACTGTGTACCCGGCATTGTGTTAAACTTTGCAGTCTTGTCAAAAGTTACGTAAAACGCGGGGGGTGGGGGTGGGAATCAACCATAACTAAAGAAGCGAACGGGCTACGTGGTCTGGGCAGGAGTGTTTGATGTGTGTGATGTCTCTGGTACGCGCCTGGAGAGGTGGCACCTGTGTCTCCGGCTCGGATGCAGCGCTCGGTCCTTGGTAGGTGCTCGGGAAAGAACCTTTCAACACAGGAACGAAAGTGCACGAAGAAAGGAGAGACACGGCAAAAAGGGAATTGGATTTTCCGCGCCTTTGAAAACAAATGCCCACTTCCAAAGTGCATTTAAAAACAAACAAAAAACACAGCATCAAACTTACTAGCTGCACCCTCAGAATCTATGTGGAAGGAGACAGTGAAAAGGTGGTTTGGGGAGTTTGGTATCGTGGATAGAAATGCCCACTAGGTCATTCCACAGATATCGATCGAGGGGCTTTTCTGCCCAGGTAGTCTGCCAGGAGCTGCAGACCCGGGAGGGAAGGAGAGATGGGTCCTCCAGGGCATGAGTGAGGCTCACTGTCCTTCATTGTGGTTTTTAAAAAGATGGTATAGTCCCCATTTTAAAGATTAGGAGAACAGAGGCCCAGGAAGCACAGTGAGAGACGGCTGACTCTTCAGCGCCCAGGGCTGGAGGGCAGACCTCAGTCTGTGCACAGGAGAGGGGCAGGCTCCGGTGGTTTTCGCTCCCTGGAGAGGCACATCTGGGGGGGCCCCAGGAACTCCCCACGGACCTCGGACCTGACCTGTGAGGCCGTCAAGGCACCCAGAGGGCTTGTCCAAACCCACACTCGGGGCTGCGGGGAAGGATCTGAGTGTGGACTCGCCCATCCGTTTCTCCCATTCAGCGTGTGCACCGTGCCCAGGGCTGGACGCCTCTGCCCCGCTTGGGACGGCCAGCAGTCTAACCCCGAGGCAGGGCAGCAGGGTGCCGAAGAGTGAGGGCAAAGAAGCCTCCACAGTCCCCCCTCCTCCCGCCAGGGTTTTAGGTTTCCCTACAAATCCCTTCCCTCGTTGCTACCCCAATGCTCAGCACAGCCTGCCACTTGCAGTGTGTTTTCCCAATGTTTGTTGATTGAATAAACTAACTCTTGTTTAGTTTTTTGTTTGTTTGTGTGTTTTAAAAATTGAGCGGAACTAAACAAGGAATCACTGATCGAATGCTGGCGAGTGGGATGGCAAGCCCGTTTCCCCGGAGCGCTGCGTGGTAACGGGGCCGCCTTGGGTCACCGGCGCAGGGCCACCTCCCCCCGGCTTGACAGAGGTGGCCGGGATTTCCTTCTGCCTGTGTTTGCGCCCCAGACTTCGTTCGGTGGATGGGCTGATCGATGAAGGAGTCAAGCTGACCCACCACGAGGTCAGCCCAATCGATGCGCTCCTCAAGGACCGCTGGGAAATCGCCTTGGTCACTTCCCGCGGGGGGCGTTCCTCCCCAAAGGTTTCAGGATGTAAGGTTCTTCGCTGCTCCAGGTTCCTGAGCGGGAGGGAGGGTGGGGGATAGCTGGGCGGAGGAGCCTCTGGGCTCACCCGGCACAGCCTCTGGGAACCCAGGCCGGAGAGCGCACTCCAAGCCCCCCTCCCCCACCGCGGCCCACCACGCGCTCGCTCGGGAGCCCACCAGCCGACTTCCTTCTGCCGCGCCTCCCAGTCCTGGCATCCAACACGGGAGCAGCGCGGGGCAGGCCCTCGCTTCCGAAATGGGTTTGTTATCCAATGCTCCTCGTCGGAGGGAACATTTCTGAAATGCTCACCAGGATGACTGTTCGCAAGAGCTTTCCCACCCGTCGGCTCCTGGGAGGGAACAAGCCGAGGGGCCGGGCGCCTTCCCGGTGACCCCCACTTGTCCTAGGTCCCACAGCTAGTCTCTGAGGAGGGGAGCTGGGACCCAACCTGGGGACTGGCTAGGTCACTGTCTGGCTTTTAGCGACAAGGGAGTAGGTGTCCCGCGCACACAAGGCACAAGTAGCGTCTGTTTCCTTCAAGGGGGAGAAATTCCACCGAAGCCTCGCGCGGACAACCTGGGAACCGCCTCGGTCCGTCGGTTCCCTCCTCCTGAAAGCACACGCAGTTGGTGGCGGTGGCTGGGGGAGTTCGAGTCGGATCAAACCTTAAACTCTGGAAATCCACAAATTTCAAGACTTTTTTTTTTGTACGAAGGAAGGAGGGTGTGTGTGTGTGTGTGTGTGTGTGTGTGCGCGCGCGCGTGCAGAATCAATATGGTCCAGACAGCCCTTTACAAAGGGGCTCCAGGCGGCGCCTCGGCCTGGTAGCCCCCACCCCGCCGCCCGCGGCGGATTAATTGGGCCCTGAAAGAAGGGGCGACGTCGCTTCCCGTTAATTAGTCACGAAATGAATCAAGCCCCAGCGGCCCGCAAAGCCCCTGGGGCTCGGGTTTTGTGTAGACAAATTGGTCGGCGGGGCAACGCCCCCGGGGCCGGGTGGGTCGCGGCGGGGAGCGCAGCTTGGGCGCCGAAGGCCGCCCTGCGCTGGCGCCCGGCGCCCCGAGCGGGCTCGCGCGCTCTCGCGGGCTCTCGCCTCCGTCGTCCCTTTTCCTTTCTCCTTTTCCCTCCTCGCGTTTCTCTTTTCCCTTTTCGGTCTCGGCCGGGGCCCCCTCAGCAATTCTCTTCTGCCCCCTGAACTTTGCTCGGGTTTCCCACTCGCCCGTGTTTCCCTCCTGTTCCTGCTGCGTCGTCTGTCTCCAAGTTCTCCGCCGGGCCTCTCCCGCTGTGCCCCCGCCGCAGTGTGCCAGGATCTGGGCCGGGTGGTTTGGGGACGGCGCTGCGGTTGGCGAGAATCCCTGACTCCGGGACACGAAGTGGGGACGGGGAGTGAGCACTGAGACTTTGGGGCCCTGCGGCCTGCTGTGTGTTCCCCGGGGGTTGGGACTCTCCACCCTTCCGTCACCTCGGATCCCGGCCCCTGGGTCCGTTAAGAAAACCCTCTGAGATAACTCAAGGCTTTGCGAGGGTTTGGCAGCCAGTGACCTGTGTCCCCCACGGGATTGGGACTTAGAATGAAGGCCGACTTGCAGCACAGGAGCAATTATTGGGCACCTGCTGTGTGCCATCCTTACATTTCCTCCTCCCACACCTCCTTCCATCTGCAAGTGTGCCCCCGACAGTGAGGATCCCAGCGTTTGCTTGGGGAGCGGCTGTTCTGGAGGGGAGGGGAGGGGAGGGGAGGCACAACTCGAAACCCAGTTCTTCCAAGGCCTTTCTCTGCCACAGGCCGGTGTGCTTCCCTGAGATGCAGGGACAGAACTCAGGGCTCAGAGAAGTGGACTGATTTTCCTGGGGTCACACAGCTAAGGGGGGAGGAGGTGATTCCACCCCCTCACCGGGCATTAGGTGCCCATTCATTGGCCTCCTCAGGGCATCACTTGTCCTTCTGGCCTGGTCTGCCACCAAACCTTTAAGGCCAGGAGGAGGGTCAGAGGGGTCACTTCACCCCCACCAGCTGGGTGCTAAGGCCCCGGCCTTTCTCAGACTTCTCTTGTATTTCACTCCCATCGGTCATTTGTGCCTGTCTTTCTAGCTCTGTCTCTGTGGTGGCCTCCCTCCCACCGTCTTGCTCTTCCCCTGAAAGCAGTGGAACCCAGACTCAGAAGTTGATAGCCCTGGCTGGTATCGTAGCTCAGTGAATTGAGCACGGGCTGCGAACCAAAGCGTCCCAGGTTCGATTCCCAGTCAGGGCACATGCCTGGGTTGCAGGCCATGACCCCCAGCAACCGCACATTGATGTTTCTCTCTCTCTCTTTCTCCTTCCCTTCCCTCTCTAAAAATAAATAAATAAAATCTTTTTAAAAAGTTGAGGTCAGCACTCCCCCCGCCCTTTCTTCCAATGATCTAGGTGGCCCGCATCTCTGCTGGGAGCTGCGCAGGGTAGGGCCCATCGGCCGCCCAACCACCAGGATCCGATCTGCAGGAGCAAACCCATTCAATTCCACGCCCGCCCTGCTCTGCAGCCCACCCAGCTCCTCCCCAAGCCGCATCCACGAGGTCCCGGGGGACGCCGCAGCGGAGGACTGGGTGGACGCGGACGTTCCAAACGGCAGCCCGGAACCACGCTTCTCTTTTCTTCCTTCGCCCGCTTGACCGACTTCGGCTTCGCTCAAGGGCCTGAGGTGCCTGCGCCGCGCTTGGCTTCCCTTCCCGCCTCTCACAGGAGGCCCGGGACTGTGGTTTCCGCCGCCACATCCCTGCCTGGCGAGCGCAGGAGCTTGGCGGGCTTCCCGCACGCGCTGGGAGCCAAGTGCTCGGAGCCTCGGCCTCAGTTTCCTCCCTCCTTTCCGATCCCGAAAGGGACAGACGGAACGGCTCAGGGGAGAGGAATGTTGAATGGATTGGTTAGCGGCAGGACCCCAGCGCCTGGGTGTGGTGGGGGTCAAGACCGGCCCCACGGTGGGCCGAGTTTCCCGATTCCCCTCTCCGCGGACTTCTTCCAGCCTCCCAGCGCAGACGCTGAGATAACCCTGGCGCGGAGCCTCTCTCCCGCTCCAGGAATGGAACCCACCGACCTCCATGACCCCAGCCTTCCCGAATGGCACCCCACAGCCCGCGGAGCTGAGTTGCGCGCTCAGCTGCGTGTAGATCAGGACGAGCCAGGTCCCAGCCGGCTGGTGCAGGCTCAGGGGGAGGCCGGGCTGGCTCCGTGTGCGCTGCCTCTTTCCTGGTGATCGCCGCTGGCCTTGGTGCACGGGCAGACTCCCACGTGGCACTTTCCAACGAAGTGTTGCCACCTCCGCTGAGCTTTAAGAGATGCCCTGTTAGAATGCCCTGGAACTTCAGACGAGTCCATGGTCCACATTAAGCCTCCGCTGTCTCCCCTGAAAAGGGGGGATGACAGGTGCCACGGAGGACCATGGCTAGGAGGAAGTGAAAAAAAAAAGTGTCTGCATCACTCAGCTCAACTCGTGGCACCTAGTGGTGGGCGCCTTCTGCACCTCGGGCTCTGTCTATCCATTTATCTTATCCGTTCTCTCCAAGCACATCCTACGTATACTGAGAGTACACTTGAGGAAGCGTATATTGTTAGAGGACTGCCTTGCACAGGCTGAGCTCTCTCTCTGTTGGCGTTACTCTCATGGCCTTGCCCAGGTCTGTTCCAGCTCTGTCTGAAGCTCCGTTACTTGTCCTCTTCCCAGGCTCGAATGGCAATAAGATCCTTCCTCAGGCTTCTCACTCAGGGCTTGATGCCTCTGTGGCCCCTTTCCTGAATCCCAGAATCTCAACGCCGAAAGGGAGAGAGCGCTCCTTCCCACCCTTGCACTGCAGGGAAGATGTCAGCTCTGAGACCAGTGTCCCAGCTTTCTGCTCCAGGTCAACTCCATGTCCTGGCCAGTGGCGTGGGGTGGGGCTGGCGGTGGGGGGCAGGAGCTGGCTGGAGGGTAGGGTTAGGAATCCCACATGGATTCCTGGGGCCAGACCAGCTCCTGGGTTGGGGGTGGGGGGGGGAGGAGAAGAGTTTCTTAGATCTACAGAGGGAAGAGAACTTGTGGAAATGAGGGGACAATGTGGGGCACCCGGAGTGTCCCTGGCCAGAGCCCCTGCATCGCTTGCTGAGCTCTGTAAACGAGGGGTCTGCGTGTGATCAGGGCCCAAAGGGGCTTCAGGCTTCCCAGTGGGGGGCTGGAGGCCTCTTGCCTCTCGAGCAGCTGCGTGTCACCGGTGTCCCCACTCCCAGGCCCCAACTGCAGCTTCCCCACTCCCAGTCAGCAGCAGGAGCCCACCTTGCCCTTCCTCAGTTCCCTGGGCGCCACTCCGTCCCAGCCCGAGAGCCTGGTGGGGGAGGGGAGAGAGCCAGGTATGGTGGAGGGGGGTGGGCGAGAGAGGGAAGACGGAGGGAGGGAAACTGACAATGACAGGAAGTGGGGGAGGCAGAGTCAGCGAGGGGACACTTGGGGAGAAGGGAGGAAGGAGAAAACAGGGACAGACCATGAGGGAGGGACAGAGACCCTTATAGTCTCAGAGAGACTGGGAGAGGCATGGAAGGGAGGACAGATGAAGGGGAGTGACAGACAGTGACTGAAAGAGAAAGACATACAGACGAGGAGAGGCAGCACAGGTGTGGTTGGGGTGAGAGGGCAAAAAAAAAAAAAGAGGCAGAGAGGATCAAGTGCAAGGACTAAACGAGACAGAGAGAAGCAGACAGGAGACAGAGAAAAGAGACAGCAGATGAAAAAGTGGGGAACAGGAAGCGATATGGGAAAAGAAGACCCCAAAAGAGACAGAAGAAAGACAGCGGGGCCAATGGAGAGCCCAGTGAGGCCAGGCCAGCCCAGCCAGCCCAGCCAGCCGCACTACCTGACGGCGCCGCGGAAGGTTACCTCGCACCGAATGAGTTCCTCCATTAAATCCTGGCTGAGCTGCTGCAGTGGGCCAATTCCCGAAGCAGCCCCAGCCCTCGGAGAATATGGTTTTCAAAACCATAGAAAACATCAGATACCAGCAACGTAGGAGATAAGTTCTCATTCATTAGGGGTTTCCAGGGGGCCCCCAACAAGGCCTTGGGGGGAGGGTGGGGGAGGGTGCAGCTGAGAGCTTGCAAGTCAGTGCAGAAGAAGACACCGCGCTCTCCCTGCGCCCCTGGCTGGGCAGAGGGAAGCCTCTCTCCTCCCCAGTGACAGCTACTCCGGCCCACAAGGAAGGTCTGGTTGGTAGGATCTGGGCAGCCAAGGAAAGGATCCGTTCCTCAGAGTCCTCCAGATTCCCAGAGTGCACTGGGCTGGATGGCGCTGAGCAATTTCCTAGCTGCTCCCTCTGTAGATGGATGGGGTCTGGGTTCTGGGGAGCAGTGCCCAGCACTCTGGGCACGGCACATCTTTGTTCCATGGGGTGTGCGGGGGGGGGGGGGGGGGGGGCTAGGGAGGATGAGGATGAGGAGGAGCCTGGTTAAGATGAAGTTTCCCCTCTGAACTCGTCACTCCAACTAGTTCAGATAAACCACAGCTCATCTTCCCTCCACCTCTGCCTTCTCCCTGACTGCCTCCCAGCCTGAGGACAAAGGTCTTTTAAAAGGACATTGTTTAAAAAGATTGTATTTATTTTTTAGAGAGAGGGGGAGGAGAAGGAAAGGGAGAGAAACATGGAGGTGTGAGAGAAACATGGCCCAAGCTGGACCCCGGCCTGCAACCCAGGTGTGTGCCTCGACCTGGAATCGAACCAGGAACCTTTGGTTCACAGGCTGGCACTCAACCCACTGAGCCACCCCAGCCAGGGCTAAAAAGACATTTTTTAATAGTAGCAAATAAAAAAATTTATTTCCTTCCTTCCCTCCCCCCTCTTTCTCTCTCTCTTTCTTTCCTTCCTTCTTTCTTTTTTTCTTTCTTTCTGTTGTCATTGCAAAGGCCTGTGTTTGCTTTGCTCTATTTAACAAACAGCTGAGAGAGCTTGCTTTAAAGGAGCAGTAAAAAAAAAAAAGTACCCACAGGGCAGGCCCAGCACTAACTCTGAGCATGCACTTCGGCCGTGTGTGTGTGTGTGTGTGTGTGTGTGTGTTTAGGCTCCTGAGAGGGTTTGCAGTGATAAATGGGACCTGCTTCAGGTGCAGAAAGCTGGGAGGGGTGGGAGGAGGAATGCCTGGACAGATTTTCACCTGTCCCTACAGCTGCCATCGACAACACTTACAGCCTCCAGAAATGACCCTTGGTGCCGACTTGTCTGGAAGCCATCAGGGTTAGTTTTGAAGCAGGAATCTTCAAGTGGACCAGAGGGCAAGCTTTGCCTCCCCTCCCCTCCCCCCGCCCCCCCTTGCCTGTGGCTGTCCTCAAGTGCTGCCCAGTGGAGCAGTCTGGCTGCCTGGCCACCCGCCCCCCACCCTGCCCTGCCGCCCTGCCCACTGACCCCTCCCTCTCCATTTCCTCTGTCAGACAAATATCATCATTGATTTTTAGCTCCCTTTGGTGCTGCCGCCTAATGAGGGCTGAGTAGGGTGGTGCGGGGGTTTGCGGCCAGTTCGTCAGGCCCCCCCCCCCCCCCCAGGAGCTGGTCTGGCCCCAGGAATCCGTGTGGGATTCCTAACTCTACCCTCCAGCCAGTTCCTGCCCCCTGCCACCAGCCCCACACCACCCCACTGGCCAGACGGTTGAGGGACTGATAATATCCAGATGCCTCTGGAATCTTGCTTCCAGTCCTCCCAGCTCTCGGCCTGGCCCGCAGAAGTGGGGGCCGTGGGCACCAGCAGCCTGCCCTGAGACTTGTTACCACCTCGCAGAGGCCGATGAAAGCCCCACTCAGCTGGGCCCTTCAGGACGGGGGACCTTGGAGCCAGGACACTCGGAAAGCATGTTTGACACCCGTGCCGGGGACTTGGAGTTCCCTGCTTTCTACCCCTGGCCCCACAAAGGTCTAGGAGGCTGAGAGGGGGCAGGTGACAGGCCACCAGCTGTCAGAGAAGCCACAGGGACAAGCCTGGCACTTTGCCTGAGAATGAGCAGGAACAGGGCGCCTACCTGGGCCTCGGTGCTCTTACCGGGGTAGGCGGGGGGAGGACTGTGATACAGCACAGTCGCGTTTCCTATAGCCTGGCATCACCTTCACCATGATCTCCTTAACGTACATGTGAACGAGCAACTCGCTTTTTCAAAACACCTCATTTGTTGAAAAGGACCTGTCTAGTTCAGGAGCAGAAACGGAACGTTTGTCTCCCTTCCCAGAAACAGGGGGGAAGAGTAAAATGAGGGGGCGGGGGAGGGGGAACAGAGCCGTGTTACAAGGCTCTGGGCCCGAGGTCCACTCTCTCCTCGCTGATGGAGACATCTGCCAGGGCGACGAGGGTGACAAGACAGGTTAGCCCTGGCCTGAGACTGGACTCCGTCGGAAGGACTGAAGAAGAATGGAAGGGGACATTCTTCTCCCCCTCTGGGGTCCTGCGCCACAGAAGGCGGTGTTTGGCTTTCACCCCTTGGGACATTTCAGGGTGCCAGCTTGCTCCCCTAGAGCTTCTTAACAGGACAGTAGCATTGAGGCTCCTGCAGGCAGATTTCGAGGTTCTGGGCTCTGCTGCTCCCTCCGGCTCGGGATCATGGCTGAGCTTTTGCTTCATTCACGCATTCATTCATTCATTCACTCATTCATTCATTCATTCACCACGAACGGCTTCCCCTGCACTTGGGGCCATGGCCCCATTGGACAGTCAGCTGAAACAGATGGTTACTGCCTCAGAATAAGATTTTTAAAAGACACAGGATTACCAGTTAAAACAGTACGAAAAAAAAAATAAAAGTATAATCAACACATGCTCCTTATGAATGTGATGGATGACGCAGTGGCCTTACTACTGGACTTCCGAGGTCAGGGTGGGCGAAACCACACCCTGGCATCTCGGTCACACACCAGTCACTCGGTAGGAGAACGTCCCATTATTTGTGACTCTACTGGTGACTAAGTGACGGCCACTGCCAGTCCTTCTGCGGGTTTATTACCTATATTCAAAGCGGAACGGAATGCTCATTGTACTGGGAGTTTAGTGAAAACTAAAGTGTGATTTTTTTCCCCCCACACCAGTGCGCAGATTGCTGTGTCCCTCCAGGGACCCCCACGCCCCTGTCAGTGTCGGTGGGCGGACCCCGGCGTGGGAAGCCAAAGTGCAGAGAGAATACATTGGGCCCTTGGTATCTGCAGGGACAGAGGAAGGGTTTCATGAGAAACAGGCACAGCTTGGAAGGCTGACTCAATCCGCTGATAGGGCAAGCCAGGGCAGAAAGAGAAGTTATTATCAACAACATTTTAAGGAATATTTCTCAGTGGGCCCAGGAGCCCGCCCCGGAGGTCTGGCTTAATGCGGTGTGAGCTCAGAGAGGGTGAGTTTCTCCTGAAAGCGCCCATCAGCAACGTACCCATGCTCTACCTCTGTGGTGACATTCCGGGCGGCCCTGGCCCCTCTGGACCCGCAGTTTCTGCACCTAGATAAAGGATCCCTGTCTCCTTCCCTCCCCCAACACCAGATGCCTTTGCTGCCTTTTTTTGCCCCAGAGGATCTGTGGACAGGCCCTACCTCAGCACTGGGTAATCCTCTCCTAAAGATTAAATCAGGAGCGTGGCATTTTCTGCCTTTAAACAAAAACACAGTCTGTGCTCCGGGAAGGGACGTCGCAAATGGCCCTGGGACAGCAGGGCTCGCTGCCCTTGGATAAAGGAATGCAGCCTGGAGGACTCGGGCCTCCTGGGGCAGGCACTCCGTGGAGGCAGTCGGAAGGCTCCGGCAGAAATGAGGAAGCTGGAAACTGTCAGGACATCCTCAGACAAACCAGGTGTAGCTTCAAGGTGAACGAGGGAACCTCGGTGGACTCCGGGGTCTTAGCAAAATGAGACCAAAAGTGTTTGTGGGCCAGTTTACTGTGTGCACCGATACCAGGTCTAATGTTCGTTCACTCATTCACTCGTTCATTCATTTACTCATTCATTCAACAAATGTTTACCAAGCCCCTACTATGTGTCTAAGGCTAAGCATATTGCAGCCAGAAACACATAAAAATGACTGTTCCTAAGGCCCTTCTGCTGAAGGAAAGAATGACGCGAAACCAAACAAAGAGCTAAAATAAATGTTAGGTGGTGATGAGTCCCGTGACAAAAAAAGCAGGAAAGGGATTTGTGAATGGGGGCGGCGTGAGAGGTTCATTGTGAAGGGTGGGCAGAAGAAAAGCTTTATTGAGAAGGTGACATTTCAGGCAAGACCTGGGGGAGGTAGGGCTAAGCTAGGGGAAGGCTGGGCAGGTGCAGGAGACCAAGACTTCCTTGACCATCTGCACCGTGCTGCACTTTGAACTTGGCCACTGCCTGTCCCTTGTCTTCACCGTTCCAGCAGCACTCAGAGGTGGTTATTATTGCCCCCCACCCCCATTTTATTGCTGGGGAAGGGGAGGCTCCGAGAGGTTAAGTGACTTGCCCAAGGTCACTCAAATAGCTTCAACTAAAACTAGAATGTGAACCCACAACTCAATTTCTCTTTCTTCCTCACCAGGCCGCCTCGGACCCATCTGTGGGAAGACAGAAGAAAGGAAGAAATGGGGAGGTAATGGCGGAGCAGCGGAGGAAGAGCAGAAAGTCACGCTCACCCTTCGGGGCATCGTGAGCTCAGTCTTACAGCTAGGGACACTGAGGCCCAGAGAGGGAAAGGCAAGGTCATGAAGAAAAAACCCCTAACGGCTAGACGTCTTAGCTTATCATTGGCTCTTCCTCTCGGCCTGGCACCGTACGGCAAGTCGCTTTGGCTCTCCGGGCCTCAATTTGCTGTCCTACAAAATGGGGCTAATCATATCAGCTTCTCGCAATTGCTGAACAGGAAAGACAAGATCCCTTATGAGAAAGAATTTACTCTAATGCTTGGCACCCAGTTGGTGCCAAGGAAGTAGATTTCCTCATTCTTCCCTGGCAGCGTTTCATCCAGACCAGGGGTGAAGTGTCTGCCGAGTCCTGTGAGCTACCCCAGGGGTCCCCAGCCTTTTCTGTCGTCTGTTCTACCACCACAGTCCCGACATGCGAAAGGAGAAGGACTGGTAGAATGCATTCCCCTAGACCCACCACCTGGCTTCAGCGCTTCCATCGCTGCTGGCCGGTCCTGTGTCGTTTATACCCGCCGTGGATCCTTTAAATGCAAATGCAGACGCCACAGCCTTGCATTTGGAAATACTCCAGCACGTGTCTCCAAGAGATAAGATGAATTTAAGGAAGACACACAACCACAACACTGTTACCCTACACCGCCCCCGCCCCCGCCAAAGCAGTGATTGCATAAATCTTATGAAATATCCAGTTAGGACTCAATGTTCCCTGACTGTCTCCATTACTTTTATGATTTCATTACACTCGGTTTGTTCCAGCCAGGATGCAGCCCGGGGGTCCACATTGTGTTTAATCCACCTCCCACTTTTTTTTTTGTTCCTTTCTAGAAACACATAGAATGGAAATAAGGGGGTCATCCTGACTCTCACCATTTGCATTCCCTGTGGTGCCATTTTTGATGTTTCTCTGCCCCCCATTTCCTGTCAACTAGCTGTTAGTAGGATGTGCTTGATGAGATTCCTTGTTGAATCTTTTTTTTAAGATTTTATTTATTTATTTTTAGAGGGGGGAGGGAGAGAGGAAGAGAGGGAGAGAATCATCAATGTGTGGTTGCTTCTTGTGCACCGCCCCCCCCGCCCCCAGCATCAGGGGGCTGGGAATCGAACCAGCGACCCTTTGGTTCGCAGGTCAGTGCTCAAACCACTCTGCTACCCCAGCCAGGCTCCCCACTGATGCTGTTGGAAAACTCGCTTGACAGACGGTGCCGGTGGGTCCCTGTCTCAGGAGGTGCATCACATTTCTTTCTTCTTTGTCGGTTGACCTGACGACCACTTCCTGGGTGGATCCATCATTTACTCCCTAATGTGTTGCAAAATGCTGATATTTTTCACCTTTCATTTCCTCTTCATTTATTAACTGAAATACTCCCAAATTTCTTCAGAGGACACCACATCATTAAAAACTAAGATTTGCCCCTAACCAGGTGGCTCTGTGGGTTAGAAAGTCCTCGGGATACGCCAAGGTTGCGGGTTCGATTCAGGGTCAGGGCACCTACAAGAAGCAGCCAATGAATGCCTAAATGAAACAAGGCGATGTCTTTCTTCCTCTCTCTAAGATCAATAAATTGTTTAAAAGTACATATTTAAAAAAAAAAACTAAGATTTGAGTAGACATTGTCCAATGCCTCTCTATTTTCACATTTCAGCAGTGCACACCTCCTCTGGTGAACCGACTTATTCTCTATCACTGGACTGCACTGCACTGCACTGCCCCTTGCAAAGCCTAACCCTCACAAAGAAATGCGTACAGAGGGTGTTTCCTGCTCAGTGGCCGGGCTGCACACCAGTCAGGGCTGAGCACAACTCTGTCAGAAGATAAGAACGAGTTTCTTCAATCTAGAGACGGGAGGGGAGTCTGTGGAAGCTTGAAAATGTCCGTCCATGTCATGGGCCCGGGGTGCGGGCGGGGGAGGGGGGGTGGGGGACGTCTGCTCACGGGAGCTGGGGCAATGAAAGGAAGATTCCGCCAAAGCCGCCTCCATCTGGGGGGTCCCGGGCTTCGAGGTTTACAAACCGGAAACCGCTTCGGGGGGGGGGGGGAAGTGAGCTCTCTTCCCCCCCCCCCAATTTTTAATTTTAAAAGACTCACCCCCTCAGAGCAAACGGGAGGAGGTCACTCGCTGGGCAGAGACTTGAAACAAACCCCATCGCCCGCAGGTCCGCTTCGTAAAGCCGGGGATTTACTCCTCACCCCTCCGCCCCAGGAGTGTTAACAGCAGAATTAAGGCTGGGGAATCTGGCAGGGGCGCGTTTGCTGCAGGGGAGGTGTGTCTCAGCCTCTTTGCAAGGCATTAATCACTTGTTTATAGTGGGGAAAGGAGTAGGAAAATCAGCAGGACGACAGCGTGGGTTGCTCCATCTTGGGTTCCCTCCCAGGTGAACCCCACAACTGCTCCCCACATTCCTCTGGGATCAATCAGCTTGCCTTTGTGCTGGGTTCCAGAGCAAGGTGGGGTGGGGGCACCCCTCAAAAGGTGGGGAGCTGTGGGGGTCGATGCCTGCAGAGCTGGGTGAGGATTTGCATCCGTGCAGAGGGTGGGGCTGTCCCGGGCCTGCTGACCCTCAGATCCCAGCTGCCTTTGAGCACGGAAGGTGTAACCTGCTCCCCTTTTCATACACATTCCGATCCCCCTACTTCCCCAGCTCAGACCTGGGAGTCCTGTTCTGTAAATAAAGAAAAGATACGGTTGTTTTCATATAAATATTTACTGGAGACGGTGGTTTCCTAGGGGGGAACCGAACTCGGCAGGCAGACCTGCAGCTGAACCCACTCCTGACGGTAAACTCTTCGGAACTGTGTAACATATGGATGCGTTACCCGTGAACGAGTAAAGAAGCACAGAAGCGCAGGTATTTGTGTGTGTGTGTGATAATAAAATAAAATCTGCTCATGGTATAAATCTGAAATCTATGAAAGAGCTTAGTCACTGCTCTCATAATCACTCCCCCTCCCATGCATATACTTAAAACAAAAATACTGCTTCCTCTTGAGTGGGTGGTATGTGGATAGAGTATCCCCTCTAAGAGGTACAAAAGGATAAAGTGAAAACTATTCTCTCTCTCCCAACTCTCTCCCACTTTCTCTCGTGACGGTAGATATCAACGTGAATCTGTATAGTCACGTGTCTGTATATACATGCATGCGTAGATTTTACAAATGCATCACTTTTTATTTTTTATATTTTTAAATGGCTTCTTTTTTATTTGTGTTGCATCGTTCTTTTATGTTCGAAATCCATTATTCATGCCACCATGCATTATTTTTTCACACAAAACATTACTTTTCGTTGTGAGTTCATGCACATGGAATATCTTTTAATAGCTCATATTTGGACATGTAAGGGATCATCTGTATTCAAAACAGAGAGACTCAATGAGACAAAATGAGGGAGACGGAAGCTGCTGGCAGCCAGGACTACATGACCAACACCAGCTACGTAAACAGTGAGTGGGCCGGGCCAGGTGTTACCCAGACACACACCATTTTCCTGCACCGTTATCAATAATAAATGCAGAACCCCATCAGGCGGACCTCAAGACTTCTGCCTACACTGCAAGCAGACCTTGCTAAGTGGACAGAAACGCGCCAGGGCGAGCTTGCATCTTGAAACCCTCAGCAATTTGGCCACGTGTTTAGGAGTGTCGGCCTCCAAAGGTCCCAGCTGGATCCTTGAGCTCTGCTCTGGCCGGGAGTGCCACCTTCTTGTGCCCGCGATGGTGGGCGGGTCCTAACACGAGCCTTCTGCGGTCCCTCTGTGGTCAGTGCCCTCCACTGTTCTGCTGTCTCAAACCCATCTGCAGTGGCTGTAAAAGGCTGTCGGCCCAGGCTAGCAGTAAATCTGCCCTCCTGTGCAAAACGGCTGACAAGAGAGAAGCAGCTTGAGTTTGCACCCCAGCCTTGCGAACTTTTCAGCCCTGCCGGGCTGGCCTTGCCTGACCCTGCGTGATCCTTTCTGTCCCCCATGGTGGCCTGATGCAGAGGTGAACCACGGAGACTGACGCATGCTTTTGTGGTGACCGGGGAGAGAAAGTCAGACCGTATTCCTTGTTCCCTAGGGCTGATGCTGCTTAAAACACACGGCCCCTGGCTTCCTGCGCCTTTGTGGAAACATGGTGAGACTTTGCTGGCAAACAGGTTTTTCTGGCTGATTCTCCCGAAGATGGATGTGTTCCTTCGCTGAGGGAAGCCAGGGTCTCTCAGGAATGTCTGTAGGCCAAGGAGGTTCCGTGGTATTTGGGGGAGCCCCGAGATTTGGGGATAGACCTGTTTCTGAACCTGCCTCTTCAGGGAGGTCACTGGCCCCGCTGGCTGAGCAATCCTAGAAGAACAGTGCATCCTCCGGGCACACACAGCTTAGAGTTTCGTGGCCAAGTCAGCAGGCAGAGAGGTGACAAGCTATGGGTCTGGAGTGCAAATACCTGGCTTCGGACTCTTCTATTCCTGACGCTGCGGAGAGAACCAGCCAGCCTCTCCAACCCTCGCCGTCTAACCAATCGGGACTGAAGCTTTCTGCTCCATCTCCTGGGGCCCCTGGCTGAAGTCCTCAGCAAACTTTACAGTGCAGGATGCTTGCGAGCTGCTATTGGTAGGGTGGAAAGTATGCAAATATATCTTGGGAGTGAAACTAATTGTCGTTTGTGAACCATGCAGACATCTTCCCACTCTCCAGGCTGGAAAGGTGTGGCTCCTTGGGAGCCCGGCGTGGAGTGGAGCAACAGAATTATTGTTATAGTCGACGTGGAGATAACCTGCTCTTCGGGTGTGTGGGACGATTCACCTCAGGGCTTCAATAATGATATTGAATCATTATTTTCCCAGCACGCTCTGTATCTTCAGTAGCTTCCCGTTGCCCTCAAGACCAAACATTTCGGATAGATCTGCAAGCGCCTAGTCCTGCTCATTTCTCCAGCTCAGTTTGTCTCAGGGTCTCAGTCGTTCTTCTCTGCTTCTGCCGAGTGAAGAACTTTCCCTGGAGAGCTGTTGCCCCGTGAGCCTGGGCCCCCTCCCCCCCCCCCAGAATGAACACACAAGGAGCCCAACCTGCAGCTAGGAGCTAAGCCCCAGGAACAAAGGCTGCTTGTTGATGCCACTGTGTTGATGCCGCTGGGGCTTTGTGGTTGTTTGTTTCACAGCAGTAGCCGACTGATACAAGACATCTGATTTTCTTTTCAGCATTCATTCCTGCCACGATTCCTCTCTCGGGAAGCCCTTTCTGACCTTCCCTGTGGGGCATAAACCCTCTGTTAGACAACTTTGGGGCACTTATCAGAGTTGTACATTTATGGGCTCTTTTAATTGTTATCTCCTTCTCACCCTAAAGCCCTGTGGAGTCAGGAACCTTCTGTTGGGTGCACATGTGTGTTCCCAGTCCCTGGCGGAGGGTCTTTCCAGCCACATCGTAGACACTCAGGACATTCTGTTGAACGAATCAGTGAATGAAGGAAGGGGCTGAGCACAGTTTCTCCAGGTTGAAACTGTTATAAGTCTAAGACAACAGCTTATGTGTCTAACACGACCCGTATAGAAAGAAAATAAAGGCATGAAACAAACGAGGAAAAATTCATGCCCCAAAGGAGACTGCCTCCAGGCCGAGGGGACCTGGGGTAGAGGACAGAATGAGACGGGGTGGGTGGCATTCACCATTCATTCCCTCACGCGTGCGGCAGGCCCTTTGCAAGAGTCCCGAGTTGTCAAGGAGACTCCTGGAGTGGGCGGTCCCTGGGCTGGGTCTTGAAGGTTCGAAGGATGCAAGGATGCGAATGGAGCCAGCTATAGCTGTGGGGACTTGAAGGAGGAAATGAACTCTGGGGGACGGACACAGGGGAATGTTTCACAGGGGCGGGGTGGGGGATCTTTTGAACTGAGCCATACAGAGGAATCGAATTCACCAGGTTGGGTGCAGGGGCGAGGGGGGGATATTCAAGACAGAGGGCCAAGCACGCAGGAAGACGGATGGGGCAACAGAGTGTGCAGAGTATGGCAAATCGTTTGAGGGGGCGGGCCGGGGAGGGTAAGGCGTGAGCGCCTGGCTGGCTGGCAAATAATGAGGATTCGTATCCATTGAGCACTTCCTCTGCGCTGTGTGAAACACGTGACACATATTAGAAGCCTAACCCTAGCCCCACCCACCTTCACCACCCAAAACGTTGCTGCTGCTGCTGTCTCCTTGATGACAGAGAGGTCGAATAACTTATCCGAGATTATGAGGTGGGGAAGGGACCGGGTGAGGGTTTGCAGGTGGCCACCTGGCTGCAGACCGTGTGTCTTAGCCATTAGACAGTTCTGCCAACAGCCTATGCAATGCTGAGCTGAGCATCGGAATGCTGCTGCTGAGTGAAGGTGGAGCCCGAAAGCCTTGGCACAGGGGGGCACCCCTCGCCAGCTGTGGGGACCCCCCCGAGAGCTGGGCTCGGGCAGGGCTAAATCAAAACAGAAGAAAGAGGTCTGGGGAGGAGGGGTGATGAGCCAACCCAGGCAGAGGTCAATTTAATAAGCAGCCACGTTGCCAGCGAGAAGTTCTCAGAAGTGGAGAAGGGGAGATTGGCAGCTTATGGGAAGCTGTGAGATGCTCAGGAGAAGATAAGGAGGATCTAAGTAAATACCCCATGCAGGGGTGGGGGTGGGGGCGGGGGCGGGCGGCTGGGAAGCCCAGTGACTTTTTATGCCCAGACCTCTCGGTGCAGGAGCTAATGGGAGGATGCCTCCCCCGGGGTTATGGAGTTTGGGTAGGGAGACGTCAGATGGAGAAGATAGCGGTATCACAGGGAAAGGCTAATGGAACCACACGGGAGACATTAAAAGGCAATAAATCTGGCAGCTGGATGGTATTTACCCAGGAATCCTGCAGAGGGTGGTTAACCCTTAGTGCACCGCTCACCTGGGGCTGGGGCTGAGCCTGGGGGGGCGTTCCACGTGGGCATCCGGTAAGGTGCTGTGGCTTCCCCCGGAGACGAGTCAGACCCTAGAGCTGTGTGTCTGGGCGGCAAGCAGCTCCGGGAGCCTTCGGAGCCCGAAGGGAGGCCCCGGCTGTGGGAAGCTGGGCCGGCAAAGGGACCCCATCACCTCCGTCACTGGGGAGCATTCTCTGCAAGAGCTATGCAGCCCGTGGGGAAGGGAGAACCACAGGATATAATTTATTTACCTACTCCCCGACAAAACCCTTCCCAGAAGGCTGTGGACGGTAATTCTCTGTAATTATATCTCAGGAGAGGTTCTGCAGGCTGTTAGTCCTGTTAACTCATTAGCGCTCACAGCACACCTGGGGGAAAGGTGCGTGTCGGGGGCGATGGCCGACTTCACCAGCCAGGTGGGGGAAACGGAGGCACTTCTGGTGAGAGGAGCGGAGTCAGAACTGTGCTTCCCCAAGTTTCAAGGGCCGAAAGGGAGGAGAGGAAGAGATCAGGCATCGGGTGCCAGATTCAGTCTCTTCTTCCTGCGCTTCCTGTGTGATCTGAGGTAAGTCGCTCAACCTCTCTGGGCCTTGGTTTCCTGACCTTCAAAGGAAGAGAGCTGGGTACAATGGACTCTGTATGATTTTTTTTTTCAGATTTTATTTATTTTATTTTTAGGGAGGGGAAGGGAGGGAGAAAGAGAGAGAGAGAATCAATGTGTGGTTGCCTTTAACATGGCCCCCACTGGGGACCTGGCCTGCAACCCAGGCATGTGCCCTGACTGGGAATCGAACCTGCGATGCTTTGGTTTGCAGCCCACGCTCAATCCACTGAGCTATGCCAGCCAGGGCTGATTCTTGTCTGAAGAGCCTGCTTGGAAGTTGAACCTCCCACCAAGTTACAGAGAAATACCAGACTTGTTGAGTGATGATGACAGTGGACTCAGATCGGACTGTAGGGTGACCTTTGCTGTGTTGTCCGTAGGAGACACTGTCGTGAATACCTCAGGACCTTCCGAGGTGCATACATCTAGGATTAGACTCTGCAGCGAACCAAAGCGAACATGGAGGGATAACAAATTTAGGAGGCCGGCCGTATGCCCCACAGCCAATGACTCAGGGGACAGGAAGATGGATTGATTTCAAGAGTGGCGGCAAAAATTCCTCCCACATTCCTCTACAGCGTGTTTTTGCCCCCGCCTTCCACCAAGAGGTGGGTGGGGTCTGTTTCCCTCCCCTCAAACCTGGGCTGACCCCGTGACTCGCTCCGGCCAATAGGATATGGTCGAGACGATGCCCTGTGCCATCCGAGCCTGGGCCTCAAGACACCTTACAGTTCCGTTCTTACCTGCTGTGGTCCGGGTGCCACAGACAGAAGCGCCAGCTCCCTGCTGACTCGTGGGGACATGTGTGAGGAGGCAGGTCCCAGGCTTCAGCGGGCTGCCAGCTCCAGGCATCTGGGGGGGCCGTCTTGGGAAATCTCACCCCTGAGACTCTGCAGCAACAGCAGCCCCGTGGCCAGAAAGGATACTCCGTGGCTCTTGTATGTGTGTTTGAGGTGGATGGTTTCAGAGCAATCGGCAACTGGTATAGTGAAAAATGTAGGTGTTCTGGTCTCTTGGAACTGCGATTTTTTCTTGCTTTTCGATCTGAATGCTGATGCCTTCTGCTATTGATCCAGGTGATGGGAGACACGGGAAAGCTCTGTTCGTTCACCTCGGAGAGTCTCACCTTGCCTGACAAAAGAAATCACCATGACGAGCCCTGGCTGGCGTAGCTCAGTGGATTGAGTGCGGGCTGCGAACCAAAGTGTCGCAGGTTCGATTCCCAGTCAGGGTACATGCCTGGGTTGCAGGCCATGGCCCCCAGCAACTGCACATTGATGTTTCTCTCTCTCTCTCTCCCTCCCTTCCCTCTCTAAAAATAAATAAATAAAACCTTAAAAAAAGAAATCACCATGACAATTCTTCATGAGCCATGAAGCAGTCCTCATGTGCTGATATGATGATTGCTGTGTGTTTTTCTCGCCTCCTTGCTTACTGGGTTAAGGGCAGGAACTGAGATGCGGGAAGCCAGAGAAGGGAGTGGGAAGAGACAGGAGAACGAGGATTTACTGAGCACCTACTATGGTCTAGGTGCGATGTGATTTGCTTTCTATCCACTATCCTGTCCACTCAATAGTCCTAGAAGGAGGACATTATTTTTTTTATAGATTTTATTTACTTATTTTTAGACAGAGGGGAAGGGAGGGAGAAAGAGAGGGAGAGAAACATCAATGTGTGGTTGCTTCTCCCACACCCCACACTGGGAACCTGGCCCACAACCCAGGCTTGTGCCCTGACTGGAAATCGAACCAGCAACCCTTTGGTTCGCAGACCCGCGCTCAATCCACTAAGCCACACCAGCCAGGGCCAGGAGGATATTACTCCCATTGTACAGACGAGCAAACAGAGGCTCAGGAAAGTTAAGTGGCCTCCTAGCCAAGCAGTAGCAGGATTTGAATCGTTCCTCCAGACTTCATCCATTCTTTACCCAGGTCCAGCCGAGCCCGTATGGAGAGCTGGAGGGAGGTGGGACCTGAGCCCACGGAAGATCTTCTGACTTCTCCTTTGCCTGTGCCTGAGACTGGCCTGGGGAGAGACACGGGAAACCAGGCTCTGTTCTTTCTAGCTCCATCTCTGACGTCAGATCGGGCGAGGTCAACTCACACCAAACCACTCGGCCCGGAAGAGTCTAACACAGGGGCTCTTTCCAGGGGCTGAGCGGGGCTCAGGGACTCCGCAAGGGACGCTAAAGCTCTCTGGAGCTGGCACCACCCTGAGGCCTGCGGGGGGGGGGGGCCACAGACGGGGCAGGTGGAGGCTGGGAGGGCGGGCACCATGGCAACCATGGAGCCGGGCTGCCCAGAGTGAGCTATGGTCAGGACACGTCGCTTTCAGGGAGGGGCAGGGAGCAGACACACACCCTGGCGTGGACTCTCAATGCCCCCTCCCTCCTGTCTGCCAGCAGTGTCCTCCATAAGCTGAGCCCAGCCCCAGGCCAGAGGACCAGGGGCTGGGGATGTATCAGCCGGGGGTCCCCCTCCCCCCACCAGGCAGAGCACGGATCTGTGTGTGTGTTTGGGGGGTGAGATTTGGGGGAGGGAGGGTGGAGAACAAGCAGCACAGACATAGCCTGGTCCGTCGTCCGTCCCCCCAGTGACCTTGAGACTGTTTTCCGCAAAGGAAGGGGACTCTCAGGCGCATTTCAGAAGGCGCACCGGGCGTTTCCTGGAACCGCGGCGCACTCCCCAGGCCCTGCGCAAGACACTCTCTTCACCTGTCAGCGCCCAGATAGGCTCAAGTGTGTGGCTGTCGCACTTGGAGAGGAATTTGGAGCGTGTGCGTCTCCAGCCACTCAGAGCTCCTCTTCTATCAAGAGCCTTATTTTAAAGGTTGCGTGTATTCACTCCATTCGTGGATTTTGTTACTTAACCGGCTGGGCGGCGTCGGGGATGCAAGGTCACCTCCCTGGGTCTCTGTCTCCTCACCTGAAACATGGAGACTTATCACGAGGATTAAGTAGGAATGACCATAGAGACGACAGAGTCGGACGCCTGTGAAGCACGCGGTGACTGAGCAGTCTTTTCCTTCTTCATCTCCCGGCTTCTCTTTCCGCCTCGGGGGGTGGACCCTGTGGCTTGGCGACAACAGAAAGGCCCTAACACGGAGATCTTTTCTCCAAGCTAGATAACCACAACACAGGGAATCGTGAAGTTCCTGATTCACGGAATGCTTTCCGTGTGCATGCCCTCGGTCTATTCGGTTTCTGACGTGCCCAGAGCCCTGGGTGGGGGTGGGGGCTGGGGGGGGGAGGTGTCTCATGCCTTCTCTGTTGATCCAGAGAGGGAGGCTCAGAGATTGAGGCTGTCCGAGGCCACTCACCACAAAAAGGCCAGGGCCAAGGTGGACACCCGGGTCTCGGTGGGTTGGGGCCAACTCCTCACTGACCACCTGCCCCGAGGGAGGTGAAGGAATGCAAGGCCGCTGGGAGATGAGATGCTGCTCTCTGCCTTTGAGCATGCGTGTGACGAGACGGTCGCTCTCCCCAGGCCACGGTCCCTGCACTGCCCGTGACTGACGAGGCGACGAGAGGCGCTGCGAAGAGCAGGGGGAGTCAGGAGCGGGTGCCCCGTGGGCTGACACAGCAGAAATGGGGTTTCTCCCAGTTCTGGAGCCTCAAGTTTAAGATCAAGGGTGCTGGCCGGGTCGGCGTCCTCTGAGCCTCTTTCCCTGGCTGGCAGGTGGCTGCCTTCTCCTTGTCTCTTCTTCACAGGGTCACCCTCCTGTGCTCGCGCTGGTGTCTCTGTGTGTGTCCTAATCCGTGCCTCCGAGGACACCAGCCAGACCGGATCAGGGGCGCCCCGAAGACCTCATTTAACCTCATCACCTCTTTAAAGGACCTGTCTTCAAACACAGCCACATTCTGAGGGCTTGTATGCAGGATTTGGGGAAGGGGTGGGGGACACCATTCAGCTCCTAACAAACATCTTTAGAATTTATTTTTTTTTGAGTTCCAAAGTCATACGTGGTCGACACTTATGAAATTGCCAGTAATGTACTCTATTGGCGATTTCATTTGCAACCTGTCCTGGTCTCTCGAGGTGGACATGTGAGTAGTAGCACCACGTAGCCCTGTGAACACCCGTGACGGATGTGCAAGAAAAATGGCACAAGGAGAGAAAGAGTCCGGCTAGGGCCTCTGTCACGTCTAGGGCAGGGTCACTTTTGCTATCCGTTGGGCCACTTTTTTCCCAGGCTGCCAAGTCTCCTTGTCCTTCACACACTCACACATAGGTTGTGTGTGACATGTGTCCACCCTGTGTCTCTTGCCAGAGAGCAGTTCATTTTCTTGTTAATTCCTTCCTCTTCTCTCCCCCCGATAATCTGCATTCCACAGAGGACTCGTTATGGGGGGAGCAGGCAAGCTTACCAGCGTAGCTGTGCCGTAAGGCTCTAAGCATCTTATGTATACAAATAACTTCGCTCTTAGGACAGCCCTATGAAGGAGGTTCGGTCACTACCCCCTTTTCACAGGTGGGTAAAATGAGGCACCGAGAGATGACATACGTTCCCTCGAGCCCTCCGAGCTAGCAAGTGGCAAGGCGGGCCTTGAACCCAGGCAGACTGGTGCTAGATGCTGCACTCCTAACTGCCATTCTCTGCCACCTCGTGCAGGGTGCCGAGTCCAGCTGGGGACATCAGAGTGAGGCCACGATGCGCTTCACTCAGTGGAGACGTGTCACCGGAGACGGTGGCAAGAATTTCTTTTTTTGCAGCGTTCATTCAAATCCTGTGTCTTAGACCACAATTTTCTCCAGTTCGTAGAGTCTTGGGCAAAGAGCATTGTCTACAGCCTCTCGTCTAGGGGCCTGGGAGGGACAGCTGAGACCTGCTTAGTGACGTGACGGATGGGAGTGTGAGAGCACGGGCTGGGAGGCGGGTGGCAGTAATTACTAGTCTCGTGGCGTGACGGGAGGGGTCAGCGAGCCCGCTCCTGGAGCGAGGCGGGCGCAGTGCCGGGCAGCGCCTTCGAAGGCGCCCGGTGGGGCGGTCACGGTGGGCCTCGCCTGTTCCTTTGTGGCCTGTAGGTTCCGGGGCTGGAACACAAATTCCGTGGTTTGGGGTACCTGATGGGACTTGTTACTGCAGGAGGAGAAGGGGAAGATGAAGGGGGATTTTCAAAACACTTAGAAAGCCAGGCATCTCGGGGGGCACTTGGTAGACGGCACCTCATAATCTTTGCAAACAGCTCTAAGGAGCCCGGCGCCCATTTCACAGATGAGGAGACTGAGGTTCATAAATGAATTTGCTCACAGTCACTCAGCTAGGAAGGGGTAGATTTGGGTTTCCGACCATATCGTTTGTATCTGTTCCTTAAACCCTTTCTCTGGAACCTCACTAACTTCCCTCTCCACTTTTTAGCATTTCTCTTCACATACAAATGTGTTCCAATAGCTCCAGAAATGTTAAAAGTGGAGGCACAATTCACGTACAGTCAAATTCCGCTGTGGCGGAGAGTGGTAGAGTTCTGTGAGTTTGAGAAAGGCACACAGTTCTGTCACTGCCGCCACATCGAAGACCTAAACATCCCCATCAGCACCTCCCCCCAAATTCCCGTGTGCTTCTTTTGAGTCAGCCCCTGCTTGCCCTTCCCCCAGTCCCCCTGCCACCCCAGCCCCCAGAAAACCGCTGATCGGTTCCCAGAATGCCCCCTAATAAATGGAATCATACACTATATAACCTTCGGAGTCCGGCTTCTTTCATAATGCCTTCGACTATGTCCAGTCCGAAGTCAAACAAAACCCCGTAAGAGCTATTTTCTTTTTCCTCACACCCCCTTCTCACTAGTGCCCAATTTGTTTCTTCTTCTTTCAGAGTGCTACTCCTTTATAAAGTGTTCTGGACACGCTGGTTTTACCTCCTCGGCCTCTTCCACGCCTCCCAGCTCCTGAATCTAGTATCTGCTCCCATCACGCCTGTGCGATGGAGAACTAGTCACCTGTGATCCGTCCACCTGGACCCTGAGCCAACGGGTCGGCTACTTCCATTCCCCGAAGTGCTCTTTCCCCGAACTGCTGTGGTACTCACGCCCTCACACCCTTCGAGCCTGTGCTCACAAACCCGGTTGGTTCTCACCGAGGTCTCCGCTGTGCACCCCGTTCCAAAACCCCAGCCCTCCCTCGCCTCACCCTCTTACCTTGCTCACACTTCCATCATAGCCCTTCTTGCCTTTTGACAAGCCAGTCAGTGCCCTTACCTCTCGTGTTTACTTTATTTTTTTAAAGATTTTATTTATTTTTAGAGAGGGAAGGGAGGGAGAAAGAGAGAGAGAGAGAGAGAAACATCAATGTGTGGTTGTTGGGGGCCGTGCCCTGCAACCCAGGCATGTGCCCTGACTGGGAATCGAACCTGCGACACTTTGGTTCGCAGCCCGCGCTCAATCCACTGAGCTACGTCAGCCAGGGCTCATGTTTATTTTTAAAATTATATTTTTCTTCACACTCAAATATAATAAGCTCCACAGGCATTTTTGTGTACTCTGTTCATCGATGTCTCCCCGGAACCTGATTGTGTGCCCAATGTGTAGCCGGCTGGCAAACCAGTCCCGAAATAAATGAACAGACCAACTTCCCCCTCCAGACGGGGAGCTCATTCCATCACACAGGGAGGTTTCCCTGGGCGCCGCCTCTTCCTGTGTCTGTCCAAGGGGGTGGATTACATCATCTCGGTCAACATCTTCGGCTTCCTCAGAGGGTCAAACCCGATAATGCACACAGAAGCATCGTGGGACAAAGCACTACGCCAATGACCGTGAGCACGATCCCTGTTGTGTGTTCACGCAGGCCCCGGGGAGGGGCATGCCCCTGTGCTTCCTCCCTGTGTTTCTCGGTCGGTCCCTCCTGGATAGCTCTCCGCTCCTTCCCCAAAGCTTTCTCTTCCCCATCCGGGCGCGCCATGTGGCCGCTTCATCATTTATAGTGTCCGCCGAATAATTGGATTGTTATTGGTTTGGAGGGGGTGCGGGAGGGGGAGACACTTTTGCTAAATTATTTCTCTTTGGGTAACGTTCGTCTCCCGCCCGGCGGTGATTTATTTCTGCTGTTGGCAGTCTTGCTTTCTGGAAATTAGTTCTTTGATTGGAGTGGAGAGGGGAGCTGATGGTGGCGGGTTGTGTGGGCTTCCCTTTGGACGTCGGATCTAAAGGAAGCACAGGCTTGCGTGTCTTGGGGTGTGGCGAGGAGGAGTGGGTGATCTGGGTGTTGAGCATCTCGGGACGCCCCGCCTTGCTCCCAGTGTCCCTCCCAGCTGCACAGCGTGTTCTAACTTCTTAAATCCGGCGTGCCCGTGGGCCCGGTCATCTGCTGTGTGTAAGAGTGAGTTCACATCCGGGGGGACGTTCGGCAGGTGTTTGTCTGCACATTCGAGGCTCAGGCTGGTCAAGGTCATTGTACGGGTTACCTGTTCCTCCACGACGAACTTCCGAAACCAATCCGAAGACTGGCCCATTCGCATATCTGGTACTGGGGCTGGCTGACGCAAAAACGGCGTAGCGGGGACCTTTGGTTGGAACAAGGCCACAAGGCCGCTTCCTGCCCCTTGGGATTACTCACGCCGGGGCAGCGTGGTTCCAAGTAAGAGAACAGAGTACTGAGAATAAGAGTTCCAAGAGAATCAATCAGATGGAAGCTGAGTGGTCCTTGGCAGCAAGGAAAAAGCCCCAACTCAATGGCTTAATGTCATAATGTTGGTCTTTGTACACGACAAGAACTCCAAAGGGAAGGAGAGTTAGTTTGATGGCTCAGAAAGTCATCAAATGTACAGGTTTTTCCTGTCTTTTTCCTCTGCCGTTCTCTGCTGGAGGCCCAGGAGAGCTCGTGGCGGGGTTCAGTCCATGTGGGAAGGCCTGAGAACTGGGGGCTGGTCGTGCGAGTCCCCGTCTGAATCCAAAAGCCCGAGAATCCGAAGTACCGGTGTCCCAGGGCAGGCGGAGACAGATGCCCCAGCTCAAGCAAAGGGCAAATTCTCCCTTCCTCCTCCTGCTTGTTCTATTCCAGTCCTCACCAGGTAGCATGGTGCTCACCCACGTGGGTGAGGCGGCTTTTTCCCAGTCTGCTGATTCACACGATACCCTTCTGGAAGCACCCTCATGGACAGTGTGTATCTGGAGGTGTCCCCCCAGGCGGCTGACCCAGGGAGGGGCGAGCCAGAGGCCTCCTGGAAGGGGCCTGAAGAGGTTCCAGCGAGCAGAGGTCTCAGGCAGGGTCAGCTTCTGCTGCAACGCAGAGCGGGCCCCCCGGGACATCTGCCCCCTTCTGTTTCCCTACCAGTTGCCCAAAGCAGCACAACAGGCCGGTGGGTGGTGTCCAGCCTCTCTCCCCGGTCCCGGTTGTCTGAGCGGGCCACACACAGACACAGGCACAGACAGAGGACAGAGGTCTCTCTGAAATGGACAGTTAATTGTCTCCAGGCCAGGGAGACCTGAAGGATTAGGGCTTTCCGGACTGGACCGGGGCCCATGGGAGGCAGAGAGACCCTGCCCCTATCCCCCCGGCCACTCTCATTTCCGTGCCAGCTCTCCAGAAATCCAGGCCAGTTTCAAAGCCTGAGGCTGCAGCCTGCCCGAGCATGGGGTCACTTCCGAGGTCACCGGCCGGACAAGCAGGTCAATTTTCGCAGGAAACCTCTACGTAAGTGGTGCTGGCTGAGGCAGGGCTCCGACAAGGGGTCTCTGGCCTCTGCGGTAGGAGGGGGCCTTCCACTTAATTCGACACCGGGGGAGCCTGAGTCTCTTAGAAACATATTTATTAAACATGCACACTTACCCACACGCAGAGGCTTAATAAGCGTATATATATGCCAGGCAGGTGGGAAGGCCCTTCTAAATAATTATCGTTTGCAATCCTCACGACCCTGAGGAGACTTTTCTTTTAAACAAATCCCCATGTGAATAATTTTTTTACATGTTCCCATTCACTACGTCCCCATAGGTAACAGTTGAGGATGCTGAGACTTAGAGAAGTTCAGAGGATTGCTCAGGATCACTCAGCTGCGAAGGGCCGAGCAGGACTTGAACTCTTTTCTGTGGCTGGCACGCCCAGTGCTCTTCTCCACTTAACCTTGAACCCAAAGGGCTGCCCGGTCACAGGTCCCCTTGCTCACCTGGCTTCCTGGCCCCGAGAGGAAGAGGCACAGCCCTCCTCCCTCTGACCCACCCAGCCACCCACCTGAGGTGCCATTAAAGTTAATTGTTTTTACTGCCAGTTTAACATAGTCTTGTAAATCTTTTTACGACGTGGCCCAGGAACACCTCGCTGTGTGCAGAACGTGGGGACGAAATACAGTTTGAACACAGAAGCTTGGGCCCCCGCAACCACCTAAAGGCTACAAGGTAGGGGTGCCCTCAGCTCCCCAGGGGTGCCCTCTTCCCCCGCCCCATGCTGCCTGGGTGAGGTTTCTTCCAGGTGAGGCCACGGCTGTGCCTGGAAGGCTAGGATCCTTCCCCCTGTCCCCACTGGCTGGGTAGGTACTCTTGCCCCTAGATTGTGGAATCCTCTGGAATCGGAGCCCCCTACACACTAGTGCAAGGTTCTGGAGCCTCTGGAAAGGTTTGGGGGGGGGGGGCCCTGGTGAAGATAAGAGGGCACTGGGGTGGCTGGGTCTCCCCCAGCCTTGGGCACGCTGACAAGCTGGCCAAGCACTTCGAGGGGCGCGTTAGGGACGTGAAGGGTGTGCCTTCTAGGGTGGGGGTCTCCCCTTTCTACCATTACCTGCCTGGAGAGCCCAGCCATTCCCTACTGTTTCTTTAAGACAGCGCCAGGTTAGTGTCAAGGGAGACATTGGTTGCTGAGCCTTGGCCTGACCTTGGCTTCCACTTGGAAGAGGGTCCCCGAGTCCCCTCTTTCTTGATCTCAGTGCCTGGGGTCTCCACCTGAAGCTCCAGAAAAATGGGGACATTGTTTTAATTTCCCAGGTTGTTGCTAGTATACAACCGACTGGGACTTCTAATGTACCCAGAAAAGGGCCAGGTGTTCCCGAAACATCTGCAAACACTGACATCTTGAACAACCGTGATTAAGCCCCAATATTTATGAGGCACTTATTGTACGCAAGCCTCGCGGTAGGTGCTGGGGAGGGATACACGGAGAAGGCGGGCGCCCTTGCCTGGACACAGGTTTTAGTTCCGGAGGGCGCATCACACTCAGATTCGTGAGCAGAGGAACTTAGGGCCTGCGCAGAACATTGAGCGGCCCCTCTCCCACGTCGTCGGGGACCCGCAGCGCCAGCAACACCGGAGACCCTATAGAAATGCAAATTATCCGGCCCAACCCAGGCCCTTCCTGTCCGGAGCTCCGGAGCTGGGGCCGCACCACCTGGGCCTGAAGGAACCCTCCAGGTGCTGTGGTGCTCGCTAAGGTTCGGGAACCTCTCCAGCGCGGGTTTGGGTGAGGAGGCTTAGGTTTGCACCCCCATGCTGGCCTGAGGCTTTGGCCAAGAAGTTGTAGGGAGCTCCGCAGGGGTGGGAGGGAGAGGAGAGGATGTGGAGTCGGAGTGGGAGAAATTGGCCCCCGCCGGGCGAGGATGACCACCAGGAGGATGTCCTTAGCGGAGCGTCGGGGTCAGAGGCCGGATTTCTCAGCTGGCTGCAGCCCTGGGCTCGACCCAGTTCCGGGAGGTCAGAAAGGCGCCTCTGATCGCGCCCACCTGTCAACCCTGGGATCAGGCCAACTCGGCCTCTTCCAGGCTCCCTACCCTTCGGTTTCCCAGCCTCAATTTCCCCGATCTCGCGGGATCGCGCCGGCTCAAACGACGCTGGAAGCTGCAGAACCCCGCGTCAGGACCCACTTTCGGCGTGGCTCAGGCCAGTGGTGCAGAGAGGTTCCTCTCCTGTGGGGTCGGCGACGCCCGAGCGAGAGAAGTTGGCTCGGGGGCACTCGCCGGCCGAGGGGCTGCAGGGACCCGGAGCTGGCGCGGTTCCTGCGAACTCTCCGCTTAGGGTGACCCGAGGCAGTGCGAGCTGGGCGTGAGGTTAATGGCCAGGCTTTTCTCTAAAGCGGCCGGGAATTATTTCGCGAATAACGCGCGGGTGTCTGTAGAGTTAAAGAACTTTACGGGGGCCTGAGCGTGGGCGCTTGGACCGAGGGCCCAGCGGTGCGCAGGGCTGTTCCCGCAAAGGAGCGCAGGGCGCACAGCTCCCCGCGTGGCGTGGGGCGTCGCCACCAGCCTTCCACCAAGAGGAAGGATATGGCGATGACTGGACGATCGGAAGCGGGGAGGAGGGTTTGGAGGGGAGCTGTCTTGACCCCACTTTGGAGGGTCCTGGAGGCTTCCCAAGTGTTCTCGGAGTAAGGCCCCAACGTTGCCCCGACCTCCAACGAAGGACCCAGTGAGTGGGTGATCTAGCCCTTGCGCTACCTCTCGGGTCCGCCCTCGCCTGCGCCGGCGATATCCAGTTGGGAGCGGCCATCCTGAGACCCCCAAGCCTCCCCCGTTAGAGAAGAGGGAGACTGGGCCGGTTCCCCCCTTCCAGACCCCCCAAAATCGGAACAGCCCGAGGACCAGCGGCCCGTCCCTGCGGCCACTGCCCCTCCCCTCCCCCGCGCCCCACGGCCAGGCTTTGAAGAGCGCGTTTTATGAACTTTTCCATTTTCCTAATGGAGGCGTGTTTGTTCTTCGCAGTCACCTCGCTTTTTTTTTTTTTTTTTTTATGAGCTTCAGAGCTGATCTGCACGTTCTTCCCTCCGTGTAATTTAAATGTGAACTCTCCCCGGAGCGGCCTTTTCCCTCTTGTTGCCTGCCAAATCGTTTGAAGGCTGGGCAAACATTCTTCCTCCCGCCGGTGCCCGCGAAGGGCGGTCTGCACCCGCGAGGGAGGCGGAGGCGGTTACCCCGAGAGCTCCCGCCGGTGGGAGCTTTTCCAAAGATGCCTGCAGGCCAGTTGGGGGGGACGAGGTGGAGGAGGGGAGGCAAAACATTCGAATAACTGCGCTTCCCGCATCCCCTCCCCCCACCCACAGCTCCTCTTCTTAAGGCTTATTATGATGTGTGAGTGTTAACATTCCCTGATTCATATTTGAACTCTTGGGGAGGAGGATGGTCGCCCCGGGGTAAGGGCTCAGAGGAAGTAAGCTTGCCAAGCGTCCTGAGTTGTTGTTAACATCGATGGCCTCGCTCATTTTTCAGCGTTTTCTGGCAAGGAGGGTGTTGCCTTCATTTCACAGGCTAGGGAAACTGAGGCTGAGTCATGAAGTCTAGTTTCTCTCAGCCACTCTGGGGGGCTTCAAACTCCAATGTCAAGTAAACACTGTTCATGACAAAAATTACTATTACTTATGGCTTAATGTTAGTACTTACGACCACCACTCTTAATTATGCGCCTACTGTGTGCCAGGCACACAGTTGTAAGCCTTCTATTTATTTATTTCCCACAAATATTTCCCCCATGCCTTTGTGAATCACCTATATTCCACATGACAGATGGGGAAATTGAGGCACAGAGTGGTTGCCACGAGTCCGAAGTCACACAGTGAGGAAGAGCTGGCGCCGGGATGTGAATCCAGGCTCGGCCTTCCTAACCACCGATACTTACGCCTCTGGGAGAGTCTTTCCGACTTCTCTCCTGAGTCACGGGAGGAAAAAACTCAGGATTTTCTGCACACTGGGCTGCATTTGCCTCCTGAGGTCACTCTGGGGACAACAGGGAGAAGGGGGAGGGGGGGATTACATAAGGCGGTGACTCAAAGGCAGCTAGCACGGGGTGCATAGCCTTGGCTCTGGGCGGCTAGCCTGGGGCACCCATCTGCAGGCCGAGGGCTATCTCCTCCATCTTTGAGAGCAGTGCCCTTAGTCCAAGGGCGTAGCGGGCAGTGGGGTAGACTGGGATGGGGTTGGGGGGGGGGGTCTTGAAACTGAAGGTGGGGGTGGGGGGACACAGATCAGGTGTTGTTAATGAGTACAAACAATAATAGCAGCCAGCGTTAACTGAGCACGTACCATACGCTATGCAGGATGCATAGTTCTGTTCCTAGGTGAATAGTTCTACAGGCAGGACTTTCCATTATTCGATTTACAGGGCCACAGAGAGTTAAGCCACTTGCCCAGCTTCACGGAGCCAGCAAGCAGTGAGCCCAGCACTCCAGTGGGCAGGAGGCTCTCAGTGGTAGCTCACTTCATGTAAATTTGGTACCTTCTGGGGAGGTGGGGTCTGACCTCTCTGTCCAAGCACCAGGACAGAAGGAACGGTGTCAGGACAGTAGACTGAGCCACCCTCCTGACGGGAAAAATGAGGCCTGGTGAGGGGTGGAGGATGACCTTACGGTCAAGTCTGGAGGGGAAACAGCAGGGGGACCCAGGGAAGGAAGAAGCAGAGGGGGGAGTGGCCTGAGACAGCCTGAGGCCGACCTTGGGCTCCCTTGGTCCTGAACTCCCTCTACCACTTGCTGTGGGAGCCGATCAGCTTCTCTGGGCCTCAGTTTCTCCAGCTGCAAAACCATGGTGGTCCAGGGGTTGGAATAGTTAATGGCTCGGTCATTGGTGATTTTCATGTCCTGAGAAGCTCGGGAGGTCACGACCTGAAAGCAGATTCAGCACCAAACAGGACCAGTGCCCACACCCAGGGTTCTGTGGAATCAGGAGCCCCAAACTTCCAGATGGGAGGTAGAGGGGGGACCCCTCACTGGGACCCTGAAGAAGGACCCGTTCTTGGAGGCTCCCGAAGACTTCTCGTCCCAGCCCAGGGCTGGCTTCTGTGGGCTCCGGCCTGAGAAGTGGTTTTATAACCCCATCCCTGGGATTCTCCTGAGGCCTCCTTCTTACGGGACCCCTGAGCCCAACCAGGGTCGGGGCCTGGAGGGTGAAGGGCTTGGCCGGGGTTGGGGCGTGGTCTCGAGGACCAGAAGCATTTGTGTGCTAATACTGGCATTATCAACCAGGGCAGCTTACGTGAGTTTTAGGTCCACCTGGGATAGCAACTCCCCCCTCCCCCCGGAGATAGCACACCCCTGCTGAACACCCCCCCCCTCATAATTGCTGCTATTATTTAAGGGCTATACTTTTTCTCGTTCCTACTCTGAGCCACCTGTTTGCAATGCACAGTATGAAGTCTGGGAGCCAAAGAGGTGACGACTCATGCCCAAGCTAATAAGTGGCCCAGGGACAGAGAGGGAGATGGATAAAGGGGATCAGCAGGCAGAGGGAGGGAGGAAGGGGGTCCGAGGAAGAGGGGAAAGCCCCCATCGCCGACTCCCCGCTCTAAAGGGAGCCCGGAGCTGGGGGGTGGCGGACACCCAAAGCCCGAGTCCCAGGAAGTGCACGGGCCCTGTAGCGCGATGCTATCAGCCCCAGCAAGGATGCTATCAGATGCCGGCAGTCCCTGGAGACGTGTGCTGAGGGAGGCTGTGGGGCTGGCTGACGGAGATGTTCCCCTTCGCGGTGACTCCGTGGGGGAGTTGACCTTTCCATTACGGAAATCTCAAGGTCTCCTTGCCTGCTCCAGGAAATGGGAGGGTGAAGATGCCGAGGAGGGAGCTGGGCCCAGGGACAGATAGAGCCGGCCTGGGGCCCAGCTGGGAGGAGCGTGCCAATGCATCTGCTATATTGGGGGGCCTGCTGGAGGTGGGGGGCAGCTGGCCCTGGATAAACCACAGGGGGTCCTGCAGTTAGAGTCAGATCAGGTCTTGGCCATGACTGAACAGACCCGCACAGGGGCTCGGACTTGGCCACGGCCACTTGTATCAGGGATGGGGTTGACCCCCAACCTCCTGGAACTTGCCCTCTCCCCAGCTGTGGGCTGTCCAGAGGAGGGCTGAGCCAGGGAGGGGGGCAGGGAAGGGATGAGGGTGAAGAAGTTCTGGTCGCCTAAAGGTCCCCAGGGGGTAACGTGGGGGTGGTCCAGCTCTGAGGCTCATCCTCTGCCGGGGTACTCCTAGAGGTGTGCATTTTTTTCTGCCTGGTTTTCGGGGGCCAGGGAAGAATGAAGAGAAAGCAAGGCCTGGAGGGAGATGAGGGGGTGGCGGGAGTGGAGGAAAGAGAGCAGCCAACAAAGGGGCCACAAAGGGGCCGCAGCCGGATCTGGCCAGGCCGCTGAGTGATGATCCCCAGGCCAGGGAGGTGGAGCAACTGTGGGGGAGGGGCGGGGGCGGGGCACAGGCGCTGGGAGAACAGAGAACCAGCCGGGGGTTCAGGGATAGTGAGGAAAATCACGGGGAAGAGAGATAGAGGGAGGCAAAGAGAGACCCGGGGGGGATAAAAACTAGAGACTCAGACAGGGAGAGGCAGCGAGAAAGAGAGAGAAAGAGAGCGAAAACACCCAATCAGTGTACATTCATTTACATTGTCCCTGACTGTCCCCATCCCCGTGGGTCCTGGGCTGGGGACATCTGCCTTCAGACTCCAGCAAAAGGGACTCTGGCCACATTGAGCAATGGAGCTAGTGTCCATTGCAGAGAAAGTGGCTTTGAGAAGCAGTGTTTGCCGGCCTCCCAAGCCCACCAGCACCCACACCTTGAGTTTAAAGCTCACCCCGTGCTGTCGGCGGCAAGCTCCCCGGGAGCCCAGAGAATTCACCTCCAGCTGCAGGGACACACACACGTGTGCACAGGGTCCCACAACCTCCTCGAGATCAAGCGTCCTCCCCACATGTGTGCACGCACCCTCACGAGAGACCGCCGGGCACACACGCACACACTTCACTCAGTACACAGCGCGCACATGTCAGAGCACACGCACCCCCATTTGTTAAGCATCCACCACGTGCAGCACGCTGGGCCGGGCAGGAAAGATCCAGGGAAGAGCAAGGAAGCGAAGGGGCCTCTCTCAGGCTCCCCAGGGCGCACACGGCAGGGAGAGCAGGGGGAAGGTCGTCAGGGCGCTGGGCCTGGGGTCTGTCCCTAGGGGTCCAGGGCGCAGGGCCTGCCCTCTCTCTGTCTTTGGGAATGAGCAAAGTCAGGGTCTGTGGCGTGGTAGAGAGGTCCAGTTCCCCACCCCCCACCCAATGTGGTCAGGTGAGCTCGGGGCAAGCTTAGGGCTTCCAGAATATAGATTCCCGCCCTATTTTCACCCCCAAAAGCGCCCGCCCCTTGATATGAGAGGGTCAGATGGTTGGGGGCCCGTCCCTCCATCTTGTCTCAGAACTGACCTCGATATCTGTCTCTCTGGGGGAGTCAGGCAAGGGGCCTGTCGGCCTCCTTCCTCCAAACTGGGGACCCCATCCTCTACCCCAAAGGCGTCCTGGGAGGACTGGGGAGGGAGCTTTGGTTTCCTTTGGCGTATGCCCCAGGGTTCTGGGGGGTATGTGCACTTCCTTCCTCTGGTGGAGGGTGAAGACAGGACCCAGGCGCTGCTCCCAATAGCCCGATGGTCTTTCCTGCTTGTCCATCCAAGGTCCTAGTGACTGTAAAGGCGGCTAACTGTTTACTGAGCGTGTGCGGCCAGAGGGGGCTGTGCCGAGCACTCTGCAGACACCCACCGCCTGGCGGAGACTCAGAGCAGCCCTGTAGCCCAGGAGGGGCGCTGTGACCCCCAGGGCACAGGGCAAGAAACCGAGGCCTGGGAAGCGAAAGCATTCACCCCCAATCACAAGGTGAGACGTCACTCACACCAGGTGGGCTCACGCCAGGAGTCCAGGTTCTCACGGACATCCAGCCTTCTCACAATAGTTCTGACTGTCTCCCCGCACCCTCCAAAAACGGATGAGACATGCACGTGTGTGCATGCGTGTGTTTGCGTCGTGGAGCGGTGTTGGTTCCAGGGGTCAGCCAGGAGCTTCCCTGGGATCCAAGCAGCAGGGGCCCAGGCTGGGGAGAACTCCCCAGGAGAGCAGCCCTTCCCTCCGACTGCAGCAGGGGCCTTGCCTGGCTCCCTGGCGCTCAGCTTTGGCCCTGCGGTGGGGGTCGCGGGGTGGAGGATCTGTGCCCAGCCCGCCTGCCCTGTAACAGATAGTTTATAGTACATCGCCAAGCAGAAATAAAACTACCAAGTCAAACATTGCAAACAGATGCCTCCGGCCAGGGCCCAGGGTCCCAGCCAGATGCTCTTTTGAGAACCTCTGGAGGGGAGGAGCTGGGAGTCTGGTGCTTCCAGACCCTGCAGGCTGGGGTGGGGGTGCTGCTGGAACTAAAGTTTTGGGGGCCACTGCGGGGCTTTTAGCAATGGAGCAGGGAGGAAGTAACAAAGAAAAGGGGTGTTATACAGCTTTCCTTCTACGGACTCTCTTCCCGTGTCCCTTAGCCCCTCCTTCTGTGATGTGGTGAAGCCGGGGAAGCTGGCCTCAAATCCCCTTTAGTTCTCCTGACACACCTCAGCTAAGCTGCTCTGAGATGCCCACGCCCTTCTGAGCTCACAAGAGAGCCCTGGGGCTCCCAGCCTGAGGCAGCCTCCTGACTCATCTCCCCTGGGCCTGCCGCTTTGTCTTCCAGCCTGCAGCCGGCAGGACCTTCTTCAAGACCCATGCAGTCATGTTCTCACTCCCACACCTTCAGTGGCTCCCCATTGTCCACGTAGCAGTGCTCAGAGTGGTCTGAGGAGTGGCATTGGTCTGAGTCTCCTGAGGTGGTTTAAAATGCAGATTCCAGGCTGCAACCCCGGAGCTAGCTGACTCCCCCTCTTGGGGCCTCAAATCTGCATTGCAAATCTGACGTCTCTCCGGAAGGTGGCACGTGTATTATTTTTTGATGATTATTTTTAGATTTTCAAAGAAGATTCTGATTTATTTTCAGAGGAGGGGGAGGGAGAAAGCGAGGGAGGGCAACATCACTAGACTGTGAGAGAAACCTCAATTGGTTGCCTGTGGGGCATGCCCCAGCTGGGGACCTGGCTGTTGGCCCAGGCATGTGCCTTGACTGGGATTTGAACCAGCGACCTTTCGGTTTGCGACTACCCCAACACACGAGTCACACACCGGTGAGGGTGCAGTATAATTTTAAATGGGCACTTGTGGAGTCACTGGGGAGTGTCAAACTGTAACTGGTGGGCAGTGCCTTTCCAATCATTTGCTGGACGTCCAGTGTACCAACCGCATGCTGGAACAAGATTAATAGGTCTTGGCAGTCCGTGTTTCCAGCGACTTCCAGGAGGGAGGGTTCGCTGGCCGGATGGTTCAGGAAGACCTTTTGGGGGAGCATCTCAGGTCTCACCTGGATGAACCGTGCGTCATCCCCAGGGTTCAGGGTCACGCTGGGGTTCCAGGTGGAAGGCAGGTTTAGCAGTTCAGCACTTGCTTTGGGAGCGGGCGAGAGAGACCAGGAGGAGCCGGGGATGCTGACGTCACCTGGCTTATCTTTCCTGGACATTCCAAAGTGGGACCTTATCTCCTTCTCTCAGAAGGCCCTGGAGGCGCCCGCAGAGCTCTGGAAATGTCAAACAAGGAAAGGAAGGCGGTAGGAGATGAATGGGAGATAAATACACAAAGAGGGGGAAGAACTGAAAGAGTGAACGAGCAGCCGTCTGTCTGATGGAGGATAGCGCGGTGGCCGAGGTGGGGTTCCTCAACCCCAGGAGCTGCTCCACGTTGGGTGGAAAACACTGCGTGTGTGACAGGCAGAGGCTTTCAGAGCAATCAAAATCCTCGTGATTAACACTCCCGCCCCCCTCCCTCTCCCTCTCCCTCTCGGACGCGCCCCCTCCCCGCCAAGGCCCAGGCAGACACACCTGACTGTACCCTAAGAGGCAGGGGAAGCCTGAGCAATATTTTTACACTAAGGAAGAAGAAGAAGAAAGAAGAAGAAGAAAAAAAAAAAGGTTCTCCAGGACGCAGGCGTGCTCAGGGCCCCGGCCCAGCGCTCTGAGAGTCGGCAGCGGCCTCCCCTCCCCGCCCCCATCTGGTCTGGCCTCTATCCTCCGCCCGCCTGTGACAGGCCAGGCCAGGCGCCCCCAGAGACCACCCCCCTCCCAGCCTTGGGCCTGTCCCCTCTGAAACTGATCCCCGGCCTTTGGATCTAATTTGTTTCTCCGTCGGCCGGGTTTGGGGGGGTCTTGCCTGGAGACGCAGTGGTCACAGGTGACATCAATCATGTCTGCATCTTCCGAGAGATGGGGATAGGATATCAGAGAGGTGACCAAGCATTTGCCACATGATTCAAATCATCCCAGCATTGATTAATTGGGTTCATCCTGAGTTTCGGAATCATAACAACTGTTTTTTCTCCTTCACCGAACGTCAACAGGCCCTTAAAGGGGAAGAACCCTTTTTCCCCAGCGCATGGGGCGCATTAAGTCGGTCAGCTCCCATTAGACGTTAAACGCTGGATGCGTTTTAGACAAACTCGATTTGCTCGAGATACTTTTCAAAGGTTTGGGGGATGATTAGACATCTCTTTCCCCCGCCTCGCCTCCTCCTTCCCTGGCGTTTCCCGGGACGTGTTTTGGCTTCGGCCTCTGACAGATGGGATGAAGGAACGTGGGGGCCCCTCAAGAGGGCCCTTTGGTGGGGGGGGGCAGGCTGGGGGGAGAGCCCCCCCAGGATGTTTAAGAGAGATACAGTTTCTGAAAAGTTTAACAAGGCAGAAAACCATCCCGGATGCCAAACTTGCCTTCCAAAACCTAAATATCCGGAATGCCTCTTGCCTGTAGATAGAAGGAAAAAAAAAAAAAAAACACAACACAGTGTTTTTCCCAAGCCAAAAAAAAAAAAAAAGAGTCCATTTTTCTAGAGGGGAGAAAGTCTGTTTCTGCAGTGGCGTGGGTCCTGGGAGCGACACGACGGGGTGAGCTGGGTGTGGAAGCAAGCCTCAGTGGCGATGCAGATGAGCGAGCGGAAGGTCAGGGCGAAAACAACCCCAGGTTCCGCCTGGTTTCCCGCTCTCTCTCCTACCGTGGAGAGCTGCTCACGCACCAATGTCAGCGGCAATCGAAAAGCAGGCCTACAGACAGAGGCGCTCTGCGGGGCTGCCGTGATCCCGGCCGTGTGACCTTGGGCACGTCACGGTGTTAGTCCGAACCTCCTTTTCTGGCTTCTGATAGTAGGATAAATAAGACTCGCTGGCCTTCTGAGAAGGAGGAACTCCCATGCTGGGTCCCTGGGAACGCTGGGTCTGCGTGTGTGCGTGCACACGTGTGTGTGCGCATGTGTGTGTGTTAGGGAGGGTGGGCGGCATTGCAGCTGCAGACCCTAGTCCTCCGGGTGCGTGGATGCATTTGGCTCGTAAAGTTTCAAAATGTAGGCGAGCTCCAAGGTTTGGCCAAAGGGACATTTTTGGCTGCGGCGAGGGGTGGAGAAGCATGACGGTTTAGGGCCTGCACGTGTGGGCTTGGCAGCCCCGGGGCATGCTGGGAGAGGGAGCTGGAAGTTGATTAGCACGTCAGAAAGGTTCTCGGGGAGAGTGGGCAGCTGTTCACCCCGTGGGGCGAGCCTCCCGGGAACCCCCATTCAGCAGCGTTTTCTCTCCTGACACCTCCCGGTACTCAAGATGTCCTCCTTGGTCCTCTGTGAACCCAGACTCATTGTTACCGATGCAGAGGAAGCCACAGAGGCTTTGGATGGGCTCACCCTAAGCCTGTGTTCCCCGGGTGGGCTCTGGGGTGGGATGCATCTCACCATCCTGAGCCGCATTCCGTGGCTGCTGTTGCCACCAACTCGGCCAAGGTGTTCTGGGGGATGACTGGGTTTCACAGTGCCTCGGGAGACGGAGAAGGACAGGCAGATCGCGTGGAGAGAAAGAGAGGCAGAGGAAATGGGGTGGGAGGAGAAACAGAGACAGACACGCAGAGGGAAAGAAAAGCAGGAGAGAACAAGGGAACCATGCAGAGAGAGACAAAGACAAAAAAAAAAAAAAGAGAAAGAGAGAGGGACGAGGAAGCGGACAGAGGTCACAGTCTGGGACAGAATGAGGGGGACAGCAGGAGAGAGAGAGAGAGAACAGGACGGAGAAGGGAGAAAAACACAGAGACAGAGAAAACTACTCATGCTCAGAAAGGAAAAGGAGAGGAGCATGGAGAAGGTCGGAAGTGCCAGACAGCCCCTGCAGAGAGAAACAGAAACACAAGGACAGGGTCACACAGCAGGAAAGATGACAGAGCCGGGAACACGGAACAAACGAGCAGTCAGATAGGATCCTTGAAATGCCACGTATCGACCCCCTGGAACGCTTAGTTCCCTATCAGCGTCATCAGGCCTGCGAAGTCCCTTGCCAGCCTGGCGCCCTTGGGGGCGCCGCGGAGATATGGCGGCTTAGACGTCGGGCTTCCACGGCGGGCGGGCGGGACGGGCTGCAGAGGATCAAAGGGAGCCAGGGCTCCGGATTCACTGGCAAGACTCACGGTGGGGCCCACAGGCCCGAATTCCTGGCGGAACCTCCAGGAGACATTCTGATGGGCAGATAGAGACACTCCAAGTGCAGGGGGCCCGCTCCCTCTCTCCCTCTCTCCTTCTCCTCCTCCGTGCTGGTGGAAATCAGAATGAGGGCTGGCGGATGCTTCACTGACCTCCAGACTGCGGATCCCCCACCTCCCAGGGCCCCCCGAGCTTGAGTCTCGGTGGTGTGTGACCGGAGCATTCTAGAGACAGGCCGGGGCTGCCCCCCGAGTGGTCTGAAGCCCCGATGGAACAATGCTGTCTGCTCAGCAGGCAGAGGCCCGTGGTGGTTTGGAGGCAGACACCCCTGGGATGAGATCGGGCTGCCTTGCCCGAAACCGTGGTCTCCCCACACGTGCACTGGGGGTGGTGGAAGTACCTCCAGCCGCATCTCTGTGAGCCGACCACGCGAGCCCAGCGTCTGGTCCCTAGCAAGCCCGGGGCATGTGGCGGATCTAGGGTGCCTAGAAGACAGAAGCCAGATTGCTGTCCTGGACAGGGGCTAATATATGGCATCCAGCTATGGCTGAGAATTGAATTCACCCTCAGCTGGAGAGCTGGAGCGCTGTGATTAGAAACAAGGAGAGGGAAGGGACAAAACAGCCTGTCTTCAAGTGCATGATGACAGAGCGCAGACTCTCCTGGCAGCCCAGGGGGCTGGGGAAGGACAGGGCAGATCATATTAATAACAATAAATTATATCTGCGCCGTGATTTATGGTTCTGATGTGCTTCCCATTATGTTATCTTCCAGAACCGCAGGAAGGGCGCGTTCTCCTGACGGTTGTCACGGCGGGTTTAATCCCTGCCGTTAGGGGCGATCGCTATTGTTATGGACGTTTTTTTTTTTTCCTCTGCGTTTCCAAGTGGGGGAAACTGAGGCTCGGGGGAAGAGTTGGCCCCGGGTTTACGTCCAGGTTGTGTCGTCCTGGGTCTTTTCCAGGGTCATCTCTGAGTGAGACTGCCTTCTCTCTCCGTCATTTTGGAGCCTCCGTGGGCGGGGGTGTCTTGGTTCCTTTCTTCCCCCCACGGTGGGTGACTCCAGTTTTCTCATCGGCCCAGAGGGAGGGGCTCAGGGGCCCCTGCTGTTGGGCCCCAGGGCTCTTCATCTGCCTCATGGGAGGTTCATGGGAGGTTCAAGAGAGAAAAGGATTCCCACCCGTAGCTGCCTGTTGCAGCAGTCTAAGATGGGATGCGGACTTGAAGTTTTAAGCTCCGCCTCTGGATGGCCTCACCTCTGTCTTGGAACCTAACAGCCCCTTGGCTGGCGTGTTCACCCACCTCTCTCCCCTTTGGCTCCTTTGGGAAGCCCGCAGCCGGCTCAGGACTGCGTGGGTTTGGGCAGCAGACGCAGCTAGCACTTGCAGAGCGAGCGCCGCAAGAGCGTGCAGACCCAGTGCTGGAAAGGGCTCGGAAGGAGCCCCAGTTGGCTCCTGCGCAGGAAAACAAATGAGCTCCCCCACCTACCCTCTCCCCGGTTCTGCCCCGTCCTTTGTCTCCGTCCCACATTCCCCTTCACGCGCTCCCGGAGGCTTCCTAATAAAATCGAACTGTAACTTTATCTAAGACGAGTGCAGCGCATGTAGGATGGATAAGGTGTAATGAATAACAGAAAATACCGTTTCCCCCTTTCTGACCTTTCACCCCCATATAAGTGTCTTAAGTTTTCTGACAGCTAAGCACGACACCAGTGTGTGCTTGTGCATGCGTGTGTGTGCGCGCTTCAGCGTGTGCATCCGAGCCGAGTCGACCTGGGGCCGACGCGTCTGTCTGGTGAGGACTCACCTAGGCCTAGCTGGAACTGGTTTACGTTTCTGGGTGGACTGGCCTCTTGCTGAACCCAGGCACTGCCTGCAGTCGATCTGGTTTCTTCCGGGGAGGATTCCGTCTCCATCTCCAAGTGCCCTGTATCTATTTCCACGCAGAACTCTGGGCAACACGGAAGCTAACTATTCGCATGAAAGGGTGGCACGTGGACACGCACACACACATACATACACTCTTTCAGATGGTCTGTTGTGTTTCAGAACCCGATGGTTATTTGCATCTGTAGCCATGGGCAGGAAACCCAGATAAGCATGCCGTTGGTTTCGATGCTGTAAATGCTTGGGCAATACAAGGATCTCGCTCTGGAAAATGCTCTGTTTCATAGCTGCAACCTCCCACCCCGCAGTGCTGCCCTGTCCTTGCTGTTTTCCTGGGAAAGAATGAAAGGACTGTGCCGGGTCCAGCGAGGTAGTGGGTGGACGCCGGGGAAAGAGGGGGAGGGGGCACCCCATCTCCAGGTCTTCGCAGACCCGCTGTCTGCCGTCGGGATGGAAGGACATGCAAACCAATACCGCTTGTCCTCGCGGTTGCACGACTATGTTCGTTTGCAGTAAGAAGATCTTGCTCCAAAGGTCACTAGGCTGGCCCGGGCTGTTGGTTTCTCATGATTCATGACGTTTGATGCTCACCTTTTCAAGAAGTTAGCAGTGCCAACCTCTGGGTTAATGGAAGCCACACCAGCCACGAAGCAAGGAGCTTTGAATCCTCCCTGGATGGGAGGCCTGGGCAGGGCGGAGCACGCTGCTTCCTTTTGATCAGTGGCATTGACGTGAACCAGAGGTCACGGGCCTGGGCGATAGTTCTGCTAGACAGCGGCAACTGGGCTCTCCCCGTTGCTTCCTGCCCCCCTCCCTGGGGACTCTGGTTTTCCACGGTTGTCCCTCTCTGGGCTGACTTTTCCAGGACCCCTAGGGCACCAGAGAGACTTTTTTATTTTTATTTTTTTTTTGGAAGACCCAGAGCCTTAAATCATTAGAGAAGGATCATCTGTCCATCCCCCTGGCGTTTCCACCTTCCATCCGTGGTTTCTCAGGAGTGGATAAACCAATGCCTTTTCCCCCGGGGCATTCCCCCGCTTGACGATGTTAGGTGACAGGCTGGATTTGGAGGGAGATGGCTTTCTCCCAGGGGAGTCGTTGGGCATGCTTGAACTCTGGAGGGCCTCCACCCTGACAGCCACCTCTGTTCAATTGATCGTATATTTTCCTGTCATTGCGTCATGCCGTCATCCTCCTGCACAAGCTTTGGCCTGCCATATCTTTATGGCTGCTCTTCCAAGAGGTGTTCCATGGAGGGTGGGTCAGCGTGATTTATCTTCAAGGAGAAGGGAAGGAGGATTCCTTATCACTAGTATCAGAAGGGGGATTTCCCTCTTATCGCCCTGTCTTTTGCTTCGGGGTTTAAAGGCGATACCAACTGGCCGGATTAAGCAGCGAAGGGAGTTCCTCCGGCTGCCAGCTTCATCAAGTTGACAATGACCAGAAATTGGGGACTCAACCGTCTCCTAATTTTACATCCTCCTGGATCCTTAAAATCACAGAGACGGCAGGCCCGGGGTTTGTTGCCAGGACAAGAAGACCTTGATGGGATTAAAATAATTTCCCAGCGGAGGTTCTGAGGCTTTGGCAAGTGTAATGAGACGAGTAGCTCTTGAGAAACCAAACTTGAAAAATTAAACAAGTAATATATATTCATTATCTCGAGAGGAGGAGGAAAGGCAGATAAGGAGAAGGGAGAAAATGAAAATCACCTGTAATCCTACCACACGGGGCTAACCCTTCATGTCCTGCAATGATACATCTTTCCAGTCTTCTGGGCATGGCCTGCACGTTCTACGTGAGAGCCAGATGACCTGGCGCAGGCCCTGCGTGACCGCTCTCATCCGCAAAAAGGAGGAGACACTTAATACAGAAACTAGCGAGAGTCAACGCAACAGAAGGGCAAATGGCGACCACCATTTGCTTTCTCATGAACTCACCCTAGAGATCTCTTTCCATATCATTGGATAACCTGCTTGAAAAAGTCCTAACCTAGCAGGGGCTTCCCCATGTCAATACACCTGTCTCTCTGTCCTTGTGGTGTGGGGGAGGAGCTGTGTTCCCTGTGAGGGGTGCACCGCGGTCTAACCCATCCACCCCCTGCAGTGTGGGCAACGAGGCTGTTGCCAGCTGTTCACAGAGATCTCTTCTCGCGGCTTAGCCGAGGTGTTGCTGATACTTCATGGGGTCGGATTTTTACATCCCACCCTGCAGCCCACCAGGCAAAGGTGCCCCATTCCTGTCGGCGGCTCTGTGTAGCCAGAGAGATTCCCAGACCCGCTCAGGAGACCCCTAGTAGCAGAAAGCCAGACCCACAGTAGTTTAAACAACGAAGGGTTTATTTTTCTCACATGATGAAGGAGTTCAGAGGTCAGCTGCCGCCGACAGGGATCCAGCTGCCCTGTGACGTCATCAGGATGCCGGCTTCCTTGTTTTCTCATTCCACCGCCGCTCTTAGCATTTTGACATTCTGTGTTCGTGGTTGTCTCCTGCACGCTCAAAGATCAGGCCTCACCCCCGGGCATCACGTCCGCCTGAAGGCGGGGAGGACAGGGACTGGCAGCAGAAGGCTCTCCTCTGGAGCCTGGTAAGCAATGGAAATGCTCCCCCAAGTGCCCCCAGCAGACCTCTGCTTACACACTGGCCCGAACTGAGCCACAGGGCCTGGTCAGGGGAGTGACTGTAGCGTAAGAAGCAGGAAGGGAGAAGGGTGTTGGGAATGGGCGTTGGAGGAGCCGGCCAAAGGCTCAGCCTTAGCACCTGAAACATTTTCACCCGCAGGAAGGCCTGTCCTGGGATATTGCCTGCATCCCCCATCCCTGGCCACATTAACACTGACTCCCTGCGTCTCACCTGCCTCTGACTATCTTTAAACCCTGTTCCTCACTCCTCTCATAGGGATCTGGCCTCCTGGTTTGGGAAGCACCTTTGGATCCTCCCAAGCTGTACTGGGCTTTCCACTCAACTCTCGGTGCGGTGCTTTCTAGTCTGTAAAGTGCTGGTTGTTGGGAGGACTTCCTTTTTTTTAAGACTTTATTTATTTATTTTTAGAGAGGGAAGGGAGGGAGAAAGGGAGAGAGAGAGAAACATCAATGTGTGGTTGCTGGGGGCCGTGGCCTGCAACCCAGGCATGTGCCCTGACTGGGAATCGAACCTGCGATGTTTTGGTTCGCAGCCTGAGCTCAATCCACTGAGCTACGCCAGCCAGGGTGGAAGGACTTCTTTACGTGAAAGCGGATTCGGCACCACAGTGCAGGGGCCAGGAATTCCTCCTCCAATGCTCCAGCCTCCGGCAGATGGACGTGATTCCTGCTCATCACACCCGGACGGAGGGCAGAGCGGGGGCGCTGTCTGAGCTCCAGTCACGGTCCAGATCTGATGGATACAGGGCTGGCAAAGAAAGCCTTGTGGCGGGTCTTCCCGAGGGTGTTTCTTCATGGCTCCATGGATAAATCTTGATTTGGGACACTTTTCCCAAGAGCAGGCACTCTGTAGCACCACGATCCTGTATCCTTGAGATGCTTTGGGTCTAGACATCATGGGCTACCACTGAGTTAGACTTTTGGGGGGCAGGGAGGAGGGTCTCCTTTGCCCCGTAGCCCCGAAGACCATGTGACCGGTGAGACTCAAAGCTGTGCGGGGAGTCTGTGATCAGGTGTGCTGTGAGCTGGGAGCTCAGAGTCTAATCTAAATCCATTCGGATCATTTCATGACTTTGTTGACCCAAATGACTCCATGGTCTCGACAGGGTGGAAGTAGCTAGAGAAACGTATTCTCCTTGCGCTTGTCAAATAAAACTGGGGCGGGAGGCGTGGGGAGAAAGTAGCTGGCTATAAGGAAACAACATAAAAAGGTCAAGGAAATAATGAATGACCCTTGAGAGCTTGTTCTGTGCCCTGGCCCTGGGGGAGGGCACTGACATGCATTAGCTAACTTAAGCCTTACGACCATCCCTGGAGAGTGTGTTCCGGTTACTATTTGCATGTAACGCATCACCCCCACATTTAGCAGCTTAGAAACAACTCACAGATTTTTCGGGCCAGGAATTAGGCCAGGATTCGGTGGGAATAGCGGGTGTCTCAGCTCCCTGGGTCTCAGGGCTTTGTCGGGAAGACGGTGAGACTGGCAGTGACTGGATGGCCGGGGACCAGAATCATGGGAAGGCCCTTCTACTCTGTGACGGACCGAGGTGGGGGTGACTGGGAGATTTCCACCGCCAGGCAGAGTGTCCACACGGGGCCTGCACTTCTTCCTCACAACGTGGCTGCCTGAGGCTGGACTTCTCACACCATGGCCCAGGGCTCCCAGGAGTTCCACCTTGACTCAAGAGGAAGGGACAGAGACTCATAGTTAAAGGAGAGGCATGTCCAAAGGCTTGGGAAGAGGTGTTACAATTGCCAGAGTGTCCCACTATACCAGCCGTCCCCTGGAAGCCACGAGCAGCCAGGTTTCTGAGCTCTGGCTTCCCTGAGACTCCGGCTTGGGGCCATTTCTCAACGAACAAACCCTTACTTTCCTGGCTGAAAAAAAAAATGGCCAGAGGTAGATATTTTTTAACCCAATTTCACAGACAGGAAAGTTTGCTGATGCGTCCGAGCAAACATACAAAGTACGGTGTAAGGCCAGGACTTGAACCCAGAGTCAGGGAACAGAGCCTGAATCTGCGATTAGAATCTCGTGTTTCCGGTGTGAATGAGGGGATACGACTGACCCTGCCGGGGAAGTGAGCCCGAAGCCCTGGACGGAGGGAGGAGCCGGCCCAACTCGGGGAGGCTGGAGCCGTCGGACTGGGTGCTCACGCTGTCATGGCGAAGCCAACTGGGTCAATAGTGTCAGCAGAATTTGGTGATTCCTTCCAGAGGGGGGCCACCCTGGTTTTGAGAGGTCAACCAGTCCAGCCCTTGACCTTGCAGCAGGACTCCTCGTAAACCTCGGCAAACCCAGGAGTCAGTCAGTCCAGGTTGGAGGCACCAAGGCTGATGCCCTTCACCAGGGACCTTTATGGATGGTGCCACCTGCTTGGACGCAGCTGTTGGGCCCCGTCCCCCTGCCTGGCAGGTGTCCTGCCCTTTGCTGCCTAGCAGTAGCTCACAGGAGTCACGTGGCTGGGGTGTGTCAGGCACCGAGTGGGTTTCTTCACGTGGGGTAGGCCATCATCACAGCACTCCTATGGGGTGTGAACATCCTCAGGTCACAGATGCGAAACCGAGGTTAAGTAGCTCACCCAAGGTCGCCGAAATGGAAAGGACCGAGGGAAGACTGGGGCTCCACCTGAGTGGTCCTGTCCTCATTGGTTGTCACGGTCGTGTCCTCGCTGGCCGAACTCGCCACGACTCCATTCACCAGGGCTGAGGGCGTCCCACATGCTGGCTGAGGGCGTTCCCAGGACACCGGGACCCACGCCTGGGCCGGCGCCCGGTGGCTAGCACATCAGTGCTCGGGTGCAGACCCTCTCTCTCGGTCTCCGTGCGGCGGGCTGCTGGGGCTGACAGTTCTCTGTCGTGGGGTCCGCCCTGTGCATGGGAGGGTGTTGGGCTTCTGCTCTCTGGGTGCCCGTAGCACCACCCCCGCCCCCCCGCCCCAGGTTGTGACAAACGATAACCCTGTCCGGGCATTGCCCAGTATCCCCTGGGGGCGCAGCTGCCCCCGGACCGGAACCGCCGCCGGCCACTGCTCGAGTTTCCGTTCTGGCTCTGCCGCGGACGAATCCCGTCCTCTTGGCCCCGTTCCTTTTCCTCCTTCAGCTTTCATTTCCTCGCTTGGACGTTGGGAGTAGGAACAGGACCAACCTCAGCGTGATTCGGGGGATTCAGTGAGGGAATATGTACCAAGTGGAAAAAAACAGAGCTTGGCACTAGACACATGCCACGTGAGCCGCTGCTCCTCTTTCTTCCTTTGCTCCTTGAGGAAAAGAAGCAGAGCCGTCCCCCCGGCACCCCCAGCGCCCCCAGCGCCCCGGACGCACTGACGTTCGGAGGGTGTTTGCTGAATGAGTGTGCGGCCAGCCCTGGCCGCACCCACGCCTGCATCTCCCTCTGCCCGAGGTCCTGCCTCCCGGCCTGTCCACAGACCCACGGGTCCCTGGGAGGGTTAGCGCATCAAGGAAGCTCGGGTTTGGCTGCGTAGAAACTTCTGTCAAAGCAGTTTCTGGGCCAGATCGCCCCTCCCCTCCCCCCACGCTAACCGGAGCTCTGCAGGCGTGCCAGAGAGAAGAGAAGGGGATGTTGAAAACAGTTCTGAACGCGACAGCAAATTCAGCTGGTGTGTGAGGAGCACAATGCTCCAAACACAATTAAAACTCCATCAGGGGCCGGAAAAGCGCATTCATGTCCCTCAGTCAAATGGCAGAGCACATGTGGTGGAGGCCTCCCCCCGGGGGGGCCCCCCTCTTCGGGGGCTGCTGTGAGGGGAGCCACGGCCCCTCCCCACCCTGCGGCGCCCCTTGCTCTCCTGCACAGGCCTCAGATCCTGGTATAGGAAGGAGTCCTGGGCCATCTCCGTGCGTTTTTCACTCTTGGTGTATGTGGCTGCCGGAGAGGAAAGGTCAGTTGTTTTCAGGCAAGCATGAGAGTGGCTCACTTGGTCAATCAACAAACACGTGGGGGCTGCTTCTATGAGCCCAGCAGTGGGCAACATCAGGGATTCTCAACCAGGGGCCATGCTCCTGAGGGACAGTGGACATGATCTAGAGACAATTAAAAGAGAAAATCCTCACCTGAGGATGTATTTATTGATTTGATAGCGAGAGGAAGGGGGCGGCAGAGAAAGAGAGAGAGGGGGAAAGAGAAACATCGATGTGAGACAGATAACATTGATTTGTTGCCTCCTGTGCACGCCCCAACCGGGGATAGAACCTGCAGCCTAGGTATGTGCCTTGACTGGGTATTGAACCCACAGCCGTTTGGTGTACAGGACGACATTCCAACCAAGCCCTCTGGCCAGGGCAATCTAGAGACGATCTTGGTTGTCACAACATGGGGTGCATCCAGTTTGCAGAGGGGCCAAACACCCTGCAACACACAGGACAGTGCCTGCAATGAGGAGTGACCCTGTTTCACACAGGGATACTGCCGAGGCCGAGAAGCCTGGCTGAGGCCCGGGGGGGTGTCCGTGGTGGTGGACAGGACAGACCACGGCCCTGCCCTGGCTGGGCGTCCTTGAACGTGGTCATCTTAACCATTTCCGTAGCTGGACCAGGAGCGGGCTTCCTTGGAGGGCAATACCGGTTGTTGTTTTCTCCTCTGCCCGGACCCAGGCCCGGGCCCGGCAGGACTGCTGCTGTGGACAAGTGTCGGCTGGTGAGTGTACATGTGTGTGCGTGTGTCTGCGTGAGTGTGTGTGTTCCGAGCCACGGGGGGCGGTCTCTGTTTGGACTCATGTGGCTGTCTGTTTATGTCTGTGTACATTGGCGTGGCTCTGTTCAGAAGAAGCTCTCTGTCATTTCCTTCCCCTGCTTACCAAAGAGTCACGGGAGGCTTGCTGACACCTGATGGACTTCGTCACCAGGCAGGATTAAGAAATCATTAAGGGATGACCCGTCTTTGCCCCCTTCCGCCTTCTTCGACGACCCTCCCTGCTCCCATCTTGGCAATGAGACTAGAGGTCAGTAAACTTGCCTCTGAGTCAAAGCTTTGAACTTGGAGTGTAGTTGAAGCCAGCTCCCGCCCCGTGCCTGAGAATCCAGGAAGCTTTAAAAAATGGCGTTTCAGAGAATTCAAAGAAAAACCATGAGGGCGATTGATCTAGGCTAGAGTCTTTAGCTTCGGCACTGTCGATGTTCTGGGCCAGAAGATGCTCTGTTGCTGTGGGGGCTGTGCTGTGCCCTGGAGCATGGGGAGCAGCATCCCTGGCCCAAACCCACTAGCTGCACCCCAGCTGGGAACCTAAAATGTCTCCAGACATTGCCCGAAGTCCCCTGGGGAGTGTAAAACCACCCGCTGTTGAAAACCATTGATCTATAACTACACAGAGCAACATGGGTGAAACTCACACACTTAATTTTGAGTGAAAGAAGCCAGATACTTAAGGAGGAGGCTGCGTGGTTTCATTTATAGACGATATAAAAAACGAGCAGAGCGAAGCAGGATGATGGGTGCCCTTTTGGGAGTGGGGGCAGACGGGGACGGGAAGGGGACACTCTGGGGACGCCTGGTTTTCATCTAGATGCCGAGGATGCTGACATGACCGTCTGCGCGGCCCTCTGTGGATGTTGCATCTGAATCACACGCGGTGTGCGCGTGTTGAGCGGGGTGGGGGGGCACACATACAAAGTGAACACGTTTGGAGAATCACAGAGACTGTCTTAAAAAAAAAAACACAACAAACCCAAATGCCACAGGTTCCATCTGCTTCCCAAACTGCGTAGTGGACGGTTTATGAGCAGCTTCATTTAAATGATTCCTCTAGAATCCCTCCAGCTGTTTCTAAAGCTGCAGGAACAATAATTCTATCAAGCAATGATCTGATTGAGGAGAACACATAGGCCTCCTCACTTGCACACACACGCACACACATTCACACACTCACACACATGCCCCGGATGGAGATGTCACCGGGCCTGTGTTGAATCGAATTTCCTGCCTTTGTGTTGCTCTCCGCCCCGCCCCACGGAGGCGGGCACACTGCAAACTGACGTGTGAAGAGGACCTGTAGGCCAGGTTGAGACTTCGGAAAACAAGTGGCCTTTTTAATCTTCTGGAGGGGGAAAAATAAAACAGCTCCATGTGCGACCATCATAGCTTGCCCCTTGTCACCCATTTCGAAGAAAGGCCCCGCCGTGCCCCTCTTTTCTGAACCCTCATCACCCATGCCAGCTCCGTCTCTGTCCGGGGGACCCTGGGCTGTTATCTTCCCAGTGGTGATTCAGGTCTTGCTCAACCCAGCGGCCTGGATTCCCAAAGTCAAAGCTATAGGTGTTCCATATTTTCTTCAACGGCCCTCTTTTGGGGAAACCCAGAGAAAGTTCTAGAAGCAAGCAGGCCGCAAGATGTGTGGGGAAGACCCCCCAGTCTTCTTCCCAGAGTCCTCCTCCGGCGTCAGCATTTGGGCCGAGCTGCTCGGCCGCTGCCGCAGCAGCCTCCCCAGCTGGCCGGCATTCATGAAGTGGGGCCCATCTGTTCTTGACTGTTAGCGCGGAGCAGGGGAGGAGTGGTGGAGAGGCCAAAACCTCAAACACTAGGCTCGATCCCACCACAATTGCCTCGGAGTCGGAGTCCTGGAGAACGGCCTCATTGCAGAGTGGAGGCCCCCCTTCCAAATGGCCCTGTTTTTGCACCTCCGCGGCCGCCTTCCTTCCCCCTCCTTTCCTCCTTCTTTCTGCAGAGGTCTCCAGGCTCTCACCCGTCTTGAGATTTACGATCTGTTTTGCACGCCGAACACCCTAAGATTGTATTCGGGTGGTAGGTAGAGAGCATCACGTATCATGAATACAGTATATTTCGCAGTCCTTTTGTGCACAGGAGGTTACAAATGCCGCCACGCGAGCCGTCTGCGTGGCAGCCTGGGAAACACACAGCAGCAGGCTTAGAGACAGCGCCGTCGCGTGCACGAGGAAGCATCGCACACACGATGCGTTTGCAGACTCGTGCCACAGACCCACGCGCGGGCAGAAGCATGTTCATACGCAGGCAGGCCCGGACTAACGTGGGGAACTGGAGGCAGACACGGAACGGCTTCCAGCCTCAGCCCGCGGTGGGGATCCGCGCCACGCACAGCGCGCACCTCCCCGGGAAGAGTTTAAACGAATCGGCGCGGAGGGATCCCGTTAACTCCCTCTTCTTGTGTCGGTTTTCCTTGCGGTGCAAGTGTCTTCCGAAATGCAGACCCGGGGCCCACAGACCAAGCTCGTTTCTGCTTTCTTCGACAGACCTCCAGGCCCGTAATGGTGCAGAAATCCTCAGACACAAGAACTCACTGAGTTCCACGCGTGGGCCCGGCCAGGGACCGTCTGGAATTGGCCATTTGTGCTTTCACTGCTCCTCCCATAACCTTTCTGCGGGGCACCCAGTGTGGCCAACGTGTTACTGCAGACGACCCCTAGCAGAGAGCAAGCGCCAGGCCCCAGGCCCCAGGCCCCAAGAGCACACGGGGGATCAGACCCTTGACAGGCAGGCCAGAGAATTACATGGGGTCTCCGGGAGAGACAAAATAAAAACTGGCCCCACACCCCGCCCCCCGCCCGTTTCTTGGAGATCTAATTACAGATGTCTTGACATTCCTGCTGCCTAGAGTTTCCTTAAAAGATTTGCCAAGAAGCAACATTTGGAAACTGTGTTTTAGGTATAATCCTGTCTGGGAGTCGCTGTTGCTGGCTTTGTCGTCAGATGACAGAAGGCTTAATTACAGCGAGCCATATACACTCGTTTGGAAGGCTGGATGCGTGAGCCACATAATATATCTCATGCTGGCAATGGCCTTTTGGCAAAACCCGCGTCTCTGATCTCACATTAATTACTACACAAATATACTTATTGTGGGCACGGAGTTTATGTGGCGGAGTCCTTTTGACACATGTTCACAATAAAAACACATTTTTTTCCCCTTCCCCTGACCCTAAGGAAAAAGGAAAAAAAAAAAAAAAAGAGATGAACATGTTTCAAGATGCTGTTTTAATGGCAGGAAAACTGTCTGTGGAGTGTTCCCTCCGCTTTTGTTCTCTTGCTTTTCTCCTTTTATTAAAAAAGGCCTTTTAAACCAGGCGTTCCTGGCTTGTAATTCCTTTCTTTACTTTTCCTTTTATGCCCAGGGAGAGACAGATTAGATTAGATTCGATTCGATTAAAGACCAAGGGACACCTCGTGAAATACATTCCGTCTAGAGGCCATTTGGTGGACGGGGTCGATTCTCCTGCGTGTGCACGTGTGTGCGTGTGTGTGTGTGTGCATGTGTGTTTCATGGGGCGCACGGATGGCCTTGCTGCAAATCTAGGTTTCTGATTTCCAGGAATACTTTTCCCCTGCAGCCTTTGCCTGTGGCCTGACTTCTTGGGGTCTGTGGCGTTTGTTTTTTTTTAGGGGGGCAGGATAGTAAATCTTATTCATTCTTCCCTTTAGCTTCTCACGATTTCTCAAAACTTTTCCCCGAAGAAGGAGCAGTTTCCTCACGGACTGCAGATGAAAGGGTTTGTTTCCAAGACCCTCTCCCCGCCACCCCAGCAGGCCCCCAGTTTTGATTATGTCATAGCAGTAACCAAGGCAACACACTGTGACATCACAGCTGAAAGGCTACTGACCTTGGCCTGGGTTTCAAAGGGAAAGAGGCTCATAAACTTCTAAAGGAGGCAGGAGATAAATATCCTTAGTCATAAAAGAACAAACAAAGTTTGGGGTGGGAGGGGGCTGGAAAAAAAAAACAACGGGACTTTTTTTTTTTTAGAAATACAGTAAAATGTTCTGCCAAGTTCTCCAGGAAGTGCCAGTGGCCATTTTGATGATGTGAACTAGACTTTAAAACAGAAAGAGGAAAAATGAATGTGGAGGAGGCCCGTTTACAATATTAGAACCAACCAGGTGAAGCTCGCCCCCCAAACCATACTCTGTAAAAGGAATCAGAGCCGAATAAAACAAGAAGCAAACAGCCGTTTCTGAGTGAGGGCGAGTTAGCTGCCAGGAGAAAGGGGGAAATTTCGGGGAAGGTATTTATCCCAAGGGGAAAATGCCCCATGCAGCGTGGATCCTGGAACAGAAAAATGGGTGAAGTTGCAATAAAATCTGGAGTTTAATTTTTTATTTAACATTTCCCTGGCTGGGTAGCTCGGTCAAAGTGTCATCCCGACAGAGCAAGGTTGCAGGTTCGATTCCTGGTCAGGGCACAGACGAGAAGCAACCCATGAAGACATAAATAAGTGGGACAACAAATTGATGTTTCTCTTTCTCTTCCCCTGTCTCTATTGTAAATTTTTATTTACTGATTTTAGAGAGAGGAGGAAGGAAGAGGGAGACACAGACACAGAAATGGAGAGAGAAGCCCTGGCTGGTGTAGCTCAGTGGATTGAGCTCGGGCTGCAAACCAAAGTGTTGCAGGTTCGATTCCCAGTCAGGGCACGTGCCTGGGTTGCAGGCCACAGTCCCCAGCAACCGCACATTGATGTTTCTCTCTCTCTCTTTCTTCCTCCCTTTCCTCTCTAAAAATAAATAAAATCTTAAAAAAAAAAAGAAATGGAGAGAGAAACAAAGTCTGGAGTGTAGTTTGTCGCCACAAACCACTGTTGGTTTCTCCGTTTTCAGTACCATCCGTGGTAATGCAAGAAGATAACGTTAGGGGAAACTGGGTGAAGGGTAGGTGCTGATTCTTACAGTAGTTTAGCAACTTTTCCCTCCATCAACAATTTCTCCAAAATAAAAGGTTTATTTATTTTTAAACAGGAGAAGGTGGGGCATTGTGCATCAGCGCGTGAGACCTGGAAAGTCTCTCATTGTTTCGGTCTGACAGTTGTTCCCGTCCTGGAGGGTTCACAGCCCAGGTGCCTGTGTCCTCGGTTCCCTGGGGGGGTGGTGAGCGTGCCGCGAGCAGGCGGCTGGCCGGACCCGCAGGAATGGCACAGAGGCCAGAGTTGCCTCTGAGCAACCTCAGAAAAGGAAAGAAAGGCCCTTGGGCCACCCAAAGTTGAGACCTGCAGAGCCTTCCACGGGTCGCCTGACCCTAATTTCACCAAAAAGCGGGTCTCAACTTTGGGTGGCCCTGGGGACTTTCTCTAGACATCCTCAAGGTCCGTCCATCGCACAGCACGAGGGGCTGATCTTCAGAGGCCAAGGGGGTGGGGGAGCAGCACTGGCCTGGGGGTGGCGGGGGGAAGATGGCCTGTCTCTACTTTCACATGCACTTGTATGTGATCCTGGGAAAGCTGGTGCTCGCTCTGAGCCTCATTGTCCTCGCCTGCCCAGTGGGGATGTCAGATCACCTGTGCACATAGACTTCATGACAGGTGATGGTTTGGATCAGCTGGTAAAGACTGGTGGGGTCCCTGCGCTGAGCCTGGGATCAGTGAGGTGTGTGGCGATCCATTAGCAATGTCTGCCATGGGTGTGGGAGGGAAAAGTGGGGGCATGTTGGCCATTCCAGGCCCCTGCGCACTTGGCCACAGCCTGTCTGAGCTGGTCTATTTGATCCTCCACATAGTCCCTTGTGCCTCTGCCAACATCTGCGTAGCATAGTGGCAGAGCATGGTCCCTGGAGTCAGCCAGAAGTGGCTTCTAATCCTTTCTTGTGTGCACCAGAGGTTCTGTGGCCTATGACATGAGACAAATAGGAACCACAGTGTGCCAACCCCTGTGCATGTCCCCTGTCCCCTGGAGGGGATGGACAAGCTAACGGGCAATAAAAATGCACTTTGCTAAGTGTTATGATGACAGGAAGAGTGATCTCAGAGCACTAAGGAGTATGACCTGACTCATATCCGAGGGGCAGGCAAAGAAGACTTCCTGGAGGAAGCGACATCTAAGCTGAATTCTGAAGGATGCATAGGTATTATCCCAGGAAGGGGGCAGGGAGAGATGGAGCCTGGCTGGGCTCAGATCACATGGGACCCAGCTGGCCTTATTGGGGAATTCAGGGTTTATTCTGAGGGTAATGGGGGGGCCACAGAGGAATTTCACGCAAGGCAACTTCATTAGCAAAAAAAGGAAACAAAAAAATGTCCTCACTCTGACTAGTGTGGCTCAGTTGGTTGGGCAATATCCCAGGAAGTGAAAGGTCGGTGGTTTGGTTCCTGGTCAGGGCACCTGCCTGGGTTGCAGGTTCGGTCCCAGTCAGGAGTGTTAGAGGGGTGATTGATCAGTGTTTCTTTCTCACCCTGACGTTTCTCTCCCTCTCTTTCTCCCTCCCTTCCCCTCTCTCTAAAAATAAGTAAAATAGAATCTTAAAAAAAAGTAAAAAAAAATGTCCTTCTGGCTTCTGAGATAGATTTGGGGTAGGGGCAAGACTGGGGGCCATTTTTAGAATCTGAGTAAGAAATGAGGATGGCCCTGCCTGGCATAGCTCAGTGGATTGAGCGCGGGCTGCGAACCAAAGTGTCGCAGGTTTGATTCCCAGTCAGGGCACATGCCTGGGTTGCAGGCCACGACCCCCAGCAACCGTACATTGATGTTTCTCTCTCTCTCCCTCTCTCCCTTCCCTCTCTAAAATAAATAAATAAAATCTAATAAATAAATAAATAAATTTTAAAAAATAAGAAATGAGGATGGCCGGCACCAGAAGATGGGGCAGTGGGGGGCAGGGGGTTCAGTGGTGTGAAGGGGAGTGGCCGAATATGTCAGACTCCAGTGCTGTGACCCCCTGAGCCACAGTGTTCTCCTTTGTGCGGACTCACTGGCGATGACAGTCGTTGTGAGGTTTACAGTCAATAATACTATACAATGCTGTACAATGCTGTGCGTGGCTCTTGGTATGCTGCAGGCGCTACATGCCCATGACTTCTCAAGAGTCTGGTGATCCAGCCAGGAAGTAACAGCCTCATTTAAAAAAGAAAAAATAGTGAAATCAATCTCAGGGAGAGGCAATGCATTGTCAGGCATCCCACAGCAAGTTCGTGGCAGATGCGAGATTCGAACCCAGAATCTGCAGGACTTGCAGTCCAGTGTGCTTTCCCCTCTTCTCCAACCGGCTGGGCCCTGGGAGATTCCTTCTGAACTGAGTCATTTCTTGTCAGAGGAAGATAAGGTCTGGGTACCAGGTTGAATTTTGTTCCTCAAAAAGATGTGTTCTAGCCTCAGCCTAGATACCCGTGGCCGTGGTCTTATTTGGAAACGGGGTCTTTGCAGGCATGAGCGAGTTCAGATAAGGGCACAGTCACACTGGGTTGGAGTGGGCCCTCGCGCAATGATTGGCGTCCGTGGAAGACAGCAGTGGACACGGATGCACAGAAAGGGGGACGCCGCATGAGGACCGAGGCCGAGACTGGGTGAAGCAGCCACGAAGCCAATGAGTGCCGAGGCGGCCGGCAGCCCCCGGAAGAGGCCGGAGAGAGGCAGGGGTCAGACCCGCCCTCGGAGCCTCCAGAAGGAGCCAATCCGGGCGTCCCTTTGATTTCTGACTTCCGGTCCCCGGGACCGCGAGACAACAACTTCCCGTTTTGATATCCGGTCTGCGGCCCCTGGGTCCAGCACCTCTAGGACACCGAGAGGCGTGTCTCACTCTCGGGTCGCATCCTGCCGTGGTCGTGGGACCCGAGGTCCAGGAGGAGGTTTGGAAAGGAGGAGAGGCGGCTGGACAGAGGAGAGGGCCTGGGGGGAACGGGGTGGTGTCACGGGCGGTCTCAGGATCACCTTGGTGGGTGACATGTTTCCCGAGTACGCGTGAGTACGCGTGAGTACGCGTGTCAGCCATCAGTCACATCCGGCTGGCAGCCCTCCGAGGGGAGGGGGCCGCGGTCCACTTACCTGCGGATGAGATCCCGCCCCCAGCTCACTGGAGCTCAAGGCGGAAAAGAAGCGATGACATTAATGACACAATCATAACCTGCCTCCCCCACGCTGGACCAAGTTATCCTCACTGCCCCCCGGATGACTGAATGGCCTAACTCTCCCTCCTGTCCCCAGCCCGGACTGCCCCTGCACCGGCCTCTGTTTTGCCCTCTTCTTTAAAAAGAGACTATACTCTCAGGGGTCATTTCTATAGCTCGTTACGAAAGCGTCCACTTTATTGTGGTAGAAAGTAAAATGCACCCGTTTCAAGCGTCCAGGTCAATGCGATCTGATGAACGTTTGCATCCGTGTAACAGCACACACGGGCAAGCTGGGGAGCGTGCGGCTCACCCCCAGCTTTTCTCCCGCCGCTGCCCACACCTTCCAGTCCCCCCGGCTGACCTGCTTCCTGCCACTGTAGATGAACTCGATCATCTGTAGAGTTCCACATGCATGGGATCATCGAGGGTGAAGTCGTTCATGTCTAGCTTCTTTCACTTAGCGCTGTGTGTGAGAGCCGTCTGGGTTGCTGCATGAACTAGTAGTTCGTTTCTTTTTATCAATGGGTAGCCTTCTACTATATGGAAGTACTGCATTACGTCCATTCCCAGGTGCATGGACATTTCGGTTTCGTCCAGGTTTTGCCTCTTGTGAATAATGCCGAAAGGAACTTTCCAGTGAAAATCTTTTGTGGACATATGACTTTTTTTCTTCTTGGGTATATATCTCAGAGTGGAATTGTTGAGATCTATGTTTAACTTTTTAATTTAATGTAAAAAAATTATAGGAGAAAACTAAACCCAAGGGTTAAAACTAGATAATTACCGTAAGAAACTACACCGGGAAAGCTTCGTGACCTCGGACTAGGCAAAGATGTCTTCATTAGGACGCAAAAAGCTCAAAGCATAAAATGAAAAATACATGATAAATTGGACTTTGTCAAGATTTAAAACTTCTGCTCTTTGAAAGACCCTGTTAAGAAAATGAAAAGGCAAGCCACAGGCTGGGGGGGAATATCTGTAAATCATTTATCTGACAAGGCCCATGTACCCAGAATATTAAAAGAAGTCCTCTAACTCAGTGATAAGACAGATGAGCCAATTTAAAAATGAGCAAAAGATCTTAACAGACACTTCACAGAGGAGGAGACGTGAATAGTCTCCAGTGTATCAGAGGACCGCCCGCCACTGTTTGTCATCGGGAAAATAAAAATTAACACTTTAAGCCCTGGCTGGCGTAGTTCAGTGGATTGAGCGCGGGCTGCAAACCAAAGTGTCGCAGGTTCGATTCCTAGTCAGGGTACATTCCTGGGTTGCAGGCCATCACCCCCAGCAACTGCACATTGATGTTTCTCTCTCTCTCTCCCTTTCTCCATTCCCTCTCTAAAAATAAATAAATAAAATCTTTTAAAAAATTTAACACTATAAGGAGGCACCACCATGTGCCTCATTACAGCTACAATAAAAAGACGGCCCATCCCAAGTGCGGATTAAATGCGGAGCAGCTGGAATATCGATACACTGCTCATGGGAATGCAAAACGGGACAGCCACTTCGGGAGGGTCTGATGGTCTCTTGCAGCAGTTTGCTTCTGTGCAAAAGTGAGAAAAAGTTCTTACCACCCTCCTGCGGCTTCTGGTGGCTCCGAAATAAAATCCATACTCTGTACTGTGACCTGGAAAGCTCCCCCCCCGCCCCGAGACCTGACTTCTGCCCTTCTCCCACCTCATCCCTCCTTCCTCTCCCTGAAAGGTCTTCTTGACCTTTATTCTGACCTTGAAGAACAGCAGCCTCCCTTGTGCTTCCCTCTGCCTGGATGCTGTTTCTCTAGGCCTGCATGCACACCGTGGTGTCCGAGACCAAGTCTCTCCTCAGATGCCCTTGGCCTTCCTGACCGCCCTGTCACGACGTGGTTCCTGTCACTTCCCAGTCCTTGACCCAGCCTTAGCTACCCCCGAAGACCTCCTGTATCTGCTCACTATCCACCTTCCCTCTCCCACTCTGCCAGCTTGAAAGGAAGCTCCAAGAGGGCAGGGATCTCGTTTCTCTGCCCAGCCCTGTGCCCTGGAGCCTAGTTCCCGACACGGCACAGGCCCTTCAGGAACGCCAGGCCCCCCGTGATCGGGGGGAGGCAGCTGGTCTATGGCGGCACTGGGGTGGGAGCCCAGCTCTCTCTGACTCTTCTTCAAAGCTCCCAGTCAAGATGGGGCTAAGTTCCCGCAGGGCAGGACTCTGACAGCGAACTCGGGAGCCTGCACTCCGGCGCCAGGCACGGGAGGGGGGCTTCCCGGCAGGAAAGCAGCGAGGTAGCCTTCCAGATTGAAAGTAGCCTGGGGGGTGGAGCCCCACGGAGCTGCTGCTGCGGGGCCTAAAGGGATTCACCTGGGACTTCAGCCGTTCCCCCTCCCCGTCTGAAATCAATGAGAGAAAAGGTGAATTTATGGAGGCTCCCCTCCATTTTTCCTAAAAAGGGAGAAATACCCTGAGGAGGACACAGGGCTGAGATAGGGGTGGTGGGGATAAGGGGGCCCCTGCTTCCATGTTGACTTATAGTTGCCAGGATTTGAGCTAGACCTGGGGGCGCCTCCAGTCTGGCTCCCTATTGCACAGGTGGGGAAACTGAGGCCTGGGGTGGAGGCGGAGAGGCATGTGCCAGCTTGGGCTGGGCCCCGGGGTTTGGCAGGGCAGCCAGACCGAGCGTCAGGTTTGGCTCTGACATTTACTAGCCGGCGTCTGTGGGCACAGACGTTGCCTTCCCTGAGCCTCAGTTTCCTCATCTGCGGAATGGGGACGATGGCGCTGACAGCCGTGTCGTAGGGTTCTTTGGCACCTGACATCACCCAGCTCAGAGTCTAGCACTTAGTAGGTGCTTAATAAACGGGGCCAATTAGGATTATGATGCTGGAGGTCACACCTTCTGGAACCACAGTGAGGCTGGCAGAGGAATCCGGGTCGGAAGAGGACTCTAGTGATGGACCATGTCGGCCGGTTAACTGTCGGGAGCCTGGAAGTCTCCAGAAACCTGAAGGCCTCCCAGCTGGAGGCCCTCCTCTGACCTGAGCATCCCAGGATTTTTCTGGGCCCCAGGTGATGATGAAATTGGGGTGCACGGGGGAAAGTCGTCCCCACGAAGACACGCTCGGAGAGGGAAGAGCCGGGTGTGTTCAGAAGCAGCCCCGTTCGCCTCATCACACCCGAGACGCAGGGCAAGTGCCTGAGCCGCTCAGCTGATTGGAGCTGTCAAAACGGGGAGGCCGGTCCCCGCTCTCCCTGGATTGTGGGGCTGAGGGTGATCGAGGAGGTCCCGGGGCAGAGGCAGCACGTGGCGGGCCCCAGCCGGCGCTCTGACTCTGCCGGAGCAGTTGGGGTTCCCGAAGCTGCCCGCTTGGCTTCAGAAGAGAGAGAATTCCTAGACGTTTCAGGCGCCCGGGACAAGCCCGGACTTGCAGGTGCCATTTGGAACCTGAGAGGCCCTTGACTTGAAGGAGGCCGTTCAGGGAAAACTCGCGTCTGAGCAACTCGTAATCCTGTCTCGACCCCTGCAGATCCCCCCGAGCCTAGGGCGGAAAGGGAGATCCTCAGCATCTGAAGACCTCACCCAGCCTTTATCTCATCCGCTTGTCACAATAGGCCTAGGCCAGAGAGGTGATACTGTCCCCAAGATCCCAGGGAGGGATCTGAGGCTGACTTCAAAGAGCCTCCCTGTCCAGAGGACAGGATCACCAGCACCTCGGCCCACAGGAGCTCCCCTGGCCAGGGGCACAGACAGGCCTTGGGCATTCCTTCCAACGAGCACGTGATCAGAGATGATGAAGGGGTTTTCCGCCTTCCTCCTGCAAGTCTCCCGAGATGCTCGATGAGACAAAGAAAGACCCGCTCCTGGCAGATAATGGGGGAGGAAGGAGGAAGCCGACATTCATTGCGGTCCCACCGGGTGCGGAACTACGGATTCCCATTTGATAGATAAGGACACGGAGTCTCACAGCAGCGGAACGTCTCGCCCGAGGCCGCCCAGCTGTTCAGATAAGAAAACAGGGCCCGCCTCCTTGTTATCTGCAGTGACACTTCCTCCCTCCATTCTGCTGTCCACTCACCTGTATTTGGCGCCTATTATGTGATTATACTACGGGGTGGGTGGGGGGCACACCCTGCGACCTCCCTGACCTCCAGCTTCTATCGCTCAGCTGCTCTGACCCCAGTTCTCCGGGTCTCAGCCACCCACCTCCTCATCCTCCTTTGAATCATCCCTGCTATCTCCCGCCTTCACTGCCTTTTGTTGAGAACCTTCCCCTCCCCAGCTCCTGTGCTTATCTGCCAGATTTACACACCCAGGGAAGTCCTCCCCACCACCGGGAAAGTTCAGGTTCCTACTTCCACGCCCCGTCACGGGCCCTGAAACGTATCGTGAGGGGAACAGACTCCTGGGACCCTTTCCTTAGTGTCTGTGGACCACACTAGAAGACTTCAAGCCCCAAGAAAATGCAGAGCCCATGGGTCACGTCCGTGGCTGCATCCAATTACCGGTGGAAGGGCAGGGACATTCTCAAGAAGACCCCGGGCGAGAACAGCAAAAACTGGATCAGGGGACAGGCAGGCGTCAGGAGGAAAGCAGAAGAACCCCAAGAAGTCGGTCGCCTCAAAGATGCTCTAGAAAGAGCTCTTTTCGTGCCCCCCGTCCCAGCGCCTCAGATCCCAGGCAAAGGTGAAGGGCCAGACATTCTCCAGGGCTCCCATTACCAAGCCGATATGTATTTTGTATGCCATGTGTTTATGTTTTCCCCTTTGAAGGCCGCCTGGGAAAGGCTAACAGTCATGGAAGTAACAAACACTTGTCTTCTCTTCTCTTGCCAAAAGCAATCTTTAATCACCCCACCAAGTAATGGGCTCAGAATAGCATAATGGAAACAAAGCACTTAAAATATTTTCTCGGGTGGATAAACACAGCCGAGGGGGGAAAAAAAAAGCCGTACACGCCCCGCCCTATCCTTTTCACCATATACACAGCGAGGAGCCACGGGAGGGAGAGAAGGAACCCTTTTCAAACAAACAGGTAATTGTAAACAACCAGAATGTACACATTAGCGTGGTGAGGTATCTGTCCTGAGGACAATGTCTTAATAGTTGCTGGATTTCCCTCTTAAAAAAAAAAAAAGAAAGAAAAGCAGCCTGTCACTCAAAGACAAAATGTAAGCCTGATGTAACTAACCAGGGGGTGGGGAGAGTTCTCAGAGTCTCTCTCAGATGTTTTTAGGTGTGGGGACAGTGGCGGAACGGGGATGGGCGGGTTGGGCAGAGGTCCTTGTATATCTGAATGTTTTGCTCGTGTTCAGAGGAGGGGAACCTTTGCTGGTGTCCACTTTGGGTAAAGCCAAAGCTAGGAAGAAAAGTGGCAAAACTCTGGGTTATAGAATCCAAGATGCAGGCTCCCAGTGGGATGTCAAGTTTAGTATCAGAGGAAACAAATATTCGTACTGTGATCATCTCCTCCAAGCAGCCTTCCTGGATTTCCTCACTTGAAACTCATCTTTCTCTACCATGAGACGAGTACAACAAGACCTAGGAGGCTTCTAAAACTTAAGAACTGCACTAGATGGGCCAAGTTACTCGTTCTCCCTGGACTTTTGTTGTCTTATCTGTAACGGGGTGGGGAGACAAAAATACTTCCTTCGTGTGAATATCCTTAGGCACAGAATTAAATAGTCTGTGATCAGTTCCTCAACTCACAGCACTTAATCCAGGCTGCCTAGAAGTCAGGATTACCCAGGCGTGTCTCAGCGTCCCCCTGAGGTGCGAGGCGGCAGGGGGCAGAAATGTCACGGATCTACCCTCTTTCCCTGGCTTGCTGTGTCTTGGTCACTGTGCCAGACCCTTTTATCCGTGTTGTATAATTATCTCTACTTTCCAGATGGGTCAGCTAAGGTTCAGAGGGTCCACGTAAGCTGGTCAAGGTCACACAGGAAGTGGCTGAGGCCGGGAACACAGTGTACTTCCCACCCCCTTGTCCTCTAGCGCGTGATGCAGTGCCTGGCACATAGTAGGTGCTCAGCACCTATAGGGGGCATCAGTTGAAGTGCCCCTCATCTCCTGAATACCCAATTCACGGACAGATCATCTGCGAATAGTTAATCATGGGGAAAAGTGACATTTTTGAGCACTTAGAAGTATATTGTTGAGGTCACTTGATACCGCCCGTGTATAAGGGGAAACGCATAAGAAAGGGGCTCGATGGTGGGGGTTCAAGGTCATCTTTGCAACGGGAAGGCTGTTTATTAAGACAGACCGTGAAGTAGAGAAGCTAATCAGTTGGGAGCCCAGTGGTGCTGGTCACCCCACTTGACCCTTGTGGCCTGGGGACAGGGACACCAGATGTCATTGGAAGTGTGATCATTGAAAGTCTGATGAGCCCAGGTCTGCTGGCGCGTGGGTTTTTGTGTCTGCAGTTGAGGCAGCCCTGTGACACAGTGACGGGTTTTTCTTCCCACTTGACTCTTCCTAGACCCTCCAGGCCCTGTGCTGAGGTGGAAAGGTTCTGGGTTTGGGAGCCGGAAGCACCGGGGTTGGACTGGGTGCGGTCCTCTCAGTCCTGACACTCTTCCGTGGATCAATCGCTCAATCTTTTTCAGCTGTAAAACGGCAGTAGGGCCCTGCCGGGTGTGGCTCAGTGGGCTGGGCATTGTCCTGCAGAGCAAAAGTTCGCTGGTTCAATTCCCAGTCAGGGCACACGCCTGGGGTGCAGGCCAGGTCCCCAGTTTGGGGCGTTTGAGAGGCAACCGATGGATGTTTCTCTTTCTCTCTTTCTCTCTCCCTTCCCCTCTCTCTGAAAGTAAACAAAATCTTTTTTCAAAAAGGGCAGTAGGCCTGTCGGGAGGATTAAAGGAGACAAGGGAAGTAAATGGTTTAGCACAATGCCAGCGCTTGGTAAAGATTAGCTCTTAGTATCGGTGCTCTCGAACTCGGTCACGTGTTTGTTAAACCAGCGCTGGCTGAGTGCTGCGTCTCCCGGGTGCCATTCTAGGTGTCAGGCGAGCAGAGGGCCTACTTTGCTGGGAGGGGAGATGGACAACGGAGACGGACTATGAACAAATGAGGATGTGTCAGCCGTGGAAATATTCACTCGTGGAAAGCCACGGCGTCTGAAAGGCAAGGGGATAGCGCGCTGGGAGGAAGGCGGTGCCGTCTCACAGAGAGTGGCCGGGAGGTGGTGTGGGGGCAGAGCCTTGAAGCAGTCAGGGATTCTGGCTTGTGAGGTTGCGGGGAACAGTGTTCTAGGCAGCGGGAACAGCACTACAGAGGCTCCGAGGCCAGAACTTGGGGGGTGTGTTTGAGGAAGAGGAAGGAGGCTGCTGTGGCTGGAAATAAAAGTTGGGAGCCTTTCAACCCTGTTGAAAAGGTCACCAGCCGAGGGTGGTGGGAGCGGGGGCAGGGGGTCGGAAGTGGAGAGGGGGCCAGGGCCTGCAGACCTTGCCAGAGCTTTGGCTTTGCATCTGAACGAAAGGAGAAGCTATTTTAAAGAGGAGTAACAGAGCTCCCTTCCCCCCTCCCCCCCAGATTCTATCATGAAAACATTTTAAACATGTGCAAAAGTTGAAAAACTGGGTGTGGAACACCCATATACCCACCGAGTGGATTTTACATTTATCCTCTTGTTCCGTTTGCCTTATCACACACCTGCTCCCTCATTTATCTCTCTATCCATTTATCAGTTCATCTCATTATCTTCTCGCATTTAAAGTTGCAGTATCGGTTACCTTATCCACAAACACTTCGGCATGCATATCACTTACCAGGCTCCGCATTTGTTTAGGGATTTTCTTTAAGTAAAAAGTTACAGTGAAACTCACCTATCTTAATTCTTTGGATTTTGATGCATATTTGACGTGCCTGTCCAACCCAAACCCTATCAAGACAAAGGATATCACCACCAACATCGTCATCTGGTCCCATCCGCCCCAGCCCTAGGCAACCAATATTCAGATTTCTCTCACCATAGATCCGTTTTGCCTGTTCCAGAACTTGATGTAAACGGAATCATACAGTACGTGTAAGGCTTAATTCACTTATCATAATGCATCTGAGAGTCAATACTCTTCCTTTTATTCGAGGGGTGGTATTTCCTTGTATGGATCTACGATGATGTATCCTTTCTCCTGCTCATGGGCACCTCGGGCAGTTTCTAGTTCTCAACAACCTTATGTTTTAAAAAGATCCCTCTGGCTAAGCGCTGGAGAATAGACTCTTGGCTAAAACAAGCAGAGGCGGGAGACCAGCAGGGAGGCTCCTGGAATAGTCAGGTGAGAAATATATGGTGGTAGCCGTTTTGCTCACATGCTTTTTACATTCGTTATCTCAGTCAACAAACATCTTAGAAAACTCCCTTCCCTTGGAGATAACCTACCCACTCCTCTTTAGGAAAGGCTCCATTGCTTTTCTTTCATGTGCAGTCACTTGACTCACTTTGCTCAAAGGTTTTCCAAATCCCCTCAGTCACACATTTGCAAAGAGGAACCTTGCAAGGGGGCTCCGCCAGTGGAGGGACCCTGTAGAGGGAGGGATCTCCCGGCTCCTCAAAGGGCTACATCCAGCAGGAATGGACAATGGATTAAAAGCTCTCAGTGTCTGGAGATCAAGAGATCTTGGGATGAGCCGGGGATAGATGGGAAGTTCTAATAACAACAGCTCATGGCTTTGAATACTGACTAGGAGCCCCACGCTGTGCTCAGCCCTTCCCATCCATTCTTCCTACCCATCCAGGAGGCATGGGTGAGGAGCACTCCCATTCTACAGAGGAGAGCGAGGATTTAAGTCGACGGTATCTGACTTCAGAGCTGACACTCCCCGCTAGGAAGGTGCGGGTTTCCGCTCCAGTGCAGAAGGTGGATGAAATGGATGCCATAGAGCAAACTGATCTTTCCTTGCCAACAAAGTCGACCCCAATCTGGTCAGGATGTTTCCTGAAATCGCTAGAACGTGCAAAGGAACGCTGTTCAAAATGACGAAGGGAATCAGAGTGGGACCCATGGTGGGAGCAGCCCACTCCTCCTGGTTTGCCCGGGACTTGCCTTGTTTCAAGACTGGAAGCCCCAGAGGGACTGGGCAGGTTGGTTGCGGAGGTCAGTCCCTGTCCGTGAAGATGCTCCCCTCTGCGAGGCGGATTGAGTGGTGAGCTCTTCGCTGACTCCAGGAGGATGAGCTTACGGGCCCCAGGGACCCCTTGCATCCCTGCCCTGCTCCGGCTTAGGACAATCCGTTCAGTAAAAGTTATGGGAGGCACAGCCTTAGCCACGTGTCCCACCCATTGGCTGGCATTTGGGGACACATGGACAAATAAGTGTGCCCTTCCCTGGAGGGCAGAGGACCACTGCGTGATTCTTCAATATTAAGTATTAAAGTCCTGGGGCCCTGAAAGCGTTTCTCCTCGGCTCTGCACGGAGCCGCGTCTGTCCAGCTCAGCCTTGCCTTTCCGCCGCCACCGCCATGGGCTGCACCTCGATCTCCCCTTTCTTGTTTGGATCGGGACGCTGGCTTCCTAAACACTCTGGAGCCCTCACAAGCTCACCCTCTCATGATTAACTTTTTGATATTTTTATTTTTAAATTGCTTTCAATTGCAGTTTACACTCAATGTTAGTTTGCATTCGCATCCGCTTTACAGCACTGTGGTTAGAGCATCATATACGTTAATTGGGCCCCCTCCTTACCGGCACCCGCCCGGCACCACTCATACTCATCACAGGGTCACTGGCTGTGTTCCCGTGCTGTGTTTTACAGTCCCATGGCTGTTGCGTAACTACCAATCTGACTTCTCATTCCCTCCGCCTTTGTCACCCAGCCCTCCAGACCCCTCTCCTCTGGCTGCCCTCAGTCCGTTCTCTCTGTCTATGGGTCTGCTTCTGTTGTGTTTGTTCATTTATGTGTCTCTTTAGATTCCACATATATGTGCAGTCACATGGTATCTGTCTTTCTCTGACCGACTTATTTTTCTTAGCATAATACCTCCTAGGATTCTTTTTCATGGCTGAGTAGTATTCCATCACATATATGTGCCACAGCTTGTTTCATCCACTCCTCTGTTGATGGGCATTCGGGCTGCTTCCACAGTGTGGCCATTGTGAATGCTTCAGTGAACATAAGGGTGCGCATATTCTTCCAAATGAGTGTTTCAGGTTTCTTCAGATGTATCTTTAGGAGTGGAATCACCAGCTCATAAGGCAGTTTCATTTTTACTTTCTGAGGAGACTCCATACGACTTTCCACAGCAGCTGCACCAAGCTGCGTTCCCAGCAACAGCGCACAAACGTTGCCCGTGTCCTACATCTTCCCCGACACTCGTTGTTTGTCCTCCCCTTCATTCTTCTCACCCGCTGAGCAGGTCACCCGCTGAGCAGGTCACCCACTGAGCAGGTCAGCGGAGAGAGCCATTAAACGCACCCAGTCTCCACCCGCTTCTAATGGAGACCCTGAGTAAAGCAACCGCACCCAGGCAGTCTGGTTTCAGAGCCGGCTGAGGAATAACGGTGACACCTAGGGACACGATAGGTCTCCTGGCTCACTTTTTAAAAAGAGCTTTCAACAGGCCCTCCTGTTACTCCAACTCAAGGCGGGGGGAATACTTCAGCCCCTGGGTAGTTGCTCACCCCTTATCTCCCTCGTATGAAACTGCCTTTCTAATCCTGTTTCTTGAGTAGTTCTCAGAGCTGCTGACTGGCCTTCTTCATTCTCTACCCGATGTCTTGGCTCCGTCACCCCCGTCTCTTACAGATTTCCGCAGCAGCCTCCTAACTGCTCAGCTGTTTCCACTCTCGCCCCCTCATCCACTCTTCCAGCCGCACCCCCAGTGATCTTCTGAAATGCAAATCTGATCATCCCTGTCATGCTCCGTGGCTCCTGTGTGTACACAGAGTCTTGTCCAAAGCTTTTCGGACCTGGCCCACGTCTCCCTCCCCAGCTTATCTGCAGCCACAGACTTGGAAAGGATTTTAACGAGTTCCTCACCTCACCTGTCTCTTCCTTGGGTCTAGTTGATCCAAGCTGCTCTGACCTGGCTGGCTGCAGGTTTTCCACTGGTAAATGCCTGGTGCATTCAAGGATGGGAGATTTTGGTGTGTTCACTGCATCTCCAGGTTTTGCTCTCTGTATCGCTGGGGCTGCCCTGGAAGGCAGGAAGGGGGGCTACATGTGGAGGCACGTGGGTAAGGTGACCTGGCCACCAGCACGGAGGACTTTCATCAGTAAATCCAGCTGAGACCCCACCACCCCATGACCCCTGCCACCCCATGCCCCCCGCACCCCGCCCTGGTGACGCTAATCTGCCATCAGTGGGGCTCCACTGCTATTGGTGGAAATTCCAAGATCCAGCTCACAAAGAAAAGTCAGCATCGACTGGCTTCCAAGTTAGGCCCTGGAGGCCCAAGGAGGCGCTCAGATACACCGTTGAAACGGTGCGGTTCTCCCACTCCTTGGCCACAGATGTGACCGGCCCTTTGTCTGTTCCTGGCCGGCTGTCCGCTCAACCACTCACCACTGCGGACGCCAATCCCAGCGTTCCTCAGCCCTGGCCACATGGGGAAGGAGTTGCACAGGGACTCTGCTGGGACAGTCGGCACCCGGGCCGGACCCTCAGGGCCTGATCAGCAGACCCGACCCTACAGGCTGGGACCTGCGTGGGGACACTGGAAGCTTTACAGGGGGCTTTTCTGCTACATGCAGCCTGAGGTCCTGGCCCACTCGCATGGAAAAAAGAACATGAGGGGAGAAAGAGCAGCAAATGCCACAAAGACAGTAACCAAAACAAAATGCCTTGGAGAGAAAAAGAAAAGAAAAAAAAAAACTGGAACGAAGCCGATAGCAACCTCAGCTCCCGCTTGCTGTCCCTGAGCAGAAATGCCATTGATCTAGGTTTTGCTTGGAGATAGCGCAGCTTTGACAGATGCGCTACGTATCTGTGTGTTCTGTCATTAGGGATGACAGAGATGTCTCGATACAATTGGGAAAATGGCGATTTTAAAATCCCCTTTCTTTCTTCAAGCCTGTTGGGTGTTTTCCACTACGCTAGTCTCTGGTTGCTTACAGTTCAATATAAATGAATTCCTCAACTCTTCGCCTCTTCTCTATTCTATGTGACTCATTTTTGGAGGGCTCAGCTCTGTGTGTGTGTGTGTGTGTGTGTGTGTGTATTTAATCTGTGCAACCAAAAAGGCAAAGCAGCATCAATGAGAAAGAGACAGGAGAAAGACAAAAGATCCCCCCTGGAAGCCAGGGATGAGGATTTGGATGGGTGTTGAGAATTGAGATTTTTTTCCGAAAGCAACAATACCGTACTAGTCACCTTCAGTGCAACAGACGGCCTATCGTGTTTGCATTCTTTCTAACCTTCCCATAGCTGCAAGCTGATACTAGTTTTCCATCCACTTTGCAGATGAGAAAACTGATATTCGGTGAGATCACCGTTTGCCCAAGGCGTCGCAAGTGGTGGAGACAGGCTTCAGACACAGGTATGTGTGGCCCAGAGCACTTAGCTAGGCTGCTGGGGGACTGAGCCATCTGTAATTTTCCTGCTCAGCTCCACCCCCCCCCCCCTGCACTTAAGTGTAACTCATCCTCGTTTCCCCTTTGGAAACGCTCCCTCCTCTGCCCTGGGCCCATAGGATGAAGTTGCATGGCCTGAGGTGGCCGCATGACCGAGTCCCGACCAGTCCGAGCACCCTGACTCTTGGCCAACGTGTTTGGTGTACGGATGGCTTGGGGACTGTTAGTAGGGTGGTTAAGAAACGTGAAACCTTTTTGCTTAGCCTTGCTCGATGGCTGGCCTGCTGGCTCAGAGCTTCTGAGGGTCTTCTTTGCCCCCAGGAGAAGAGAGCCGGTATGGGAAAGGGTCCCTTACGTGGGAGGTGGGGAGTGAGAGTCTCCACCGTGCTGTTTGAATATACGGATCTAGCTGTAACGGAGGCAAGAGTCCACTCCTGGACTTTTGAGTTACACAAGGCATCGCTTCCCCAAAGTTCTGAGTGAGGCCTTGGAGAGGAGAGTTGCGTACCGCCAGTGAGAATGCGGGCCCGGGGAGACGAGCTGGGCCCACGGGGGCCGTGACGTTGTGATTTATGATTCGAAGTATATACTTGGGCTGCGTCCCTGGTGCTGGCACGAGCTCCCAAAAGCCTTGGCATTTCCTAAGTGATGAGAGCCAGGAAGGTGTCTTGTGTTATGTGAAGGAGGTGACTTTTGGAAGCACCTGAGGATGGGGGCTGGTTGCCAGGAGGGCCAACCATGTGATCCAAGGGCTGGAACTTGGAGTTCCACTTTCAAGGCCTCCGGGGAGGGGATCGCGGCTGGGGATTAAGATGAATCACCAATGGCCGATGATTTAACCAGCTCTGTCTGCGCGATGCAGTCTCCACCGAAACCCAAAGGGAGAGGGTTCGGCGAGAGTGGCGGAGTTGGTGAACACGTGGAGGTTCGAGGACGGTGGCCCACCTGGAGAGGGCCTGGAGGCTCTGTGGCCCTGTCCCCATGCCTGGCCCTTGCACCCCTTCCATCTGGCTGCCCCTGCCTCACGTTCCTTTATGAGAAGCTGGCACTAAATGGATTGCCTGAATTCTGGGAGCCACTCTAGCACATGGCTCGAACCCAAGGAGGGGGTCATGGGAATCTCTGATTTACAGCCAGTCTGTTAGATGCCCATGTAACAACCCGGACTTGAAATTGGTGTCCTGAGTTGGAGGGGGTCACTGGAACCCCCAGTTTGTAGCTGGTCCGTCAGAAGCACAGCTCGGGGAGCAGTCTGGTGGGACCGAGCCCCTCACCTGTGGGGTCTGGTGCGAGCTCTGGGCAGATGGTGGAAGAATTATGTTGCGGGACACCCCGCTGGTGTCCAGAGAATTGCTCATTGGTGTGACGGAAAACCTCTTCCCCACAAATCAGAACTGGGATCTGGACACGTTCACCATGACCTTGCCAGTATGTTTGCCCCTTTTTGTGACCTCTAAAACTTGCCATTTCAGAAGTCAAAATTTTGTTGGTTGGACTGAATATCCCGGCAGGAAGACTGGGGCGGGAGCGGCTGGCTCCGGCATCTGCGGGCTGTGACCAGGTGGTGGTCACCAAGCCCCCTCAGAGCTCCCTTCTCCTCCTGTACGGCCCGGGGCCCTCTGTGGCAGGCTGTCTGAGGGTGGTTCCAGGGGAGAAGCGAATGGCAAGGCATCGAGTGCTCATGCGCACCTGGCTCTGTGCTGGGGGTGCAACCCACAGCCCCTCGGTGACATCTCCCAACACAGTGGGAAGCGGGTACCCAGCACATGGCGGCGGGGCCCTGTAAGCTCTCTTCTCTTCCGCTTTGCCTCCGGGCAACGGCGTGGCTCCCTGAAGCATCTTCCCCTCCCGCCCCGTCTCGCCCCTGCCAGCCCTACTCCTCTGTGGAAAGTCCGAAGTCTGCAGGTGACCAAGGCAGAAAGAGCAGGTGTGTCGATGTCCCTGTCCCTCTCTGTCCCTGAAGAGATCACCTGTGGGTTCAAGGGCGGAGAGGGAGATTCAAACTTCTGGTAGGTGGAAGGTTCTGGAACCTCTTGCAAGAGTGTGGGGATAACCGGGCTACCGTTGAAGTGTTTGCGCCGGCCAGCTGCGGGCTGCCTGGCTGACAGAAGCCACTGGCTGAAGCTAGAGCTGCGGCTGGCTTTTCCTTCCGCTGGGGACGGAGGGGGGTCAGCACCTTGCAGGAAAAGAAAAATGTCCAGGCATCAGCTGGTGGAAACGGTCCTGGAATTCATAATAACTGAAAGGAAAGAGAGGAGTTTTTATTGTTTTATAATTGGCAGCTGTCTCTGGATTCTTGTTTGAGTCTGGAGATGGCAGTGGGGCAGGTGGGAGTGTGTGTGTATGCGTGTGCGTGTGCAAACATATGTGTGTAAGGGAAGGTGGGAGAAACCTAGGTGTCTGCGAGGCTGGAACAGCTGGGGGGGAGAGGCGGCAGCTGTGTGTGCGTCCAGGCAGGACGGTAAGGAGGTAGCTGCCCTGGTCTCTCTGTCCTGCATCTGAAAACTGAGAAATGGAGAGCCCGATGGCAGTGTTTCGGAGAAGAGTGTTTCTTTATTGTGCGCGTGCACATGTCGAGATGAAAATGGAAAATCGTGGATGAAAGA